>NC_056748.1:406639118-406739118 GCF_019279795.1 Protopterus annectens | reverse complement strand
CAGTGCGCCAGGGGTATAAAAGATACAGCTGATGCCATTTTCTTCAGTCTTTCTTGCCGCGCGGTGCCCGAAGCAAAAGCAGTTCACAAGTGCCAGTCGGCCGACTCCTGAGATTTTCGAAATTGAATTTCAGATCCGAAGTCTTCGATAAAGCTAAGTACCCTGTTGGGGAAACTTTTTTCTTGCTCCAGACCGATGTCAGAAAAAGTTAATAATTGTATTTCTTGTGAGAAGCAAATACCTCATAAGGATTTTCATTCTTACTGTATTCCTTGCCTAGGCCCTGACCACGACGTTGCTAGTTGTAGGTTTTACGCTAGATTTAACCAATGCACTATTAAGCGTCTGTACGATTTTGCTTTTCGTTACTTTGGCCGAAGGTCTAACTATATAATGCCGTTGGAACAACTGATGACCGGAATTTATAAAAAGCGCAAGGAGAAAGAAAAGGACAGGCATCCGAGGTCCAAAACCGACAACGAAGCCTCCTCCAGGCCAGTCGCCGGTTCGCCGGTGCTCAGTGAGGAGCTTTCGCAGCCCCTGACTCCCGCTACCTCGGAGCCACAGGCCGCCTCCGACTCCCACGTGGAGACAACTAGGCCTCTGGATACTCAAGGTATTGGCCCTTCAGAAACTAATCCCTCAGATGGGTCTGGAGCCGCTGAGCAGGCATCAGCTTCTGAGGGTGTTTTCAGACCTACACAACTTTATATCAAGACTACTTCAGCATCCAAGACAAAATCTAAAACAATTTTAAAGACAAGGAAACAAGTACAGCATTCTCCAGGACAGACTTCCATGCCTAAGAAACAGATGCTCAAAATGGCCGAAGACCTAATTACTTTGATCAGGGGTTCCCATCCCCCTTCTGATAAGAGGCCTAGTCAAGATACTGAATATGATTCCTCTGATCAGATTTCCATTTCCTCTGATTCCTCTTCAGAACAGGGATATTTTATTCCTCCCTGTGAGGATTCTGATGCTGAAGAATCTATTCCTTCAGCTTCTCCTCCTGAGGATTACTCATTTGGGGAAACCCTGCATACAATGACGGAGCATTTCCACTGGGAGAGCCAAGATTATTCAGATTCTAAGAAAAGGCTTAGAGACTTTCTTCTACTACCTCAGCACAGACCTTTTGCAATTCCACCTGTTCTAGACATTGTAGATGATGTATTTTCAGAGTCCGGCCTGCCTCCTGACTCTTTACCTCCTGCACCTGTTAAGCCAGACAGATACTACAGGGTTCCAGATTCTCATACATTTCTATATTAAAAACCCTGCTGCTGACCCAGAAACTATCTCTCAGGGTCCCAAAGGGGTCAAGGCTTCTACTGCTAAAAATCCTGTCCCCTCAGATAGAGATTCTAGGGCACTGGACAGATGGGGGAAAAAGGTCTACACTTCTCCTACCTTGGCTGTAAGGGCTTTAAATTGCCATTTTCATATGCTCAGATATCAGCAGTACTTAATGTCTTTGTTAAAACAGAAAATGTTGACAAATTCTGAATGTTCTGCGAACAAAGATTTGCAGAATTTATTGCATGCAGCTGCACAAGTGGAAAGCATACTTTGCAGTGTGGTTATGATTCACTAGAGGCCTCTTGCAGGGCCGCTGTAACAGGTTCTGTTATTAGAAGGCATGCTTGGTTAAAGGAACAGACTCTGCCTGATCATGTTAAAGCAAAATTATTGGATGCTCCATTACAGCATGATACTCTGTTTGGTGTTAAGGCAGAAGAGGTGTTGAAGAAAATGGAGGATAAAGCTAAATCTATGCAGAGAGTGAAGGATTTCTTACAGGTACAGCCACCCAGATTTACCAGGAACTGGCCTTCTAAGAATTGGTCCTTTCCCGTGTTAGGCCACAAAGAGGCAGATACAGATGCCCTAGAGGCAGGCAACAGCCCCAGGGCTCATACAGGCCCAAACAATGGGGTGCTTCTACCTCCAAAAGCAGAGAAGACAAATCACAGCCGTATAGGAAACAGTCCCAATGACTTCCGTCTGCCAATGCCAAGCATTTCTCTCTTGGCTGCACCCTTAGGGGGAAAACTAGCACTTTTTTCACAAAATTGGCACACGGTCACTCAGGACAAATGGGTCCTAAACATAGTCTCTCAGGGCTACAGGTTCCACTTTCACACCCTTCCAAAAGCAAAAGGTATGCCAGATCTGCCACACAATCAATGGGCAGAGGCACAAAAACAAGTAACATCTGTCATGGACATGAAGGCCATTCAGCCTGTGCCACAACAGGAGCAGGGACAAGGATTTTACTCAAGACTTTTCTTAGTACCAAGAAAGGACAAAGCATGGAGACCAATTCTGGACCTGTCTATTCTAAATACTTATTTGGACGTACCAAAATTCAAAATGTTGACTCTGCAACAGCTTCTACCCATGCTGGGAAAGAAGGCTTGGCTTGTAACTTTGGACCTCAAAGAGGCAAACCTGCATGTTCCAATCAGACAATCTCTTGCAGAAGATACCTCAGATTCATAGCTTTCTCAATGCACTGCCAATTCTCTGCACTGCCCTTTGGCTTATCTACTGCGCCCAGGGTCTTCACAAAATGCCTGGCACCAGTAATTGCATTTTGCAGACAAAGAGGAATACAAATATATCCCTACTTGGATGACTGCCTTATTCAAGCAGAGACCAAAGACATTCTACTAAAGCATCTGGCATTTGTAAAAAGATTATTAATTTGCCTAGGGTACATAGTAAATGAAAAGAAATCAAAACTAGTACCCTCACAAGAGATAATATTCCTGGGTGCAAGCTTAAATACAATTGTCCAGATGGCTTATCTCACGCCAGACAAACAAAGGTAACTGACTTCTTACTTCGAAATGTTGGCAACAAAGACCCAGTTATCTGCAAGAAAAATTCTGCAGGCTTTAGGCTTCATGGCTTCCTGCATTCTTCTAATTCCATATGCAAGACTGCATATGAAGAAACTACAATGGTATCTAAGAAGTGTTTTCTACTCAACATTGCCACAGTGTGGAAACATTAATTACCCTCATTCCCTGCCTGCAACAGGTGTTTCGATGGTGGGCACAAACCTGTCACCACAACAAGGGACAGCCATTCACTCTACCCACGGCCAGGCAAACACTAACAACAGATGCATCAGATTATGCCTGGGGGGGCCCAGATGGCAGGAAAATGTATTCAGGGAGCATGGCCAGCAAGCCAAATGCATCTTCATATCAGTCAAAAAGAGATGCTAGCTGTTCAAAATGCCCTGACAGCCTTCAAGGATCTACTTCATCCAGGACAGTTGCTGGTAAAGACAGACAATACTACAGTCATGTGGAACATAAACAAGCAGGGAGGCACACATTCCTACCCCCTCTGCAGACAAGCCATGACTTTGTGGAACACAGCATTGATTTATCAAGTACACCTGCAAGCACAATTCCTGCCAGGAAAGACAAATACTCTGGCAGACGAACTAAGCAGAAATCTCAAGTATCCTCATGAGTGGAAACTAGACCCACAAATCTTCAGCATGATAACAAGGAAATGGGGATGCCCAGACATGGATCTATTTTCCTCCCCGCATAACTGCCAACTACAGAGATTCTGCACAAGGACTTATCACAAACAAGCATGGAAAGTGGATGCCCTATCATTCAGCTGGAAAACCCTTACAGTATATGCCTTTCCTCCACTGCCTCTCCTCCCCAAGGTACTCCTAAAGGTCAGACAAGAGAAGCCAAAAATGACATTGATTGCCCCAGACTGGCCACACCAGCACTGGTACCCAATCCCAAAGAGCTTGTCTCAAGGCCCAGCCTGGACATTACCTCAAATTCTTCATTTGCTGACCCAAGAAAACAATCCGATCCTGCACAGCCAACTCAGAACCCTAAATCTGGCTGCATGGCTGATAATCTAACCATTCAGAACAGACCTCTCTGTAAAGCAGTTATGGATGTTATTTTGGAGGCCAGGAGGCCCAGCACCAGAAAATCTTATACAGAAAAATGGAAGAGATTCTGTGCTTGGAACCAGGCACAAGGAATGGACGCGCTTGTACCAAATATTTCTCAGATTTTACAATACCTATCTGAGATGCTGAACAAAGGCCTATCCTTCTCATCAATTAAGATCCATGCCTCTGCCATTTCAGCTCATTACAATACGGATCCACCTATTTTTTCACATCCATTGCTAAGGCAGTACCTCAGAGGGGCCAAAAACATAAGACCTCCAAGGAGAGCTCCAGCACCTGCATGGGACCTCAATTTTGTCTTGGAAAAGCTCTCACTGCCTTCTTTTGAGCCAGCCAATGCAGCTGAGATAAAATACTTATAATGGAAAACAGCTCTGCTCCTAACAATAACCTCAGCAAGAAGAGTCTCAGAGTTACAGGCACTAATGGCTGTGGAACCTTTTATTATTTTCCATCCAGACAGGGTTTCTCTAAGGATAAACCCAATATTTATGCCTAAGGTAGTGCCCAGTGTGGCTCTTAACCAAACCATTCATTTGCCTACCTTTTATCCAAACCCACAGAATAAGGGGGAGAGACTTCTGCATACTTTGGACATACACAGACAGCTATGATTCTACTTGGACAAAACTAAAGCCTTCAGAAAGACTGAGCAACTCTTAGTGGCATATGCTGCAGGATCACAAGGAAAAGCAATTTCAAAGCAGACTATTTCAAAATGGATAGGCCATTTCATTCGTTTCTGCTATTCACAACATGGCAAATCAGTGCCTAAGGGCATTAGGCCACACTCAACCAGAGTAGCAGCCACTTCAGCAGCCTTCCTCAGAGGAATACCAACCAAGGACATTTTGGAGGCTGCAACTTTGACTTCAGTGCACACTTTTACAAAGCACTACCACTTACCTCTTTACTCTAAATCCAGAGCAGGCTTCGCCACTGCAGTTCTGCAGGGCCTCATAGCCACTCCTAATTCTATCTAGGTCCAGCCACCCAATTTTGGCTTTGGGATTCAACCCAAGTGTAATGACTGCAATACTGAAACACGAACATAGTACAGTTGTGTACCTACCATAAATGTAGATGTTAGAGTGTATTCACTGTTGCATTCCAGGTTACCCTCCATCCCCTTTCTTTGCTGGGACTTATCTGTACTTCTCTATTCTATACAACCTATGTGGTGTATTTGCTTGTAGATGAAGGTAATGTTTATGTTTGTGCATGCTTTTTTATGAGCAGAATTTTTAGCCTACTCCTTTGGGGGCACCTGACATCTGGGGCAAGAAAAACTGAAGAAAATGGCGTCTGCTACATCTTTTATACCCCCGGTGCATTGACGTCAGGAAAGAGGGGACAGCAACCGACACCGGACCAGGACTTTGGAATTCAGGCCGACTGTGGGTAGCCTGCCAGCAGGATAATCCAAGTGTAATGACTGCAACAGTGAATACACTCGAACATCTACATTTATGGTAGATACACAACTGTACTTTTCCTATACTGAATGCATTTATTGTAAACTTTAAGGGCTTGTGCCACGCATGCTCATGCTTGTGCGTCGGTGAAATATGTGTGGTGGCTGCTGCTGCTGTTGTATGTGTTGCTGATGTACAGGTGTGAAATGGTGGCTAAGAGTTCTTATTTCTAATTCTGGAAGGCTTTCAGTGTGATATGCTAATCTCTATAACATAAGTAAGTGCAGTGGTGATGCTTTCTGCTGTGATGCTTACTGATTGCACAGTGCTCCATATTCATGAAGTTCATAGGTGTGTACTAGGCTAATGACCCTGGAGCTTTTACAAGCCTAGCCTATAGAAGTGCCCTTAAACGTTTCACAAACTGAGGCATATTATGAGAGCAATGGTGTGTTTTGGTAAGCATAAAGCAGATGGCACCAGGTGGTGTTAGACTAGCTGTAGTTGGGATAAGAGCTGATGCATTTCAGTAGTAGCCAGAATGTGAGCATGCTTATGATGTGGTTTTAAATCAGTTGGAACAGGAGATAAATCATGTAGTGCAACAGATCTGTTTTTCAGTAGTACACTCTTTAGTGAACAATGAAGCAAAACTAGTTTGGATCATTTCTGTCACAAGAAAGTCCAAAATAATTAGTGCACTAAATACAACAGTAAATAATATTGTATTAGTGCAGTAAATATTCAAAGTTCCACATGATAGAAAAAGTAAATAGTACACAATATTGTGTTATAAAACAGTTGTTTAGTGCAGGCCTACTTGCAACAAATAATTTTAACAGTTCAGTGGGTGAGCAGTGGAGGCACTGTTGTCATGTTTAAACTAGAAGTCCAGCAGCTGGGCAGTGGCACCATTAATGCCACAACCACTTGAACAGTGCAACAGAAGAAAACAGTGCGACATAATGTAATGCTGTACTTTAATGGAGGGATAAGACAGTCACTTGGTTTAGGTCACTTGGAAGGGAATTTCAGAAAAGCCTCAGATGGCTACTATGCAGCATTGTGCATTATGATGTTGCACAACTCTGCTCAAACAAGAGGAAAGCTTTGCAAACCAACAGACATTTTAGCAAGGGTAACACATTCAAAAGCTATTAAAAACTTTCAGAACTAGCTCACTTCTTGCAAATAATATCCGAGTACCACAAATAATAGTTTTATCACAAGAGAAACCTTAGTGAGCTTAAAAGTAGTGGCAGGCAACAGAAGGGTCAGTATTAGTTATAACTAAATAAACACCACTTCTGTGGTACTTGTGGGATCAAATCAGTAGTTATTTCCAGATAATCAGTCTCTCAGGTGAGCAATGCCATGCACCTCCAATAAAAGAAGGGCAAAGCCATGCAACGTGTCTGCCTTCAAGAAGTCTGAGTAGGCCTACCACTTCAGAATTCCATCTCTTTAACATGTCCTCAGTGGGATAAAGACTGCCCCTAGGGGTGTGCTGCCTTATAATTATAGTTCTATATTTGACATACTGTCCCCTGCTTAATTTATATATTTTTTGTGTATGTCAATCATTGAAGCCTTAATACAAGTAATTTATTCAAACCCAGAAGCTAGTGCATGATGATTAAGATTTTCTTGAAATGCTTGCTCTTTGAAAGTCAAATTCATGCCATATTAAGGTTTATCTGATTTAATTCAGGTTGACTTGTATTGGCTGAGTTTATGCATATCAGCATCTATCACTTAAGTAATATTTGTAGGAAATGTTTGGTATGTAAAGTCAAAAACAATCTTGATACAGCTTAGCATTAGCAGCAAGTATTTCTGGTTTCATTTCCAGAATAACTACTAGTCATAAATGTAACTTAATTCTGGCAGCTACAAGTGACTTCCAAATGCAGTCAGCACAACTACCTGATCAAAACTTTAGAAATAACTGTTAGCCTCTGGTAATGTAGAATCATGTGGAAGTCGCACAGTGTAATCATTCCTTCTGTTGTAATATGAATAGAGACTGCCAGGTAATCACTAAATTGTTTTATGGATGTTCGTCTGCCTTAGAGGAGTTCCATTTTAACTCTAGGGATCTCTGTCAAGAATCGTATATCTGCAATTGTGTTTTAATACTTTTTAATCCCCATTTAGTGCCTCGGCAAACAGCCTTCCAAGAGTAAAAAACACATAGCTCACAACCATTTAAATACTCATTCATCTTAATAACACAATTGTGTAATTAAAACATTCAAACTCAATTATTAAAAATTGGTAAGAATTGATAACATATTTCCAGTTGCATTCCTTATTTAAACCAAATCGTTCCAGTGTGTTATATTTTAAAATAAATATAGTTTCTTTTTGAAATGGTTTGGTTTTAACATCAATGCATTCACCCAAAAGTAGGTGAACTTGTTCCCAAAACAGAGAAATAGGTAACATGGTGGATATGTTTATAAGTAGGGGCTATGATAGAAAAATGTATTAGATTCTAGGTTAAAGTAATGGAACAATACTTTGGTCCCCCTATTAATAATAAGAGCTACTCAGTTCATGATATTGGTACTGTGAGGAAATCACATAATAGAACTAGGTAAGCTGGAAGAGAAGTGTATTTTGTCACGACATATAATATTTTTACTAATAAAATAGTGAAAGAGGTAAAACAACATTGGCCCAAGTTATTAAAAGACAAAAATGTAATAAATGTCCTTGCAGATCATGTGAATATTTCTTATAAAAGGGGAAGAAATTTGACAGACATGGTTGTTGTTAATAATTTTATTCTGCTAGAAAATACATTGTATAACACTGTTTCCCCACATGTAGGAACAAAGGCTTGGCACCTGTCATCCTTGGGATTTCGGATACTGCGGCTCTTGCTACCCCATAGTGCCTTTTTAAGGCAAGGTTCAAATGACAAATTCACCACCGTAACAGGTACAAGCAAGCAAAATCTGAGGGTAATGCTACTCAGTGCTACAAGTCTAAACCTCAAAATGCACTCACTCGAGGCACTCCTTAAAATGAAGAACATCGACATCTGTGCAGTGACAGAGACCTGGTTCAAGTCTCCAGAGAGCACCCCTGCATAACCAGGCTATAATTCATACCACACCTTTCGGCCACCTAACCTGGACCGAAACACTAACGGCGGAGGCATGCCCATATTCATTAAGGATATCCACACCTCCAGGCTAGTTGCTCAGCATAATGCATCCAAGTGCAACTAACTCTGGGCAAGACCGCAATCCAAATTGTAGCTTGCTACAGATCCCCACCATGACCCAGGATTCCCACTCCTCATTTCTGGAAAATATTAGGATGCAATCTAACACCCTAATAATGGGCGATTTCAACTGCCCCACCATTAACTGGGAAAACTACTCATGTACCAACTCTTTTGCCCAACATTTTCTGGAATTCATAAATTCCAATGCCTTGGATCATCTTATCCACACCCCCACCAGGGGCAGTAATATCCTAGACCTGGTCATTGCCAACATGGGCAACTGGTGTTCCACACCAGAGTTCAATTCCTCGGTCAGATCCGACCACAAGCTAATCACCCTAGACATCCACCCCCCGCCCCTACCCCCCATTAGGGAAAACCATCATAAAAAATTTCTCCAAAGCCAACTTCACGCTTCTTAAGACAGAAGTGGCAAACTTCATGACACCCATGCAGACGGACAACAGAGGCACTACTGCTGAATCCTACACAAATGAACTTTATAAGCACTTACACGAGTGCATGGATCGTGCAATCCCTAACAGAACCAAGATGCTATCCTCCAAAAAAAGGAAGCCAATCTGGTGGTCCCCTGCCATAAACAAACTCTACAACAGAAGAAAGAAACTATTGCAAAGAAGAGTAAAATTCCATGGTTGGAGGAACTCCCTGGTCAGCCTCAATAAGAAGCTGAGATCCCTCATAAAATCATCCAAAGCTAGTTACGAAAACAACTTTCTAAAGACAACAACAAAGCATTCTATAGCTATGTCAGGAATCTCAATGGCAACACTCAGATCTGCTCTGAGTTACAGCACAATGGCACTAAATATACAGAACCAACTGATATTGCCATCATCCTGGCAGATAGGTTCAGTGCTAACTTTACCCCCCTCTCACCCCCAAAAGGGCCCATCTCTATACCAGAAGAATGCATAGTTCCTGTAATCATGGCTGCACAGGTAAAAACCACACTCTCCAAAGCCAAAAACACAGCATCCATGGGACCTGACAACATCCCAGGCTGCGTTCTACACAAACTACAGAACGAACTGGCACCCCACCCAAGTACCATGTTCAATCATAGCCTTATTTGGGCCCACTGAATGGCGCCCAGTGACGGCCATCCCACTCCACAAAGGGGGAGCCATCACGGACCCAGGGAACTACCGCCCCATTAGTCTGACGAGTCTGGGCTGCAAGGCTATGGAATGTATCATGGAACTTATAAACAATGACATTGGTAATCTCCAAACTCTGGACCCCACCCAGTTCGGGTTTGTAAAAGGCAGATCATGTCTCCTAAACCTGATATACTTATTTGAAGTGGTCACGAAAGCCGTAGATGAGGGTAAGGTGGTTCACACAGCCTATCTAGATCTTGCCAAGGCTTTCAAAACCATCCCCCACTCTGGAATTATAGTTAAACTCACTAAACTAGGTATAAATCCCTCTGTCACAAGATGGGTTGCCAACTGGCTCACTAACAGAACCCACACTGTGAAGGTAGCAGACTCAAAGTCCGACTTCAGACCAGTGACAAGTGGAGTACCACAGGGTTCAGTCCTGGGTCCTCTCTTGTTTGGTATCTGCTTCTCTGAAGTACATGCTAACACAGAAGGTCTTTAGCTAACAAAGGTCACAGATGACTGCAAACTAGGAGCCATAATCAAAACTTCTAACAATGTGGACATCCTACAAAAGGGCCTCACTGAGACAGATGCCTGGTGTCAAAGCCATGGCCTCAAGCTCAATGCCAACAAGTGCATTGTAATCCCTTTTGGTAAAAGCTCTGTACCCATGAACTACCACATAGGTGGTAGTCTACTTAACACCAAAAGTGTGATAAGAGACCTTTGGACACAGGTGGACAGTAGTCTCTCCTTTGATAATCACATCACCACAGTAGTCATGAAATCGTTCTTCATGGCACACCTCATCACAAAAGGTTTCTCATCCAGGAAAAAAAGAGATCATTGTTCCCCTCTACTCGTCACTCATTAGACCCATTATAGAATATAGCGCCCCGTTTGGTATGTACCTCACAAGACATTTACAACAACTGGAAAGGCTGCAGAAATCCCTCACAAAGAGGATTACTGGCCTCATACAGATGTGCTATGCAGACCATCTCAAAAAACTCCAGTTTTACTCCGTCGCATATTGCCTACTCAGAGGTGATCTCTGCCTACCATACAAAGCTGTGTCAAACCCAGAGCTGTTGGACATGCTCCACTTAAAGAAATCCCAATCCCTCCGAGCTACATGCTCTAGGGACCTAAACCTTGTCACAACAATAAACAGAACATGCTGGAGGGAAAGATTCCTGCCCCAGAGACTTTTCATCGTCTGGAACAAACTACCTGTCTTTATCAAACAAAGCACCTCATTAACACTCTTCAAGAAAAAGTCTTGATGATTGGATGGGAGATAAGAAATTCACTCTGGGGATCACTTCTGTGGCTCTGCTCAACAAGGGCACAGGAAAATAATTTTCTAGGGTGGTGAAAGCCAGGGTATCTTTTTGGCTAGGCTTATATAGGCCCTAGGGCCAATAGCCTAGTACCTATTTATGAACCTATGTTCAATTTGTGGCCATGTTGTGTGACATTTTTTCAAAGATTAATGGGGTTAAATTTTATCTGAGTGAGAATTATACCTGTAATACCTCAGAAGTAATATATGTGTTAAAATGTTCTTGCAGTTTACTCTGTATTGGAGATGGGCCATACCTTTAAAAAATGCTTCCAAGAAAATATTAGGGATATAAAAAAAAAAAAAGACTAGATAGCCCTTTAGGGGCAAATTTTTTTAGAATTTCATGGGGGTAATCCAGAATGTCTTAAGGGATTTGTTTTGGAACAAGTTCTCCTATTTTTGGGTGAATGCATTGATGTTAAAACTAAACTATTACGAAAGAAACTATATTTATTTTAAAATATAATGCACTGGCACCATTTGGTTTAAATAAGGAATGCAACTGGAAATATGTTATTAATTCTTACTAATTTTTACTAATTGTGCTTGATTGTTTTAATTAGATAATTGTGTTAAGATGAATGAGTATTTAAATTGTTGTGAGCTATGTGTTTTTTACTCTTGGGAGGCTGTTTGTCGAGGTGCTAAGTGTGGATTAAACTGTGTTCTTTGATGTAGTGGCTGATTTGTTTTTCTACGTTTCTTCACCTTTTGGTTTTTGGTATTTTAATACTTTCCCTGTATTGGTGCTTGTTGTAGAGATATTGTAGCCATCTTAACAGTGAATTTATGCATGTATACAGAGGTAAAGCTGCGGCTACATCTTGCTGTACTGTGTGCATGTAAACACATGTGCAAGTTGCAGTGTATGTCACAGCTCTTTGCTCTTTAATTCATGCATCTTGTTGTTTGGGTGGCAATGATGTCAGTTAGAGAGGCACACCTTAAATGAGTGTGTCACAGTTTTAATTGGTAATCTGGATGCTGCACGTTATTGCTACTTTAGGAAGTGGTGGGATCTGTCTGATTGCACTAATCCCTCCCACTCCTCTTTTTCATTAGATGTTCTTTGTGTTTCACTGTTGCAGTCATTACATTTGGGTAATCCCTCACATTCCTCTTTTTCATTAGTTTTCTTTTAACCACAGTCCTCAGCTATCTCCGTGATCCCTTCTTACTAGTTTCATATATGCTGACTCCTAATAGGGGTTTAGGATGTACAGATTGTACTGATGTGTTGTCTAGACTTTAACAATGTTGCATCTGCTAAATTTGCTTTGCAGAAGTGGTTCTGAATGCATTCGGTTTTAGTCTACAGTTGTTGGTAGTATACATCATATAGATAGACTTGAAGTATACATTAGAGGTTTATCATATAAAAAGTTGTATTTCAGTTTAATCATCTTGAAATGTTGGCATCTTTTTATGATTTCCCACCCTTTGTCATTCAGGTCTTGATCTTGCCCCATTGGTGAATAGTCACCTAAAATGTACAGTCTTCAGAAAATTCCCAGTCAGAACAAGTTGTCTGTTTAGAATTGCAGATTACTTACATTGCATTTGCAGCTGTTGTGTAAGAAACTGTAGCTCTTAAAAAAAAGGAAACTGGTATAATCACAATCTACACTAGAGTTATGTTTATTCAAGTTCAAATATGTAAGGGGAACAGTCCTCCAGTTTTTCTGTGATGCATCAGAAAAATCTGACACATCTGGATTTCCCAGCTTCCATTAAATGGCCTAAATATGTTCCTGCTTCATCATACCCACATAATGCATTTGACATAGCCAAAAATAGAAATATTGCAAACTTTTTTTTTTTTTTAATCTGTCCTTCTAGTTTGTAATTATTGGGGAATGGGGGCAGGGTTGGCATAATTGTCAAGGTTTTCACCTCATAAACATAAGGTACATGGTTTGATTCTGACCGCATGTTATTAACTCGACCTAAAATGACCTTTCAGAAAAGTTAGCCTAGTATTCGCCTACAATATGTAGAAATGAAACAAAGCATCAACTAGCAGATACTGCAGATAAAATGTATATGTTTTTTTCTACAATGTCTGCTGGTTGGTGCTTTGCTTTGTTTCTTAGTAGTTGTTTCAGAACAGAAACTAAAGTGCTGTTTTAGTTTGAGATTTTGCTAGTTTTCATCCCATCTAAAGTATGTGCCAGTTGGTGCTTTGTTAATGTTTCTTAAGAGTAGTATCAGTACATAAACAAAAGTGCTGTTTAAATCTTGGTACCCGTTTGTCGAAACAACATAGTCTGTTACAGAATGAGTTGTATTGTCTTTCCTGAAGGGAGATAGAAACTGTTGGTTATATTTTGTAGTTTTTTTCCTTTTCAATTTGGGATATATGTAATTTACAAACACTGCAGCAGTAAGGTGGATGAAGCTGTTCCATGGCCTTGTCAGACAGGATTAGTTCCATCCTGGCACATTTTAGATAAGAGCCCTATAACAAACAGACCATAACATAATTTCTTAATGATACCCTATGAGGAAATGGAATCTATATTCTGTGTCACTGCGATAGAACACACTCCACTAAATCCATAGGATGGTATTCCATCATAAAGACCTAAAGAGCAGCATGGACACTGGGTAGAGGTCACTATGTAAGGAACTGTCATCCCCTTATCTCCCTTCCCATGTACAGTGGATATAAAAAGTGTACACACCCCAGTTAAAATGCCAGGTTTTTGTGATATAAAAAAAGAGACCACAATAAATCATTTCAAAACTTTTCCCACCTTTAATGTGACCTATAACCTGTACAATTCAATTGAAAAACACATCTGTTAGGAGAAAAAATATAAAAAATAGAAAAAACGTACAATAAGCTGGTTGCATAAGTGTGCACACCCATAAAGTAATACTTTGTTGAAGGCCATTTTGATTTGTTTAGCAGTTTGCTAAAGTTTAAAAAGGAAATTTTTTCTTTTTTAAAGTAAAACATGAGCACTGTAGCACTCCATGCAGGTAGGGTATAAACTGTGGCAAGCAGTTTGCTACAGCTTAAAAGAATTTTTTTTTTCTTTTAAATAAAATATTTTGAAGGAGGGTTGGGTAAGGGCACAGACGTGGGACCTAAATGGCTGGGGGGTGAGGGTGATGCATCTGGCTATCTGGTTGGTGTGCCAGTAGAAGGAACATACATTTATTTTTCTCTTCAATGGAAGAGTTGGGGTGTTAATCTAACTGTAATAAGAGGATCACTTACAATGTAGCGACTGGCTTATTGCAGTGAAGTGCTTTGTGCTCTTAAGGCAGTAAGGCACATTGTTTATAGTACCATCCCAATGATCTTGTTGCACCAGCATCTGCCTGAGGTCTGAGCTAGACACCTCAGTTCGAAGGGCACAGGAAAAAATAGATCTATTTTTAAAGTTTTGCACTTAGACATCAGTCACTGTGAGGAGCTACCTCAGTATTTTGGATCTCATTGCATCTGTGATTCTCAAGATACTCCACATGAGAAAGATGCAGTGGTATCTGAGGTCTCTTGGTCCAAGAATCAACATCCTTTGCCTTTTCAAATCCAATGAAGAAGTTTGTCAGAAGGCAAATCACTTGGTGGAGACAGGGCATTTCTATAAATTCAGGTGTCCCCCTCTACTGCAAAACAGTCAGTCACCATAGATGTTTTGGACTTTGTTTGAGTAGAGGTTACATGAGGGATAAAAATGTTAAAAGTGTGGGACACCAGGGACAGATGCAAGCACAAAAAAAAGGTTTGTCCTGATCAAGGCACTTGACTGTGAATCATCTTTGGTTCCTTGGGCCTCTTCAAATTATTACAGATAATGCTACAGCCATGTGGTACATGAAAAAGCAAAGGGGAACCAGGTCATACCTCCTTTGCAGACTAGCCATGTCAGCTTGGGATAGAACTTCACAGCACAGTCTCACTCAGTAGGCATCTTACATCCTGTCAGAGCAAAATTATGTGGCAGACAGACTGAACAGGACCAGACCAGACCCTCAGAAATGAAAACTAAATTTGATCCATTTGTGGGGAGTTTTACAGACCTATTTGCCTCCTCTGAACAATCAGTTGACAATATTCTCCTCCAGGACTCCATGCAAGAAAGACTGGAAAAAATGTACTAACTCCAGGGTCACACTACAGTGGGGAAAGTGACATATTCCTTTTACTTTCCTTACAGTGCTGTACACACTGCCAGTACTAATTGTCAGGGAAATTAGTTTTAGGGGAAGTGAAGTGTCAGTCATTCGGTCTCAGTCAAATTAATGTTCAGCTTTAGGGGAAGTAAAGGTAACGTGTTTCTGGGTATTGTCAACCAGTGGAATATTCCTCAAGTAGATCTATTTCCCTCCCCTCTGAACAGACAACTTCCTTTTTTTGTGCCAGAGTCCTGGGTCCTCGGTTAGAAAAATGGATGCCCTGTCAATCTCATGGAGGGGCATGTTCCTTTATGCATGTCCCCCTTTCCTCTCATTCAGAAAGTCCTGTTCAAGATTCAACAGGAATAGCCAAAAGTCTTGCTGGTGAATCCCTTTTGGCCAAGACAGCAATCATCACATCTGCCCGACTCTGATTGATAGGCATCTGATTCCTTTCAGACACTTTTTTTTACTGAGAGCATGCTTAAGGTACTGCAGGAGGCCAGAAAACCCAGTACTAGGAAATCGTACTTACCTAAATGAAATAGGTTTTCAGTTTGGTGTTAGTCGCACAACCTTGATCCACTGTCTGTAGATGTTCCTTTGGTTCTTTCCTACTTGTGTGATGGTTTGGCCTTTGTCAGCCAATTCTGCCTGTCTGCATTTGTCAACCTCTTTAGCTTCTAGGCTGGAGGTTAAACTCTTTCTTATAGGCATCCTTCATATTAAACCTCCCAAGAAAACCTGTTCCTCCACCTTGGGATTTAAATTTTTTTCTGTAAACGTTCCATTTGAGACTGGGCTACAGTTTCTGTAACACTATACTTGGAAAACTGTTCTTTTACTAGCTTTGACTCCTGCCAGAAAGGTGTCTGAGCTTCAAGCTTTAATGGCTTCCCCACTCTTTATGATTTTTCATAAGGGCAAGGTTTTTCTGCATACTAACCTTTCCTTTATGCCCAAAGTTGTGAATGAGTGGTCTCTTAACCAATCTATTCAATTGTCCACCTTTTTTCCTTCTCTACAACCCTCTAGTGAGATGATTTTATACACCTTGGATGTGCATAGACAACTCAGACTTTATTTGGATAAAACGAAGGCTATCAGTAAATCTGATCAGCTTTTTGTTTCTTTTCATCCCAGAGCTCAGGGATTGCCTTTTTCCAAGCAGACTAGCTACTCTTAAATTTCAAAGGCTATTTCTTTTTGTTATGTTTTCCATGCGAAGAGTCTCCCTTTTCCTGTTAAGGCTCATTCTACTAGGGCTGTGGCTTCTTCCAGTTCTTTCTTTAAGGGTTTGGATACTAATACCATTTTAGAAGCAGCTACTAGGTCTTCTGTGCATACATTCACTAAGAATTACAAATTAGATGGCGTCTCCAGTTATAGAGGTGGTTTTGCTAGCACTGTTCTTCATGGCTTTCTAGGGAGCTCTTCTGGCCCTTTCTCCTCCCAGGTTTCCTTTTAAGCTTTGGTTTTCTGTATCTTGTAAAGAATACTGCAACATTAGAATAGAAGAGCAATAGAATACCTGTGTAAAATCTTACCATAACCATAAGTGTTCTTCCCTTCCATGTTGCAGTATTGTATCCCTCCCTCCTTCCCCTGGTGCCTGCTTTTGTTCTGGATGTCTGATAACCTTGTTTTTTCCTTAGACTTGTGTTCCTCCATTCATTTGTGAGTATTGTACATGCGGATGTTGGTTTTATGACTGACGTACTCCTAAGCCATTCATTTGGCATCTCACATACTAGCAGTACTTAAAAGTTCTTGTCTACTGCCCGGACTTTGGGTTGCCCTTGGTGGAGGATTCCGTCATTTAAAGAATACTGCAACATAGAAGAGAAGGACATCTATGGTTATGGTACGATTTTACATAACTATACTTTCTTATTAGTAAAAAAAAAAAATAATAAAAAAATAGAAGTTTGGTTCTGTCAACTTGTGGTTTTCCTGCCTGGAGCGACTGATCTATGGTGTGTGTTTTTGATGCACACTGCTACTGTATTAACCATTACTAAGCAGATTTAACTTTACTACCAGTCCCAAGTATATTGGGATGCATGTGTGTGTGTGTTTAGTTCATTTCTCTCTCTGTGCTTTTAAAGTACATTTACTTCTTATCTGTTGATGTTTATTCTGCTAGAGTTTCTTCAGTTTGTCCATTATTTTTTTTCCAGTCACTGAAATTTGCTAGTGTTGTGCATGTTTCATTCTTAATTTGAAATTGACTTTTGCTGACTGTGATTTTTTTTTTTAAGTGTAGCTTTTAAATTCTGCTGCCTAAAATGGGCAGCTGCTCAATTTGGCTGGCCTGCCATACATTGCATTTCTTTGATGTACACTGCTACTGGATTGACACGTTCTAAGTGGATTAGACTTGGAGGCCAGTCCCAAATGCATCATACAAGTGTGTTTTTTGCATTAAATCCAATTGAGTCTGTGTACTTTTAAAGTGCACTTACTGTAAATGTGTGTATTTATTTTTTGTACCAGGGTTTTACTTATTTGGGACACTTTTAGTTCTTATGTGAATATGAACTTTGCTGATGCTCTAGGCATTCTGCTTGAGTCAAGCTTACTTTACAGTTGATTTTTTGTACAGCAGGAACTGCTGGTCCATTTGTCTGAGCTGCTGCATTTTCTTAATACTCACTGCTAGTAGACTGACTAGTCTTAAATACATCTGACATTGCTACCAGTCCCAAAGTCATTAAAAAAGTTTGTTTTTATTTAATCAAATTTCATCTATATTCTTTTAAAGTATGTGGACCTTAATTTAATAATTCTTTATTTTGCCAAACTTGCTTTCATTAGGAAGAAAACCAAATACCTGCTCATCTGTGAAGCAGTAATACCACTTTATTCGCAATAAAAACAAATAAAATTAGATAAAAAATATAAGTGAACTAAGCGCTTTCACCCCTTATAGGGCTTCTTCAGAGTCAACATGTTAAGCATTCATTTTTTATTTCCTATGCAGCATGGCATTATATCCTGAGAAAACACCCCCTAAAAAAGTGCATTCTTAAAAATCTCATCTAACTGCAGTATATACATGAAATTTACTATACAACTTATGGTTAATGAAAAAATAATACAGGCTCTGCATGACTTTCTTTTACCATAGTGTAATAAAAACTCTAGTAGAACATATGCTTACAGAACATCTTAAAAAGTTGTAACATCCAATTTGTGTCACTAGGTGGCATACTTTTAGTTAAATAACTGTTGCCCTTCTCTTTAGAATGGGTTTAATTGATATGTAGTCATTGATCCCTGGGCTTGTATGGGCATTTAATCTTATTTGCCATTCAACCTTTCTGATCTACTTCTAGCTAAGGGTCACCCCCCCCCCCCCCACACACACACACCACACATCAACCTTCACTTTGTCTGTAATGAAAAACAGGAACTTTTTAAATTCCTGCATTGTGTACTGTGCATATACAAGGAATTGGCATACTTTTTGTTCCTTTAGGAATTTGGAATGCCCTGGCAGATGCAACTGTAAGACAAAATGTGTGTTAAATTTTGCATCTTGCACAGCATGTCTGGCATTTTACGACGGTAAAACTGTTAAAAAATGAAAAGAAAGGCTCTTAGAACATGTCCGGGACATTAGGAACAAAAAGTCTGTCAGTTCCTTGTATATGCACAGTACACAATGTAGGAATTTTAAAAAGTTCCTGTTTTCGTTATAGACAAAGTGAAGGTTGATGTGAGGGGGTTGACCCTAAGCTAGAAGTTGATGATATAGAGGTTGAATGGCAAATAAGATTAAATGCCCATAAAAGCCCAGGGATCAATGACTACATATCAATTAAACCCATTCTAAAGAGAAGGGCAACAGTTATATAACTAAAATTATACAACGACCCCCCTCCCCATTAATATTCCAAAACGTGCACGCTGATTGGTCAGCATGCATGTTGTAAATCAGACTTATACTAATGGGAAAAGGTCCGGTCGCCCGGACATTTTCCGTTAGTATGACTTTTTTTTTCTTACAGCAACGGAGAAAGCAAGACCTCTGTTGCATTTTAGAAAGTGTCTCGCTATGTTAAAGGAGTTTAACATAGCGAGACAGCTTTAAAAAATCAACGGAGAAAGGAAGATCTCCATTGATTTTTTTAAAGCTGTCTCGCTATGTTAAACTCCTTTAATATAGCGAGACACTTTCTAAAGCAACGGAGAAAGCAAGATCTCTATTGCTTTTTAGAAAGTGTCTTGCTATGTTAAAGGAGTTTAACATAGCGAGACAGCTTTAAAAAAAGCAATGGAACTTTCTCCGTTGCTTTTTTTAAAGCTGTCTCGCTATGTTAAACACCTTTAACATAGCGATACACTTTCTAAAAAGCAACGGAGATCTTGCTTTCTCATTTGCTTCCACCCACAGCTCTGATGTACTGCATAAACATGCGCAGTACATCAGAACTGCCGCAGAATACCGGACAGCTGCGGGAGGGCAGCAAGGAGGCATTATACAATGCCATTATTTAAGCAAAGTAAGTATTTTTTTTTCTTAAATAATGTCATTGTATAATAGCAATGACCCACTTCTGGGTGTGGGTAATGCTGGATTTACCCACGGTTGTCTTTGTTTGGCCACTCGGGCTTCGCCCTCGTGACCAAACCACGCCAACCATGGGTAAATCCAGCATTACCCACACCCAGGTGTTGGTTATTGCTTAAGTATGCTACCTAGTGACACAAATTTGATGATACAACCTTTTAAGATGTTCTGTAAGCATATGTTCTACTAGAGTTTTTATTACACTGTGGTAAAAGAGTCATGTAGAGTCTGTGATGTTTTTTTATTTTTCATTAACCATAAGTTGGATAGCAAATTGCATTTATATACTGCAGTTACATGAGATTTTTAAGAATGTATTTTTAGGGGGTATTTTCTCTGGATATAATGTTATGCTGCACAGGAAATAAAAAAAAATGAATGTTTGTTTAACACGTTGACTCTGAAGAAGCCCTATAAGGTGTGAAAGCACTTAGTGCAAGTGTTTTTTATCTAGTTTTTGTTTTTATTGCAAATAAAGTGGTATTACTGCTTCACAATGTTGCGGACGTTTGATGTCCTGGTTCTTGCTTTCAGTAGGAGACTTTTTTTTTTTTTCTTTTTTTTAATAATGGTAGAAAAGATGGTGTTTTGCAGTCTCCTCCTTCCAGACTTAATTTACAGTTCTTTTCCGTCTGACTGACTGTGACTTTTAAGTATGGCTTTTAAATTTTGCAGCTTAGCTGACCTGCTGCTTTACTTGGCTAGGCTTTTCTCTGCTCTGTTTCTTGCTTTATGTTTCTGCTGTGCTGACCTGTCCTCATTTTATTGGTGGCATTTAAGGTTTGAAGTATGTGTTGTGTGGCATCTAAACCAACCAATAATAATGATACTGGTAGCAACTAAGCATGCTATTTTTGGAGTATACGGTTCATAATTTTCTATGACCTGTTCAGTGTCGGTTTATTTCATGGAATTTGTGTATTGCTGTCTTATTACTGTAACTGTGTTCTGTACCATGCTGTAGTTGTGCTACTCTTCATCCTTAACTGTATTTACTTTGATTCATCTTTGATCCTCATACTAGCATTGTTGTAACACGTTTGTCTTATGCATAATCTTGCTGTGTATAATTCTTGTATTAGACTGCATTGTGTAATTTCTTCCTTTTTGGTTCATTTGCTGCATCTCCACATCACAGTACATCTACATAACAGTATCTTCTTTGCCACCTATCTAAGCAGGTTTAATACATCATTCCTGTCCTCATTACTTTGATTCACCCGACAAACATGGAAGCCCAGTCTACATCTGTTCATTCTGTTGTAAGCCTGAGCGTACATGGTATTCTGAAACAGTATAACAGCTGCCCAGTGCTCACTGGCAACCAACTACCACTTGGCTAGCATGAATTGTTTTGTGACAGAAGGAAATATCTACATAACTTGGAAGCCACACTCACTCATATTGGTGGCTATAAACACCTCAGAGGTGCTTAACTTAAAATAAGATAAGCAGACCAAATCCCTCCTCTGTCAAGTCAGATGTGAAGCTGCTTCTCTGTAGTCTGTCTGTTACAGACTCCTGCAAGTTGTTTGAAATATAGCATGCTGTGGTGTTAAGGACCCAACCTTAATTGATCTCTTACACATCCAAAAAATAAAGGGCTTCATGAGCACTCAAAGTAAATGCATGAATCTCCATAATCAAATAAATAAGACCTGCTAGAAAGACAGACTTATTACAAAGTGTTGCCCCCTAACTCTGAAATAGTCTTTCACTACATATAAAACAAACAGATACCTTCATTTCTTTTAAGGTAAACCTTGATTGCTTGAATGCCCATAACTTCATCATGCTAGAATTATGTTAATGTAGATTCTTGGCATAGCATTATTTTTGTTATGTCTAATGAGACTGTACTAACCATTTATTTTAAATAAAGGTATAGTTTGTTAACTCAGTGTGGCTTTTGGACTGAAAGTTTTTATTGTTTTATTTCCACACAATGTGTTAATAGAAACCAAAATTTGTGCTAGATAATATTTTTGAACAGTAGGTTTGAGGTGGTGTTTGAAGGGGAAAGCATGCAAGTTTTTATAAATGGGGTTCCTATTAGAATGACGAAAACGCATTTTGTCAAATGCGTTTTCGTCGACACATAAAGAGTGAGCAGGCAAAACAGTGAAGCAGCTGTTCAGTGAATTCTTTCTCTGGGAAGAAAGTTGCTTGACCGTGTTCTGCACTGTAGTGTGGTCCCTTGTTTGGTATAGCTCCCGAGGGTGAATGTGGAACAGTTACTGACCTTAAGGTTAGGGTGCAGGTTAAGGTAAGTGCATATGTATGAAAGTGTTTACTGTTTTTTTTTTTTTTTGGCATTAGATGTATGGTTGAGTTACTTGTGTGTGTGTTTTCAGCTGTTTACATTTGGGTGAGTAGAATTTGGGATGTTATGTAGTCCAATCTCGCCTACATTCTTACCCGTGGGTTTGGAGCCGAACCTCGGCTCCAACTTGGCCATACTCTAGCTCGAAGTCTTTCAATTGGCTGGGCTAAGAGGTATCCCATACTGCACTGCTCCCTTTCCCCAGATCTCATTTGCCGCTCGCAAAGCTCAGACGTGGTCTCGCTCTTGGCTGTGGCTAAGTATTACTTTTGTGTCTTAATTGATTAATTTTTTGCTCCAAAAAGCTATTTTCATAGCTGTATCTGCGTGTGTGTTGTGGTTGTTAAGCAGTTTTTGTGCTCCTTTTGTTGCTTTATCTACTTTACTGGTATCCCGTCAGCTATCTCCCTCTGGGCTAGGACGTTTAAGTTATAGGACCTAGTCCTTTTTAGTGTTGTTTGTCCTTCAGGACCATTTGAATTAAAGGTCCTGGTGTGTTGTCTGTAGTTTTAGTTATTGTTACCGCCCTTTTTGCTGGTTAGTCTGTGGTGTCGTATTTAGCATCCTGCCTACTATGTCTAAAGATACAAAAGAACATAAGCCTTCGGGCTTTAAGAAGTGTAGTAAATGTGGGTACAAGATGTCTATTACCGATGGGCACTCGGTATGTGTTTATTGTTTGGGGGCTATACACCTTCAGGATTCTTGCGCCTTTTGTCATGTGTTCAGCCCTCGTGTTCTTCAAGAACGGAAAAACAATCTGATACTGAAGGGTCTACTGAAACCCTCCTTTGAGGAAGATTTAGAGAGGTCTTCTAGAGCTAAGTCCTCTCCCACCAAAACATCTAAAGCAAAGAAATGTTCTCTGGCTCCGTCTGTACTATCGGAGCCTCCAGAGAAAGTTACCAAATCTAGTGTGGCATCCTCGGCTCCACTGTCTTCGGTGCCGAAGGAAGTTTCTGAAGCTACAGGTCCTACATCAGCTCCCAGTTTTTCTGAGCCGGTCTCCTCTTTTTAGACCGGTCTCTCCTCCTCGCAGGTCTCCTCCTGAGAGGTCGTCTAGAGCTCCCACCTTGTCCTCTAGGTCCTCCAGGACACTCTCTGATGTAGATGTGGATAGAGTGGTGCAGAGACTGCTCCAATCACCGGTGCTGGCTAAATTGCTTTCGGCTCCAGCCCAGTCGGCTCTGGAGCCAGTCACCCATCCATCATCGATATATCCTCCGAGCAAATCCCAGCCTTAGGAACCAGAGTGGTCGGCACCATATGATGCTTCTAGGTCGGCTCTGATGGCCCATCCCGGCCTGTCTGCTCCGATCTCAGCTTCGACCCCGTTGGCTCTGTTCATGGGGTCCAAGACTCATGGTTCCTCGATCAGACCCGAAGCGGAGGCCTCGGGACACTCTTCGGCTCCCAGCCTCCCACTCGGTGCTTCGGTTTGAGCCAGACTCTTGCTTCGGACCTTGTCCCCTCTGCTCTGAGAGATTCCATGGTTAGTCGATCTTCGAAGCCAGGGAGGCAAGCTTTCGAGGTCATGCGGAGCGTGCTGGGCAGATCCTCAGCTGCATCATACTTCCCCCTCCAGCCCTGGTAACAGTCTCTGATTGCCCTCTGTCTTTGGACAACAGAGACCCAAGTCCTCAGAAGAAACCCATGAGTGATCCCCCATTTTCTGAGGGCTCACCAGAGTTTGTGCCTGAGGAGCCCCCCAGAAAAAGAACATGCAAGAGGAAGCACTTAGACTCCCAGGAAGAGTCTCACATCAGACACTGACCTCGAGGAATCAGAGGGTTCCCCCAAGTCGTCCTCTGAGGATATCTCCTTTTCTGATATACTAGAGCTCTTGAAACAGAGAGGCGACTGGCCCTCAAAACCCCCCTCTGAAGAGGAGTCAGTGTTCCTGAAGGCCTTTGGGGCTCAGCCTTCCACTTCCTGGGTCTCTCCACCCTTCGACAAACTCCTGGATCTGGTTTGTCATAGGATATGGCAAACCCCTGACACTATGGAACCAGTCCCCAGGAGACGCAACAAATTTCTGTCCGCCCCTGCTGACAAAGACTTTCTTACGAAAGGCGTCCCAGTAGATGCCATGGTGGTGGCAGCTGCCACCTAGAAGGAACTGGCTGAGACTTCATCTACTGTCCATCCCTCTAACAAGGAGTCTAGGACCATGGACCGGTACAGGAAGCGTATGTTTTCTTCAGCGGCCTTTACTCTGCGGCGGTCGCTGAATTACTTATCACATTTTACAAGGCTCCAAAGAGATCTCCTGAAAGAGCTTGGAGATACTCTACAAGGTAACATATCTGATGCAGTGGCTCAGAAGGTCAATGTTCAGATGTCTACCTTAAATTCTTTAGCTAACTCCCCCCTGAGGCTGATCTCCTATGCAGCCGAAGGAGCGAGTAGGGCAGCGAGTTCCAGAGCCTCTCTCAGGAGACACTCCTGGATGCGCCTTTGAAATTTTGTGGAGGCCTTTAAGTCTGCATTCACTAACGCCCCTTTTGATGGTTCCTCCTTGTTTGGAACCAAGGTGAAAGACACACTGACTAGGTGCGAGCAAGAGGGTAAAACTCTGTCTGCCATGGGAGTCCATTTTTCCATGCCTTCTAGACCTTATCCCAAGAGCCAGAAGGGTGGGAAAATGTGATTCAAGAAATCTCAGAGATTTTTCCCTGACGCACAAAGTGAATCCCCCTCCAGGGGCAGGGGAGGGGATGGCAACTCAGGTAGATGTCGCCCTAGAGGCAAAGGAGGCCCGCATAACCAGGGAGACTGCGATTCCTTTCATGATCCTTCCTACCAGTGCTCCTGATGGGAGGCCCAACTGCACTTCTCCGGACCCAGTGGGGAGTTGCATCTCACTATACCCAGAAGCCTGGCAGCACATCACTCAGGACCAGTGGGTATTAAAAATTATTTTCGGAGGATATCACATTCCATTCTCTTCCCCCCCGCCGATCAAAAGAATCCCAGATGTTCCACCCAATCAAAGGGATTCCGCAGCTTAAGAAATTCAAAAGCTGCTAGAAAAATGAGCCATCCAGCATATCTCCTCAGAACAGCTCGGATTAGGGACTTACTCCAGATTCTTTTTGGTGCCGAAAAGAACAGGGAACCTAAGACCCATCTTGGATCTCAGCCGCTTAAACCTCCACGTGAAGAAGTCCAAGTTCCGAATGGTCACATTGCAATCTATTCTCCCATTGTTGGGAAAAGAAGTGTGGATGTGCTCCATCGACCTCAAGGAAGCTTACTACCATATAAAAATGGACAGGACATCCAGAAGTCACCTATGCTTCCGGCTGGGAGCCAATCATTTTCAATTTTGAGCCCTGCCCTTTGGTCTCACCACAGCCCCCAGGGTGTTCACCAAGTGTATGGCAGTGGTGACAGCTCACTTGAGACATCAGGGATTCCAAGTGTTTCCGTACCTGGATGACTGGCTCCTCTCTGCCACCACCAGGCATCTACTACTACAGACCAGAGATGCCATGATCAATCTGTGTCAGCAACTGGGTGTCACTCTAAACTGGGAAAAGTCTGTCTTGTCGCCCTCACAGCATGTTACCTTTATAGGTGCCGAGTTAGACACATGTGCGCATGAGGGCATTTTTACCTCAAGAAAGGATTCAAGGTTTGCAATAACAGGTAAATGCCTTGCTCCCTTTAAAGAAAGTGAAGGCAAAAACGGTTCTGAAATTATTAGGGATGATGGCCTCAACAATTATGCTGGTCCCTCTTGCGAGGCTACACATGAGGCTCCTTCAGTGGATGTTCTTCACCCAGTGGTCTGTACAAAATATGCCGCTTTCTCATCTCATAATGATCACAGACAGATGCAAGCAGGATCTACGCTGGTGGCTTCACACCAGCAATCTCAATGCGGGGAAACTCTTCGTTCCATCCCTTCCTGTTGCCACAGTGACCACGGATGCCTCCCAGATGGGGTGGGGGAGGGGCATTATCTTGGCAGGACAGTCCAAGGCATGTGGCAAGAACATGAGATACATCTGCATGTCAATGTCTTGGAGATGAGAGCAATGCTACTAGCTTTGCAAGCACTTCAGAGCTTTCTTCCTCTCGGGACTATTGCGAGCCACTCAGACAATATGTCGGTGGTATGTTATCTGAACAAACACAGCAGAACCAGATCTTAGCCCCTTTGCAGAGAGGCCATGTAAGTGTGGCAGTTGGCAGTGTCTTCCCAAAGTTTTCTTGTAGCAACGCACATTCCAGGGAAGTCCAGCGTGATTGCCGACAGGTTGAGCAGAGCTACTCTTATGCCTCATGAGTGGTCCCTGAACAGTCAAGTTGCGGAACAGATTTTCCACAGATGGAGTCAGCCTTGCTGCAACCTATTTGCCAGTCCCCTCAATACCAAGTGCAGCAGCTACTTCACTCTTATTCCCCTTCAGGGGGAGTCACCCAGGGATGCTCTGGTCCATGATTGACCCCCCCAGTCTACTGTATGCCTTCCCTCCTGTTCCTCTGCTGACAGAGGTTATTCAGAAAGCGCAATCCTTGGGAAGCAAAATGATTCTGATTGCTCCACACTGGCCTCATCAAATTTGGTTCCCCTTTCTCCATCCCTATCTTATGGATGCACCCTGGATTCTGGACCCACAACCAGACCTACTGACTCGTATGTCAGGGCAGTTCCATCCCTCTCTTCAAACCCTCCAGTTAACAGCCTGGCTACTCCACTTCCATTACTGATCAGGTTTCATCGTTTTTCTCCGGAAGTGGTTCATATTCTATCTTCTTCTCATAAGCCTTCGACCAGGAAGATTTATTCCAGTAAATGGAAAAGATTCTCCATATGGGCTCATGAAAGGCAAATTGATCCTTACACAGCCCCGATCTCTTCAGTTCTGGAATTTCTTTCCATGCTTTTCAATTAAGGTTCAGCAGCTGCTACCATAAAGGTCCATTTGGCGGCTATTTCCACTTTTCACGTTGCCAATGAACCCAGTTTAATGGCACATAGACTTTGTAAGGCATTTTTGAAGGGCACTGTGCTGCTTCGCCCTCCAGTCTTTGAATTGGTCATGCCTTGAGATCTAAATTTTGTGCTACAATGCCTCACCACTTCCCCCTTTGAGCCTGCAGCTACTTGTGACATGAAATATTTGAGTTGGAAAACGATCTTCTTGGTAGCCATCACTTCAGCCAGACGTGTCTCAGAGCTCCAAGCCTTGTCAATAAGACCGCCTTACTTGATTTTTCACAGGGACAGGGTTTCCCTCAGACCAAACCCTTCCTTTATGCCAAAAGTGGCTTTGGTTAGTAATCTCAACCTATCCATTGAACTGCCCATATTTTTTCCAGAGTTCTCTAATAGGGCAGAGTTCAAATTTCACCAGTTGGATGTTCACAGGCAGTTGTGCTTTTATTTACATAGAACGAAGGATCTTAGAAAATCAGACCAGCTGTTCATCTCATTTTCAGAAAACAAAATTGGGTCTCCTGTTTCCAAAGTAACTTTGTCTAGATGGATCTCTGGTTGTATTTCCTTCATTTATGCCTCAGGTGGTAAGGATTTACCATTTAGAGTGAAGGCTCATTCTACCCGATTTATGTCTACCTCTACAGCATTTCAGGCCAGGATGTCTATGGATGGTATTTGTGCAGCAGCTACTTGGGCATCTCCTCACACCTTTATTACTCACTACAAATTGGATTTGGTATCCAGAGGCAGATCTTCCTTTGGTTCCACAGTGCTCAGGTGTATTTTCCACTGAGCCTCCCAGGGTTCAGGTGCTGGGGATGCTGTCCCACGGGTAAGAATGTAGGCGAGATTGGACTACATAACATCAAGCAGTTATGTACTCACCATTACATTCAATGTATGTAGTCCATCTCGCCTCACATACTTACTAACCCCCCCCCTCCATCCCCCATACTGGAGGACCTAAAGGTTAGTTCTGGTTTCAGTACTCCTTTCATTATTGGAATGTTTTTTTCTTTCTTTGTGTCATGTGGATGAAGGGGAGTGATTGTGTGATTGAACTTGCAGCAGACAAGATCTGGGGAAAGGGAGCAGTGCAGTATGGGATAACTCTTAGCCCAGCCAATTGAAAGACTTCGAGCTAGAGTATGGCCGAGTCGGAGCTGAGGTTCGGCTCTGACCCCACGGGTAAGAATGTGAGGTGAGATGGACTACATATATCGAATGTTATGGTGAGTACATAACTTCTTGTTAAGGTGTGTATGTGTTTGGAACTGTTTACGTAAATGTGCAACAGTTACTGACCTTAGGGTTATGGTGTGGGTTAAGGTAAGTGCATATGTTTTAAAATGTTTACTTTTTTTTTCAATTATATGTATGGTTGGGTTACGTGCATATGTGTATTCAGTTGTTTACTGTTTTTTTGGGGGGGGGTACAATTAGGGTTAGGGTAACGTGTGTGTGTTTGGAAGTGTTTAATTTTTTTTTTTTTTTTTTTTTTTTTGTTCTGTGGTTTCAACATTTTCAGCGTTTGATGTTTCAATATAGACCCTTATAAATGTTATCAAATTCAAATGAGAGCAATTTTAATTTAAATTTAAAATTTGAGGTAGAATACTATTTAGTGATTAATTATGAGGCATTATTAAAATCGGTATGTGTGGAACACTGAATACTGAAAGTGTTTTGTGGGCCTAAGTGTTTAAGTAGCCCCAGATGATTTTAAAGGCTTGAAGAATATGGTTCAACAGTAAAAAGAGAAAAAAAAAAAAAGGAGTGAGTCTGGCTTCATTGCATAGAGGGATGACACAGCTGCTTTTCTCAAGGTGATCCTAGGTTTGACTAGCTGCATTGGCAGTGGAGAAGCCATATATAGGGAGAATGGTTGCCCATCCTGAGGAGAGGGGAGACATTTAAATAGATCTGTTGCTGTAGTAATAACCTGCTGGGTACATTACCATTGAAAAACAATGCATCAACAGAAGAAAGACCAGAATAGGTGAGTACATGCCAAGCAGAACATGCTGGGGCTGGGTCTGGCATGCAGATTGGAGTACATTTACAGTGATCAGCATTGTGGGCTAAACCAATTAGCTATTATAGGGATCAAAGGTAAGTGCTGAACAACCTCTGACTGCCTTATCTCTCCCTCCAGATGAATGAGAGAGCTGTTGAATTATTTGCTGGAGTGTCTAAGAATCTTTTTATGGTGGGAGATGAGGGATATTTTATATGAAGTAGTTTGCAGTTAAATATAAAGCTGGTACTTTGACTCCCCTAGCACACTGCAGTCCTCCAAGAGGGGCTTGCAAAACCAGCTGCTGGTATGATGACCAGAGCCTTAAGCTTAGTGACAAAAATGCACAGAGTTTCCTTGGTGAAACAAGTCTATCCTACTTGATTACCACTTAAATGGGACAACTCTTAGGACTGACCGTCTTCAGCGATCTGGGTATTTTCAGCAGCAGTAAATTCTCTTCTAATCATCATGTAACAGTTAAGAAAGCCTTCTACTTTATCCAGTTAATTACCAAATATCCCTCTGTATTTTCCCTCATTAGGTCATTAACCAAATACAGCACATTACTTGGAATGTACCACTCACACCACCCTGATCAAACAGAAAAGCTAACAATGTTTTCTTCTGAAATAACCGAAGATGAATTTGCCGAGACAAAAAGAATGAAACTTTAATTTACTGAACGGTAAATTTTTACCAGGGTAAGTAAACATTTCCCAACAGCAACGTAAAAACACAACGCAATGCATCCTACCCCACCCCCCAACTATATATACCAAGTCGGAGATTGCATTATATTGGGGAATAGAGCATATTCCCCAATGTTGGTCAGTTGTTTACTTACCCTGAGAAACACAGAAGAAACCACTGGCTTTATGACCTTCTTAAATGCAATATGCCTAAACCTCAAAGGCCAGCCATATGTAAACATAGCAATAAGTACCATCAGCAACCTGAAAAACACTCTGCTTAGTCAGCACCCATCACAATGCATGCACCTATAACTCAGTGTCTCATGTCATAAGAACCATAAGACAAACCTCCACAAAGCCAAATATCCTAGTCATGAAAGATTCCTTTGTGAGATACATTGATGCACAATTCACCAGGCTGAGCAAAGAGAGGGTCATGGTCAGCTGCCTATCTGGAGCCAGGATTTGCCACATAATACATGAACTCAAGTTCTTGCACCACAAGGGAACATATGAGTTCATCAGAGTACATCTGGCATTAACGTCTCTGCACTATATGAAGAGAGCCATGATGGAGCTCTCAGAATGTGTCCAAGACAGTTATGAACCTAGCCGTAAGCAGTATTTTACCTTCACTTAGAATAATATAATATGAACAAAATAATTGGCTTAGCTTTTGGTGTTATTTGAAGGGGGTGCAATGTATATCTACCCGGATATCATGGTAGACCTTTCTGACTGGTTTACCAAGGATGGCCTGCTCCTGTCCCCCCATGGCTTTTGTGTATTGGCAAAAGTGTTATCTATCCCATATTGCCTTTTGTAGGCAAAATCAGTCTAAAAAACTTCCAACATAGCAAACCATAATTCAGAAATACAGAAAACTGCACTCTGGTTAAGCACTCCTTACCCTAGAATGTATTGATGTATGTCTTGTCACAGAAACTGATTCAGGAATTTTGAGAGCACCCCATCAGTACATGTCTTAATGCTTCCTACCACACCTTCTGACCCACCATACTAGATGAAGACACCAAAGGTCACTAGCAGGATAATGACTTGGAGCTCTTCCATGCCCAGCTTACTGTTATCAAAACTGCATATCACATTATATATTAGCCCTACTTATCAAATATGGAAGCCCAAAGTATTCAGCCAAACAGTGTTTTTTTAGGGGACTTTAGCTACCCCTCCATTAAGTCTGTGAAGTTAAATATGTGTCTTAATTTATTCAGGAGAGACTTGGATGCATGAATGGGGAACTGTAAGTTCACACTTGGTTCTGCACCCTTGTCACACATAGTTTGGCACCCCTGTCCTTTATGGACAGGTGGAACATGGCCAAGTTGCCCAGTGATTTCTTGTTTTCATAAATATATACTCGCTAGACCAGCTAGTCTGTAGCCCAATGAGGGGCAAAAAATCTTGGAATTTATTCTTACCAATATGGGACAGCTGTTTTCCCCTCTAGTTGTATCTACCTCCATAGTCAAATCAGATTGTAAATCAGCCATATTCACCATAAGAATGAAGCCGGAGGCTTCCTCCAATAATTCATTATTCAGAGATTATGCCAAAGCAAATCTGTTAAAGCTGAGTGATTATCTGGCAAAACTGAACTTTGTCTTCCACCCTGAGGACCCAGTTATTAATGCAGAATCCTTCACCATCATATTCTGTGGACATATAAATAACTGCATAGAAGCATCTACCCCCTCTAAAATAAATACAAAACCGAATTTAAGAATAAACCATCATGATGGAACCTTAATATAAACAGACCCTACAGTAAAAGGAAAAAGCTCATTTGCACATAAAAACAAATGTAGTTCTCAAATGACATAAATGGTCTTACTAAGACTATCAGTGAACTTCATACCCTGGTTAAATCAACCAAAGCTAGATATGAGGTAAGAAAAAAATACCCACCCAGGCAAAAGATAATCACAAATCCTTTTGTAACTATGTCAGAAACCTGAGAAATAATGTTCAAAATTGCACTGAGCTAATAGTAAACAATATCACTTACTCTAAGCCTGAAGAAATACCTAGTCTTCTAGAACATACATTTAGCTCTAAGTTCACCCCTATACACTCCCATGCATAGACCTCCAATTAGCATCTGCACCTCAACCTCAAATCTCCTAGGAATAAGTTCTCAAGGCACTATCCAAGGCCAAGAACATTGCTTCTATGGGGCTAAATGATAAATACCATTATGCCTGTTGATTAGCCTGAAATACAGCTTTTGAAACCCCTACTAAGGTTTTTCAATATTAGCCTTCAGTTCCTTGAGTTGAGGATCTGTTTCTGGGAGATTTGAGGGTGAATTGCAAATGCTAATAAGAGGTCTGTGAAGTGGAGGGTGAAAGGGTGAAGTTAGAGCTAATCCTGGAAACTGAAAACCTGATAGGCCTCATCTGTAAAGTTATTGAAATTATCATTATGGAATTAGTAAACGAAGATATAAGCAACCTACAAGCTATTGACAGGCACCAGTCAGATTTTTGTCAAATACAGATCTTACCTACTCTACCTGGATGACTTTTCAAAAAAGTCAACAAAGCAATGGATATGAGAAAAAATGTTCAAACATCACAGATGTGCCCCTGACCCAGCTGGATAAGGAGAAAGTCAGGGTTAGTTGTCTGTCAGGGGCCAGAATCCACCATATCACACATGCACTCAAGTCTCTCAACAGCAGGTACTGTTATGACTCTGTAATAGTCCATGTTGGCATCAATGACTTGAGACATACCTCCCTGGACTATTTGAAGAGAGACTTGATTGAACTCACTGAATGTGTGTCCTAGGTGGGTATGTCCCTAGCTTTAGGCAGCATTCTACCATCACTCAGAATGATGCCTCAGTACAAACAGAAAATGATTGACCTTAACAATTGGCTTAGTTTCTGGTATCATTCCAGGGGGATGCAGTACCTGACAGCCTGGGAAGATATGATCGACACACCATGATGCTTTGCTAGAGATGGCCTGCATCTGTCTCACTTGGGCTTCAGACTTCTGGTAAAGGCACTTGCCTCCTCCATAGTGCATTTTTTAGGAAAAGTGATGAGGTTCAAACTACCAACATAAAGGTTTCAACAAAATGCAAATTGAAGGTCATGCTGCTAAATGCTAGGAGTCTAAACATGAAACTGCACTCATTGCAAGCATTCTTAACCCTGGAAAATGCTGACATCTGTGCAGTCACAGAAACCTGGTTCAAAGTTGTGGAGAGCACCCCAGCTTTACCTGGTTACTCATCATACATTCAGACCCCAAACTGTGGGCAGTAAAGCCAAAGGAGGTGGAGTTTCAATATATATTAGATATACACACCTCCAGGCTGGTTATTAAATAGTATGATGCACAGGAGACACTCAGGGTGCAGTTAACCGTTGACAAGATCCCTATATAAATCATAACTAGCCACTGTCCCCCAAATCTCTCTCAAGATGCCCAATCCACCTATCTGGACTGCTTCATATTTATCAAGATTCAACCCTTTACCCTGATTCTGGGTGACGTTAACTACCCAAACATAGATTGGAAGAACTACTCCTGCCAGAACACAAATGCCCAGACACTCCTAGATTTTGTCAATGCAAATGCTTTGGAACAGCTAATCAGTACCCCCCACAAGAGGTGGTAATATCTTGGACTTGGTATTAACCAACATGAGTAACCACTGCAGCATCCCTGAAGTATCATCCTCCCTGTTAAGATCCAACCGTAAAGTAAGAACTTTTGAAGTCACCATCTTCACTGACTCCCCTCTAGCTGGAGTCAAACAAAATAATCTCTCCAAAGCTGATTACAGTCTCCTGAGGGATGGTGTAAACAGTTTCACAGCCTCATTCCCCCTCTCAGAGAAATGCACCTGTATCCAAACTTTACCAAAGCACAATACACACATTTGTATAGATGCATGGAAGCAGGAATACTGGACAGGACTAAATCATCCTTTGCAAGGAAGTGTAAACCTGTCTGGTGGACATCTGCAATAAACTGTATAACAAAAAGAAAACAATTGTTGTCCAGGACCAAGAAGGAGCAGGTGCCTAATAGGAAGCAATCTCTCCTTAGCCTGAACAACCAAATGAGAGCATTAGTTTAATCCTCCAAAGCAAACTTTAGAGTCCAAATTGGCCACATCTGCTAGAGACAGTCATAAGGCCTTCTTCACATATATCTGCAATCTCAAAGGAATGACCCAGATATGTTCAGAAGTGGTGATCAAGGACACCAAATATACAAATGCCATCAATATAGCAAACTTGCTGTCTGACAGATTCAGCAAAAACTTCACCCTCTGTCCCCTCCATCAGTAAATCAGGACATCCCCAGTACTTGCCCCCTTCCCCTTATATTTAGGGAGCAGGTCATCACTGCTCTCTCAAAGGCAAAAAATCCAGCCACCATGGGACCCGATAACATCCCAGGCTGCATTCTACACGAATCAATACATGAACTGACTGTAGTAAACTGCGTCTGTTATACCAAGCTTCTGTTATTTGTCTGCATTCTACATGAACTCAGGCAGGAACTTGTAGTACCATTAGGCACCCTATTCAACTAATGCTTGAGTACCAGCTTTGTCCCAGCTGAGTGGAGGACAGCCACTGTCATCCCTTTGCACAAAGTTGGAGTGTCCACTGATCTGGGTAGTTATAGTCTCATCAGGCTAACTAGCTTGGTCTGCAAGGCCATGGAATGGATTATCATGGACATCATTAACAAGGACATTGGCAACCTTCAAGCACTCGACCCAACAGAATTTGGCTTCATCAAGGGGAGGTCATGTCTGTTAAATTTGGTCGACGACTTTGAGACAGTCACCAAAGCCATGGATGAGAGGAAGATAGTGCACACTGCCTACCTTGACCTGGCCAGAGCCTTCAACACTATTCCCCACTCCAGCATAATAGGCAAACTCTCTCAACTAGGCAGCAATCCGTATGTTATCAGATCGGTAGCTAACTGGCTCACTGATAGAAGCCACCTTAAGCAGTAGATGCGTAATGAGCAGCGTACCCCAGAGTTCGGTCTTGGGGCCTCTGTTATTTGGGATATACTTTTCTGAGGTACAGGCCAAAACCAGTGGGCTATGGCTGACCAAGTTTGCAGATTACTGCAAGCTGGGCACTGTCATCAATTCCCCTAGTGATGTGGGCATCTTCCAAGAGAGTCTCAGCCAAACAAATGATTGGTGCCAGAAGCATAGCCTCAAGCTGAATACCAAAAATGCATCATCATCCCCTTTGGGGAGAATGATGTCCCCATAAATTTTCACATTAACAACAACATCCTAAGCATGCAATCAGTCATGAGGGATTTCAGCACCCAGGTTGATAGCAACCTGACTTTTGACCACCATGTTGCTTTTGTTTTATGTAAAGCTTTCTACATGGCCCACCTCATAAGTAAGGGCATCTCATCCAGGGAAAAGGAGGTCATAACATCCCTGTATTCTTCCCTTATAAGGATCATTCTTGAGTAAAATGCACTGTTTGGCGTGTACCTAGCAAAGCACATGCAGCAGCTGGAGAGACCACAGAGGTTCCTCACCAGGAGAATCCAGGGCCTCAAAAATCTACCATACACAGGCTTAAAGCCCTTTTCCTCTACTCAGTTTCATACAGACTCCTTGGAGGTGACCTCTGTCTGGCATACAAGGCTATCTCGGATCCCACCTTGATGGGACTGCTGCATATATGCAGTCAAGCTCTATTCGAGTAACCCACATATGTGACCTCAACCTGGTCTGTGACATCAATAGGACTTTTTGGCAAGACAGATTTGTGTCATAGAGACTCCCCCATCTGTGGAATAGACTCCCTCTCCACATCAAGAAGAGTACTGCTCTACCTCCCTCTTTTTAAGCACAATCTGGATAACTGGATGGGAAACAGAAATTAAATCCCTGGAATTCCAACCGTGTCCCTGCTGGACAGGGACATCGGGTGCTGACTTGGCTAAACATGGACTAAACTTGGCTAGGCGTATAAGGGCCTCAGGGCCAATAGCCTAGTAACTTCCTATGATCCTATGTTTGGACCTCACAAAGGCATTCAACATCATGTCTCATTCAGGCATAGTTAGTAAATTCATCCAGCTATATATAAATCCCTGTGTAACCCATTAGATAGCAACCTGGCTCACAAATAGAACCCAGGAAGTTAGGTTAGGTGGGTTTAACTCCACTAAGAGACCATCACTAGCAGCGTATCCCAGAACATAGTCTTTGGGTACCTCCTTTGTGGCATCTAATTCTCAGAGGTCAAGGCAAATTTTGGCTGACAAGTTTGCTGACTACTGTAAATACAGTGCCATCATAAAATCTTCAGGAACGACTGTCACAAAGAAATAGCTGATATCAAAATGATAGCATAAAATTCTGTCAAAAAGTGCATCCTTGTAGAGTTCAAGAAGCAAGATGCCCATTGCAGCTATCACATCGACAACACACCCCTGAAAACTGACCCAGTAGAGAGGAACCCAGGATCATACATAGACAATGATGTCATTCGAATGCCATTCGTCGAGTATCTTTAAGTATTCCTACATTTCAGTACAGTTAATGAGCAAGAGTATTGCTTCCAAATCTATGGAGGTGATAATTCCACTGTACACAGCCTCAGGAGGCTAATCATTGAATATAATTCCCCATTTGGTATGCACCTGTCCAAGAACCTGATTACATAGGAGACTACAACTTTCTCTCAATGTTTTTTAATCCTCCTCCTTTGATGTGTGTTGAGACAGAAGTTTTTATCAGTCACAAGTTTCCCACCCCTTTCTTAAGTTTAACTGCTAGGGTGCTTACCATGGCAACTGACTCTACTTGCTTTTTTGCCCAGTTCATGATGTTTTTTTTTTTTGTTTGTTTTTTTTTTTTTTTTTTTTAACTCACCTAATTGACTTTTCATTTGATTCCTGTCTTTATGCAGAATGCTATACCAACTCCATCCTTTTATTCTCTGTCATTTCTAAACATCCATTGTACAGGCTTGTGCACATCCTAAACTCTCTTTCTCTTTTTTTTCACAGCTCCATGTTTCTGGAATATCATCAGTGTCCTCCCATTCCTCCGTTATTGTCTATGGCTCCTTCTGGTCTCACCTTGGCTCCTTACATTGCATAATATGCTGTTCTTAATTGTTTCTGTACTGCAGCTTGTATCCTTTTTTTTTTTTGTTTCTGATAGCCTAGTACCTACCTATGAACCTATCTGCCCGAAGGCATTTACAAACCTAGCCAGAATGTGTTGGCTTTTACCGCCCCCTTAGATTAGTTCCCTGTGCCTGTGTCCAGCAGAGCCACTGAAGTGATCCCCGGGGAAAACTTTCTGTTTCCCATCCACTTATCAAGGTTTCTCTTGGAGTGCTAGCGAGGAGCTCTGCCTAATGTAGATTGGAGTCTTGTTCCAAAGCATGGGAAGTCCCTGGGACAGGAATCTATCCCTCCAGCCCATCCTATTTATTGTTGTGGTGAGGTTTAGATCCCTAGAGCATGTGGTTCGAGGGGATAAGGTTTTCTTTAGGTGGAGCATGTCCATCATTTCTGGGTTGGACATGGCCTTGTGTGTCAGGCAGAGATCACCTCTGAGCAGGCGGTATGCAACCGAGTACAGCTGGAGTTTCTTCAGTTGAGCTGCATAGGGCATCTGTTTGAGGCCAGTGATCCTCTTGGTGAGGTACTTCTGTGGTCTTTCCAGCTGTTGGAGTCTTGTAAGGTACATCCCAAATGGGGCATTGTACTCTATGATGGGTCTGATGAGTGATGAGTAGAGGGGCACAATGACCTCTTTTGATCTGGATGCAAACCCTTTTGTGATTAGGTGGGCCACATAGAAGGATTTTCTAACCACTTTGGCAATGTGATTATCAAAGGAGAGATTACTATCTACTTGGGTCCCTAGATCCCTTATTATGTTTTCCGTATTTAGAGGGCTACCACCTATGTGGTAGTTTGTGGGTACTTTATTTCCAAAGGGAATTACTATGCACTTTTTGGCATTTAGCTTGAGGCCATGATTTTGACACCAGGTATCCGTCTCAGTGAGACCCTTTTGGAGGATGTCTGTGTCAGCCAGTGAGTCAATTATAGCCCCTAGTTTGCAGTTGTATGCGAACTTGGTCAGCCATAGTCCTCCTGTGCTTGTCTGTACCTCTGAGACGTATATGACAAATGAGGGGGTCCTAGGACTGAGCCATGGGGAAAGCCACTTGTAACCGGTTTAGAGTCAGACCTAGCTCCCCCAACTCTCACCATGTGGGTTCTGTCCGTGAGCCAATTGGTAACCCATCTTGTGACATAAGGGTTTATGTTCAGGCTGGTGAGCTTGTCTATAATACCAGAATGGCATATGGTGACAAAGGCCTTTGCAAGGTCTAGGTAGGCTGCGTGTACCACCTTTCCCTCGTCTATAGCCTTGGTAACTGTCTCAAAGAAGCCCGCCAGGTTTAGGAGGCATGATCTGCCCTTAACATTGCCGAACTGGGTTGGGTCCAGTGTTTGGAGGTTCCCAATGTCTCTGTTAATGAGTTCCATGATGATGCGCTCCATAGCCTTGCAGACCAAGCTAGTCAGGCTTATAGGGCAATAGTTCCCAGGGTCTGTTGTGGCTCCACCTTTGTGGAGCAGAATAATCGTTGCTGTGCACCACTCTATGGGTAGGTAGCCTGTGGAGAGGCTGAGTTTGAACAGTGTGTTTAGTTGAGGGGTTAGTTCATCTTTGAGCTCGTGTAGGACGCAGCCTGGGATGCCGTCCGATCCCATTGATGCTGTGTTTTTTGCTTTGGAGAGGGCTATTTTATCCTGAATGCCTGTGGTTTCAGGGGCACTATATTATTCTGGTATGGTTATGGGCCCTTTTGGGAGTGAGAGTGGAGTGAAGTTTACACTGAACCTGTCTGCCGGGATGTTGGCAATATCGGTTGGCTCAGTGTATTTTGTGCCATTCTGCACTAACTCTCAGCAGATCTGAGCATTGCCACTTAGATTCTTGACATAGCTAAAGAATGCATTGTGACAATTTTATGAGGGATCGTAGTTTCTTGCTGATACTGATCAGGGATATCTTCCCTTCTTGAGATTTTACTCATTTCTGTACTAGTTTCCTCCTTCTATTGTATAGCTTGTTTATGGCAGGGGTCCACCAGACTGGTTTCCTTTTCTTGGAGGAGGGAGTCTTGGTTTTGCTTGGGATAGCATGATCCATGCATTCTTGTAGATGCCTGTAGACTGCATTAGTAAAAGATTTTGCAGCTTGGACAGCGTTATCCTTTAGCATGGGGGCTTTGAAACTTTCCACCTTCATCTTAAGTAACGTGAAGTTTCCTTTTGAAAAGTTTTTCACAGTGGTTTCCCTGTCCGGGGGTGGGGGCGGAATGTGGATATCCAAAGTGATTTGTTTATGGTCAGATCTAACCAGAGAGGGGTTGGTGATGACCAGGTCCAGTGTGTTGTCACCTCTTGTGGGAGTGTTGACCAGTTGTTCCAGGGCGTTTGAGTTTATAAATTCTAGGAAATGTTGGGCAAGGAAGTTAATACTTTAGTAGTTCTCCCAGTTAATGTTTGGGTAGTTGAAATCCCCCAGTATTAGGGTGTTTGGTAGGACCTGTATGTTACCCAGTGTTTCCAGAAATGCGGAATGGGGGTCCTGGGACATGGTGGGTGATCTGTAGCAAGCTACAATTTGAATTGCAGTTTTGCCCGTTGTTAGTTGCATGTGCATAATCTCTGAAGCATCGTGCTGTGCCACTAACCTGGAGGTGTGGGTATCCTTGATGAATATGGATACTCCCCCGCCTTTTGTATTTCAGTCCTGATGCTCAAGTACCTCCCCTCTTCTACATCTGTGACATGCCTCTACTCTTTGTATCTTAGTTTAATGATGTAATTATTTAGCTCTACCTTTCCAGCACAGCTCTAAATTGCTCCTGTTATTTCTAGACTGAGTAAGACTGCTCCCCAAGCAGTGCTGGTTTCTCTGCCAGGGTTTATTCCATTTTCCTTTGCGGTAAGTGCCAGTGATAATGTATGTGTCCTCATTGTATAATAGTACTTTGTTGGTCATTTTATTATACAGATGTCATTAAATAGCCTCGTCTTCTGTTCTCATTTTAGGTTAGGAAAGTCAATGCCTTTGTTCCATCACATTGTAGTGTAATGCAAACTACTTTGGACAGGCTTACTCTTTCTTACTGAAGTACTATATGTTTTAAGTGAGATGTCAAGTCAGAAAAATGTGGTGTCTTTCATTTGTCCTTTCCAAATGTATTTCACAGAATTCCTTCATATGGACACCAGACATTTAATCCATTGTTAAATGTTATCATTTTCTACCACTGTCTTTATATGATACTAAAATATACATATACATATATATATATATATATGTATATAGAGTGTTTTTTTTTTTTTTTTTTTTTTTTTAACTGGGGGTGGTTAGTCTTATGGGTCATATTAAAATTGGTGTCATAATAGGTTTGTTCTAATATGGCAATAACTAAACTGGAAATCCAGTAAATAAGCAATGAAACAGTCCAGAACCAATAAATCCAAAATCCATAGAGAAGGCAAGACGACACCACTGCAAAAATAGAATATATCAATTTATTATCCGCTTTCGTAAAAAACTTCATCAGAATAATTAAAAAAAAACAGTTCACATGTTTAAATACAAATAAACAAACCAGGTGACTAATTAAACAATTAAACAATGGTAGAGATAGTTGTACTGCAGGGGTCATTTATATTGCCTCATGTTCCTCGTACTGCATTTTAATTAGGAATAACCACTAGACAGTTAAAGACTCGTATTAGGGAACATTTATATTCTATTAAAACTAAAGATGACAATAACGCTCTTTTTAAACATTCTATTGTTTACCACTCCTTTCACAAATTTTTATTTTCTGTACTTGAGGTTTGTCATAAGGACATGAGGGACGGGGATTATAAGAACTATTTATTACAAAGAGAAACATATTGGCAAATTAAACTAAAATCTGACATTTTCCCTGGTCTCAACGAAGCAGTTAATGTTAAATGCTTCTTGAAACAACGTAAACTTAATGTTAATAAAGACGGCAGTTCAGTTCGTCTTCATTTTACTTCAAATTAGAATTTGTATTGTAAGATGTTTTTTTAAGGTTATCTCTACCATTGTTTAATTGTTTAATTAGTCACCTGGTTTGTTTATTTGTATTTAAACACGTGAACTGTTTTTTTTAGTTATTCTGATGAAGTTTTTTACGAAAGCGGATAATAAATTGATATACGCTATTTTTGCAGTGGTGTCGTCTTGCCTTCTCTGTGGATTTTGGATTTATTGAAACTGGAAATCCATCTGAAATGTTAAATTTTTTTCTAATGTTCCTATTTTTCTGCTCTGTAGATGTGGTGCATTCATATTTTTCACTTTGGGTTTGTTGAGTGTAGGTCTTGCAAATTGAATTTTGTGATATTCTTTGAAGAGAGAATTGCAATATTTGATGTTTGTCTAGCAGTGCATGCTGCATATTTCAAACTCACTGTGTCTTTTAACACTATCCCGTGTAAGTGAATAGTTGACAAATCAAAAGATAAAAAGCATGTAAATATCCGTTCTTGTTTAACGCTGTGAAAAATAAAATATTTGTTAAGCAATAGTATATAGATCCAGTCAGGGTGAGAAAGATATGTCCTCTCTCTCCATGCAGAGGTACCAGTGACATCCTGCAGAGCTCTCCATTGAGGACATTTTTTGACTGTTCTATCATGTAAAAGTGGGCTGTGAATAACAAGAAATGCTGATGACTACAAATATGGTAAAAATAAAAGGTGCTGAAGGGTGTCAAAGATGGTATAAAGATACACACATGGTACAGTAGTAAAGATCTTGCCTTTCAGGGTCTACATCATATGAGTGAGTTGCACAAATTGCGAATTCTCATAATACCAAACGTACCAGACCTCGAACTTCCTATTGTGGGGGGAGTAGCCCCCCACACCTCCCGCTAAATATATATTCTAACCCCGAGATTGCACTACAGTGGAAAAGAGCAAATATCTCCTTCTTCACTGTACCTCAATCTCAGAAAAAGCACTTTGAGGTCTGGTACGTTCGATATTATGAGCGTCTGCAATTTGTGTGATTCGCTCATATGATATAGACCCACCTTTCATGTAAGAAATTGTAGTATAATGAGACCTGATCAAAATGACATACGTTATAATTACAAAATAAATGTTCCAATTGTAAAAAGAGCATCATCATTATAGTTGTAGGGACAGTAGCAGGTATTAATTCAAACCCTCCGTTCATGTAGGGACAGTAGCAGACAATTTAAACTTTGACTGTGGTATGTCTACCAGTATTAGCCACAGAGAAATAACCAGCTAAGGCTATTCTTCCCAACCTGCCCTTAAAGTTGAGAAGCAAAAGTAAAAGGTCCATTTCCTGATCTAGTGCTTTCACCTAAGGAGCAAGCTAAGTCTGTACCCATTCTTCCTGGTCTGCATCCCTCAACCTTAAGATGATGGAAAAAAAAGCCCTGCTATAGGACTAAAACAACTTTGTAATTCTAACAACTGTAGCAAACCACTTGAATGTAGCAAGCTGCTTGCTCCAACTTATACCACACACACACACGCACAGTGACCCTGCTTCCTGACTTCAAAAGCAGTACCAGCATGCATTTCTGCACAGGGAGTCAAAAATGCTGGTACAGAAATGAATTCTGGAACTGCACTACCAATCAAGCAGCATCTCCCAGTCATGCCCCCTAATACCTTTTGCTGATCACATGGATAGCTAGGGTGAGCAAAGTATAACATTCTTCATACTAATCACTTTTGAAATGAACTAAACTATATAGAATATATCCTGTCAAGAATGTAACAGTTCAATTTCCAAAGCTTCTGGACACCTTCTCCATGCCCAGGCGGTTTGACCAAGATGACTAAAATGCATGTTTGGATGAGAAGCTCTTCAGAGTTTTACTGCAGCCGAAGAGAGCACTCCTGTGTTGGCTTTGAGGATCTAAGATTGGCTTGTGCTGTTCTGTTGCTGGGCGGAAAAGTTATTTTTGGGGAAAAGCCTTTCACATGTTTTTTATTGGGCAAGGAAGATGCTTCTGCATGGCAAGAATGTTCTCATTCCTGGGGAAGCTCATGCTGGCATTAATAATCATATTTTGATTGGGTAGTAGGTACAATGTTTAAGGTGTTCACCTCACATACACAAGACTGGAGCCAAAATCAAGTTGAAAGCTTTCTTCCCGTTTATTACAGAACTTCCTCAGAGCTAACAATCAGTTACAGCCTTTACCTTTTGTAGAGCCAATTAATTGTGACATAATTTCCCTAATTAGTACGTAGTCATTGTAAAAAAATAAAAAAAGAAACTAAAAATGTATATATACACATTAACAAACATCTACCAAGTAAAATGAACACAACAGTAAAAATACCAGTATTCAGACCTATCAAAACCAAGGACAGGTCATAAGGCTTAGTAGGATGATTAGTGAAAAAAAACAATTTCACCAGTGAAGTGGATTTTCTTAGACAGTTATTCATGGATAGAAGATATGACTGTAGGGATTTAGATAAAGTTATTTGTTATATTACAAAAAAAACAGAGGGACTAGGTTTTCCCCAATCCTAAAGTTTGGATTTCAGACTAATGCTACACCCAAATGTAATGGAGTAGGAGAAATGTTAGGTATGCTTTTCCTGTACCTATGAGCACAGATGGGCCTAGGATTAGGGAGATAATGAAAATTGGAAGATTATTCTGGGAAACGAAGAACTAAGTCAAGTTGTGGGGGCCCAGCCAATGTTTATAAATAAAAAACTGAAAATCTGAAGGAATTGTTGGAAAGTGGACCTAAAAGTGGAAAGAAAAATGACAATTTTTCTTGATTCGGTACATTTGCATGTATTAATTGCACTCAGTGTAGGTTTATGGTGGGGGTACATAGTTACCATTTTAAACATCTAAATTACACCTTAACAGCAAAGGGAAGATATAGCTCTCAAAGTGAGGGGCTGGTGTACCTTGCAGTGTACTCCAGCTGTGAGAATTTCTATATAGGTAAAACTATTAGAAAATGGAATCAGAGTCAGAAAGCATGGGGCGGCCACGGTGGTGCAGCGGTTAGCGTTGCTGCCTCACAGCAAGAGGCTCTCCGGTTCGATTCTTGGCTGGGGTACCTTCTGTGCGGAGTCTGCATGTCCTCCCTGTGGTTGCGTGGGTTTCCTCCTACATTCCAAAGACATGCAGTAGGTAGATTGGACACTCTAAATTGGCCCTAGGTGTGTGTGTGTGTGTGTGTGTGTGTGTGTGTGTGTGTGTGTGTGTGTGTGTGTGTGTGTGTGCGTGCACCTCCTCTGGAAGGTTGGGTGCCGGGCTGGCAACTCAACACCGTAAAACTCCACTGCCAATCATGAGTGGACAGGTGATCCACTGTGGCGAGCCCTAACCGGGAAAAGCTGAAAGAAGAAGAGTCAGAGAGCATGTGTTGGCTATTAAAAAGAAGGATTTAAGTAATGTGTTAGCTAAGCACTCAGTGAAGTGCACAAACTTTAAGAAGTTAACTTTTTTTGTAGTAAAAAAAGTTAGTAAGGACAACTTTGTAGGTTCTTTTAATTACTTTTTAGAAAATAGAGTTGAAATGGCAGATTTTTTAAGGGCAGATATAAATCCAGGCATAAATGACAAGATTTCTGTAAAAATTAATTTGAATTATGTGAATAATTAAATATAAACACACACACATATATATATATATATATATATATATATATATATATATACATATGCATATAATATATTTTTTATAAATATATGTATTATTGTATACATTTGATAGGTCTGAATACATGTATTTTTGCTATTGTCATTTTACTTGGTAGATGTTTGTTAGTGTGTATGTATATATATATATATATATATATATATATATATATATATATATACACACACACACACACACACACATTTTTAGTTTTTTTTTTATGACTATGTACTAATTAGGGAAATGGAGTCATAATTAATTGGTTCTATAAAAGGTAAAAGTTGTAATTGATTGTTCTGAGGAAGTTCTGTAATAAATGGGACGAAAGGCGCTCAGCTTTATTTTGGGTCCAGTGTGGTTTATTTGTTTTTTGTCTCTTCATGTGTTTTTCATATACACAAGATACAGGGTTTGATTCTCACCTTTGCAAGAAAAATTGGCTAGGCTTCAAATGGCTCACAAAGGTAGCTAGCCTAGTATTTGCCTGTTAACCAGCTTTCCTGCTAAAAAGAAACAGAAGACTTAAACATGCGTCACCTCCTGCACCAGTTTCACTGGACAGGAATAATTTTTTTTCAGTCCGTCTCAGTGTTTTATAAAGGCTGTCAAGACTTTCTGCCTAGTGGTTTGTGGTAAAAGAAAAAGGGATTCTTCTTTTCCTGAAGCTATTCAAGAAATTGAATTTGGGGAGGAGGAGGATGATGGGAGAAATTCAGGTTTTTCTCTTCAGATTTCTGATTCTGACTCTGAGGAGAGCATGTTATTTGAATCTCTTTGCCAAGGTTTTTCTTTCTACAAGACTGTTTCCAGAATGTGCCATTGTTTTCTGTGGGAGAACACTGAGGTTTCTCAGTCACTTAAAGTGCTATGAGCTATTACAACTAGAATTCCCAAAACTACCTCCCATCCCTCCAGTGCTGTCAGCATTGGAAGATGCTTTTGTCAAAGCCTGTGGTTTTCATGACAGCCAATCTGCTGCACCTAAGAAAGCAGATATAATGTACAAAGTTCCTTGGTCTTTCAAGTTTTTATATATTCATCCCATACCTGACCCAGCAGCTATTGCTTTAGTTAATCCAGCTGCTACCAAGCATTTTGTTAACTCTAATTGTTCTCGTTCTGATAAGGATGGTATAACAGTATGTTTGGGGGGAAAAGATGTATGCTTCTGCAACTTTAGTTTTTAGGAATTTTGAGTTGTCAAGCTGATATGTCTGTTTATTCTGATTAATAGGGAAAATGTGAGGAATGTTTTATCTACAATTCCCAGCTGTGAGTAAAGATGTGCTCTGTGTGGTTTAGTTTCTCAAGTTTTTCAGGTGAATACTCCTTGTTTAAAGTGTGTATATAACTCTGCAGGTAATACATCCAGGACTGTAACTGTGGTACTGTGATGTTTACCTCATTGCATTATCAGAACCTCCCAAAAGATGTTAAAAAATTAGATTTTAAATTATGCTTTGGATAAAGATTTCGTTTTTGGACCCTCTTTTGCAGAGGTTATCAAAATGTGATGAAGGAGGTAAGCTGATACAGGAAATCTTTTTTTCAACCCTCTTCCAAATTTTCCACTGGATTTTCTGCTCCCTCGTTCAGTTTGCCCAAGAAAAGGGGGGAAAGGGTCTCAGAAAAATACTGGTAAGCAGATGTTAAAAGAAAAAGTAAACCGGAACCACTCAGTACAAAGGACAATCAAAAAGTTAGAATAATTGTATGAAGAGCATTGTCCCACCATCACACACTTGTTCAGCGCCTTATTCTGTCTTAAAAGTCTGAATCTCCATTTCTCACTATTTGGCAACATATTGTTTCAGACAAACTGGTTCTGGGGGCTCTTTCCTAGTTGAGAAGACTTTTGTTCAAGAATATTTTTATGTGCCAGAAAATAAAATGCCTGGAGTTCATTTCTGGACAGATATTCCTAAAGCAATATGTAATACTGCCCAAGTTCAAAATTTCATTTCACAACCTGCCACCCTTTCTTTCAAGTTTGAGTTTTTTGTATCCCTAGATAAAATAAAATGCTCCTTAGATTTAAAAAAATGCTTATCACAATTTGTATACATCCATAATTCAGATGCATCTTAAGGTTTTATGTATCTGAATCACATTATCAATTTTCTCCCTTATCCTTTGATCTATCCACTGCTCCAACTGTGGTCACAAACTGTCTAGCTGCTGTCATAGTCCATTGTAGGCTACAAGGGTGTACATGTTGTTTCCATATTTAGACTTTTATCTTTGTAGAGTTTTTTTTTCATAGTGTCAGGAATCTCTCTGTTGGGTGAGAGATTTGCTAAGCAGTCTGTGTTTTCAAATGATCATTCAAATGTCTTTGACTCCATAATACAGGATTGTGATTCTGAGGTGTCTGTTAGACATCTTAGTACAAAAGAGCGTTTTTTTTTTCCACAGGAAAAAATAGACTTCTATTAACATCTATTTCAGGGGTTTCCACTCAGACTTAAAAAAAAAAAAAAAAGACTTTGGTTAGTGTGAGGGAATATCTCAGAATTCTGGGTTTCATGGCATCTGTGAGTCTCATACTTCTGGCAAGACTCCACATGAGAGAATGATATTTGAAGTCTCATTAGTCCTAGCACTGATACTTGATATCTTTTAAGATTTCAGTTCTGGGATTTGTGAGAAGTTGCTTACTGGAGACAACAAATAAGCCTGAAGCCAGGTCTCCCCTCTTGCTCCGAAGTGGTTGTTCACCACAGACTCTTTGGACTTTGCTTGGTGAGCAGTGTTAAGGGGGATAAAAGTGCAAGGTATCTGGGACAGCAGACACAAACACATAAATCTAAAATAAATGTTTGCCCTTACCAAGGTACAAAATTCCCTGAATCACCTTTCATCCCCAGGACCTCTTCAACTTGTTACAGACAATACCACATTGATGTGGTAAATAAACTAGCAAGGGGGAACCAAATCTTACTTCTTATGCAGACTAGTCGTGTTAGCATGGGATATAGCTTTGTAGCACAATCTCATTCTGTAGGCATTCTGTAGTCTGTCAGAGCAAAACTGTGTGAGAGAGAAACTGAGCAGGACAAAGGCAGACCCTCAGGAATGGAAACTAGACTGGGCATCTTACAAGATATGAGCCATCTGTAAGAAGTTGCTCAACTAAACCTTTTTGCCTCCTGTCTGAACAATTGCATGTCAAAATTATGCCCCAGGACTCCATGGAAGAAGGCCTGGAAGATAGATGCCCTTTTGTTTACCTTGGACAGGAGTGTTACTGTATGCTTTTCCACCCTTTCACTGATATCCATTGTATTTCTGAAGATTGAGATGGAATCTTAAGATCATTGTAGTGACTCCTTTCTGGCAAAGGCAACAGTAGATGTTCACCATATTGTTCACTGCTGCAGTAGCCTTAGTTATACAGGTTATATCTTTGCCAAGGATGTAACAGCTGACCAGCATCCAAAGCTTCAGACCAACTTCCACATGCTCAAACCAATAGGCAGCTTAGGCTGAGCAACCTGAAAAGACAGTTCTGAGTGCCAAGCCCTTCAGAGCTTTCCTGCTGCTGAAGACAGCACTCATGTGGCCTTTTGTGGAGTGAAGGCGGTGTTCCATTGCTGGCCAAATAAGTTCATTTTGGGAAAAAAAAATCTGCATTTAGAAATGTATTGTATATGTTCTTTTTTGGTTAGGAAAGTTTATTCTTCTAGGAGTTTGTGTTTTCATGGACTGTCTTGAGAATAAACCAAGAAAACAGGAATCACGGAAAGGAGAATGCAGGTTGCAATAAGTTCCACACACAAATTTATTAAACACTCCCCACAAAAACACAAAACAAATTCCACCATTAACGCTATTACACATTAAGCGTTTTCATCTGTATTAGGACCAGACTTCATCAGATGACCAGTGTATTAAGCCAACTCATATATATACAAATTTAAAACCATCAATTAACCTATCCTAATTAAAACCCATTAATCAATCACTTTTCAAAAATAAGTAGTTCTTTCCACTTAGAATATACAATACAAACCCTCCAAGTCGCATAAAAATAAGAATCAAGTTAAAATATATTCACAATAAATAATTTAGGAAGGATTTTTTTGATTAATAAATAAATAAAAGTTAAAATAAATCCCATTTCATTAAAAAAGTAGGCTATAATAGTAATTTATTAATGAATTTGTTTAAATGTTGGTATGCTGCCCTCTACTGGGGAGTTAAATGCTAACTAGCAGCAATGAATTCAAAGTTTAGCTGCTCTTAATTTCAATAAAGGCATAATGGTAATAAAGTCATTCAAACTGGGGGGATTGTTTGCTTCTAGTGTTACTTGCCACCAAAGTTCCCTATATTCTATTTTTTCTTCCCATGGTCCCCCCTGATATCATTATGAATTTGTTCTAATACCATGAATAGGAATTTGGCTCTCCCACATACCTTGGTATGTTTAAATAAAGCATTTGAGTCTTTTCCTCTCCTAATATCATTAAGATGTTCATAGATCCTTCTTTTTTAATTTTCTTTCTGTTTTCCCTATATAGAAGGAATTGCAGGTGGAACAGATTGCCAAATACACATTCCCTTTGGATTCACAAATATAATAGCCATTAGTAGAAATCCATCTGTCCCTGCTTTCTAAATAAAATTTATCCATATTTAAAATATGGGTACATTGTCTACAGTGGCCACATTTATATGTGCCTACTTTGTTTTTCCTATTAAGGTGTCCTTGGTTTTTATTTTCCAAGATGTTTCTGATACTTTGAGAGTTTTTATATATAATGTTAGATGGAATTTCTTCTAGTTTACCTATGTCAGTTATAGAAGTAAATCTATCCCATTCCTTTGTAAATTTTTTTTGTTTTATTATTAAGGGCATTATATTCTAAGGTTAGAGCCAGCTGAAAATTTTCTTTATTTCCATTCTCTATTCTTGCTTCATCTATTGGCTTTATTTGTTTCACAATGGGGAGGAATCTGTCATTTCTACCTCTCTGTACTTCCTCTCTGTTTCTTATCATGTTTATGGGGTACCCCCTTTCTAAAAACATATTTTCCAATAAATCACATTCTTTTGTAAATCCCATGTCTGAACTAGTCATGCAACACCCTCTCACAAACTGCCCCTTGACAATGTTTTTCTTCAAGTGCATGAGGTGTGCACTATCAAAATGTAAATAAGCATTAGAGTAGGTGGGCTTTCTATATATTTTAGTCTCTAAATTCTCTCCCCCCCTTATATATTTCTGCATCAAAATATTGTAGGTTTGTATCTATTTTATAGGTAAATCTTAAAAAATCAGTTGTTTGGTTTAAATAAACTAAGAATTCTTCAAATTTTTCTTTTCCTCCAATCCAAAATATAACAATATCATCCAGGAATGTACGATAAAGAATCCAGTTAACATTAAAAGAGGAATTTAAAACATATTCATCCTCCCATTTAGCCAAAACGAAGTTAGCATAGGTAGGTAGGGGCACAGGCTGCTCCCATTGCCACCCCTTGAATTTGTTGAAAAAACTCTCCATTAAAGTATAAAAAAATATTTTTTAATACCATCTCCATTAGCCAAACATTTACTAGTTTCTCATTAGGTGTTAAGATATTACTTTCATATACGATTTCTTCAAACAATCTTGTTCCTTTACTATAAGGTATAGAGGAGAATAAATCTACTATATCTATTGTTATAAATAAAAGGTCTTTATGATATAGCCCACCAGAAATTTCTTTGAGAAGATCCCATGAATCCTTTAATATAAACTTATTTTCCACCCATATTTTCTTAATTTTAGAATCCACATATTTTGCTAATGGGTGGGTTTTGTATCCATCTGCTGATACTATCGGTCTTAGCGGGGGGTCTTCCTCATTTTTGTGTGTCTTTGGTATCCCAAAGATGGTGGGTACCTTTGGTTTGTCCACTTGAAGAAAGGAAAATGTACTATAATCAATAAGACCTTCATTTAACATGTCCCTTAGACTCGTCTATCTTATTGTATGCTATGTTAATTTCATTTTTGGAAACATAGCTGTATTTTGTGTCATCCCATAATATAGCATACATTTTACTATCATATTCAATTTTATCCATTATAACAATACCTCCTCCTTTATCTGGTTTCATTATTCTTATATTAGGGTCGTTTTTCATTTCATATAACAACTGTCTTTCCTTTTTGTTCAGGTTAGCATGATATCTAGTATTTGCTTCTTCTTTCCTAATTTCTTTTTCCATTATTGTCTCCAAATTACTTAATTGGGGGTGTAAAGGTGGATTATAGGTAGTTTTATGTTTAAGTTCTTTATTACAATCCGTTGTTTCATTAGGGAGCATGATTCTTAAATTTACTTTTCTTAAAAAAGTTTTTATATCCATTAAGGTTTTGGCTATGTCACCCTTAATATAAGGGATGAATTTTAAACCCTTAGATAGAAGCCTAAAATGTTCCTTTTCTAAATCTAAATTACTAAAATTATAAATAGTAAAATTATCAAAAATACATCTATTTCCAATAATAGTTATTTCCTGTTGTATGTTGTCGGTAAGGTGGGTATTGGTTAAAATCTCCCCCTCCCCCTTCTCCCCCCCCCCATTGAAAATTTGATGGTGCAGGGCCTTGCTTATTCATAAGCCTTTCAGACCTCCTTATAGGTGGAAATGCCTGTTCATAATCAACATCCCCTTCTATAAGCCCTGGTCCATCATTATGCCAATTTTCTGTCTCTTTATTTTCTTGATTCAGCTGCATATCACGTACATAACGTTTGTGTGGGGGGTTGGGGTAACTACAATTACTACTATATTCATTTATATCCCTATCTAATTTCTTATTTTTTCTTTGTATTAAGTTCTCACTAGTCTTATCTATATCCTTCCTAATATTAAAATATCTTTCTTTTTCATCTTCTACAGTGTACAAGACATAATTTTTAATACACTGGTCTAGAGCATCAATTTCCTTTTGCACATCTTCTTGTTTCCTTTCATTTTCTCGAATAATAAGCCTTAATACATCTAGGCCACATTTGTTAAAAACCTCAATCAACTTCTTATAAAACACTGTACCCATAGTAACATTATTTGGAAATTTGTAAACTCGCAAACCCCTGGGAACAATTTCCCTAGATATACATTCTTTTAGGTAAGCATTTTCTATATCTAGGGTCCTAAATTTAGCCATAAGTTTGGATAGATGGTCTAAGTTAGTACAATAGGAGTTGTTGTTTCCTTTAGAGTTGCAATTATTTTTACCAATATTAAAATTATACTTGTATCAGGGCCATTCTTTGGTCTACTTATGTAAAGGAACAGTACCTTGAGCCTCAGCCAAAATCTCTGGTGTTGTGTGTCCCTTTTCCGAGTTAACACGTTTATTTCTTTCAAACGTGGCTACAGAGTTTCTAAGTAGAGTCGGTGTGTTGGCGGGATTAAAAGTTCTGTTTTGGGGTTCCTTGTGGACGCCGGCGTCTCCTCTACCACCAATAAGCTCCACAGGTCGACCCAAAATATCCAGTTGTATGTTAGATAACCCTTTGGTTCCCGAGGAGCGTTTCTTATGCAAGTTACCATACATTTCCACAAGCGACTGACTGATGGGCATAAGCAAATTAATAAGTTCCGTGAGTTGGCTAATCAACTTACGAGACTGGCCTAGTTCTTCCTGTCCCAACGGACTAGGAACTGCCTGCTTCTCCATGCTCTGTGCCACTCTCCAAAACCAAGTAAACGAAAAAAGTGGATTCCTCAAAACCAATAAACCAAGAAAACAGGAATCACGGAAAGGAGAATGCAGGTTGCAATAAGTTCCACACAAAAATTTATTAAACACTCTTCACAAAAAAACGAAACAAATTCCACCATTAACGCGATCACATTAAGCATTTTCGTCTGTATTAGGACCAGACTTCATCAGATGACCAGTGTATTAAGCCAACTCGTATATATACAAATTTAAAACCATCAATTAATCTATCCTAATTAAAACCCATTAATCAATCAATTACTTTTCAAAAATAAATAGTTCTTTCCACTTAGAATATACAGTACAAACCCTCCAAGTCACATAAAAATAAGAATAAGAATCAAGTTAAAATATATTCACAATAAATAATTTAGGAAGGATTTTTTTTGATTAATAAATAAATAAAAGTTAAAATAAATCCTATTTCGTTAAAAAAGTAGGCTATAACAGTAATTTATTAATGAATTTGTTTAAATGTTGGTATCACGGAACTTATTAATTTGCTTACGCCCATCAGTCACTCGCTTGTGGAAATGTATGGTAACTTGCATAAGAACCACTCCTCGGGAACCGAAGGGTTATCTAACATACAACTGGATATTTTGGATCGACCTGTGGAGCTTATTGGTGGTAGAGGAGACGCTGGCTTCCATAAGGAACCCCAAAACGGAACTTTTAATCCCGCCAACACACCGACTCTACTTAGAAACTCTGTACCCACGTTTGAAAGAGATAAACGTGGTAACAAGGAAATGGGACACACATCACCGGAGATTTTGGCTGAGGCTCAAGGTACTGTTCCTTTACATAAGGAGACCAAAGAATGGCTCCGATACAAGTATAGTTTTAATATTGGTAAAAATAACTGCAACTCTAAAGCAAACAACAACTCCTATCGTACTAACTTAGACCATCTATCCAAACTTATGGCTAAATATAGGACCCTAGATATAGAAAATGCTTACCTAAAAGAATGTATATCTAGGGAAATTGTTCCCAGGGGTTTGCAAGTTTACAAATTTCCAAATAATGTTACTATGGGTAGAGTGTTTTATAAGGAGTTGATTGAGGTTTTTAACAAATGTGGCCTAAATGTATTAAGGCTTATTATTCGAGAAAACGAAAGGATACAAGATGTGCAAAAGGAAATTGATGCTCTAGACCAGTGTATCAAAAATGACCTCTTGTACACTGTAGAAGATGAAAAAGAAAGATATTTTAATATTAGGAAGGATATAGATAAGACTAGTGAGAACTAAATACAAAGAAAAATTAAGAAATTAGATAGGGATATAAATGAATATAGTAGTAATTGTAGTTACTCCAACCCCCCACACAAACGTTATGTACGTGATATGCAACTGAATCAAGAAAATAGACAGAAAATTGGCATAATGATGGACCAGGGCTTATAGAAGGGGATGTTGATTATGAACAGGCATTTCCACCTTTAAGGAGGTCTGAAAGGCTTATGAATAAGCAAGGCCCTGCACCATGAAATTTTCAATGGAGGGGGCGAGAAGGGGGAGATTTTAACCAATACCCACCTTACTGACAACATACAACAGGAAATGACTATTATTGGAAATAGATGTATTTTTGATAATTTTATTATTTATAATTTTAGTAATTTAGATTTAGAAAAGGAACATTTTAGGCTTCTATCTAAGGGTTTAAAATTCATCCCTTATATTAAGGGTGACATAGCCAAAACCTTAATAGATATAAAAACTTTTTTAAGAAAAGTAAATTTAAGAATCATGCTCCCTAATGAAACAATGGATCGTAATAAAGAACTTAAACATAAAACTACCTATAATCCACCTTTACACCCCCAATTAAGTAATTTGGAGAAAATAATGGAAAAAGAAATTAGGAAAGAAGAAGCAAATACTAGATATCATGCTAACCTGAACAAAAAGGAAAGACAGTTGTTATATGAAATGAAAAACGACCCTAATATAAGAATAATGAAACCAGATAAAGGAGGAGGTATTGTTATAATGGATAAAATTGAATATGATAGTAAAATGTATGCAATATTATGGGATGACACAAAATACAGCTATGTTTCTAAAAATGAAATTAACATAGCATACAATAAGATGGACTTGAGTCTAAGGGACATGTTAAATGAAGGTCTTATTGACTATAGTACAATTTTCATTTCTTCAAGTGGACAAACCAAAGGTACCTACCATCTTTGGGATACCAAAGACACACAAAAATGAGGAAGACCCCCGCTAAGACCGATAGTATCTGCAGAAGGATACAAAACCCACCCATTAGCAAAATATGTGGATTCTAAAAATTAAGAAAATATGGGTGGAAAATAAGTTTATATTAAAGGATTCATGGGATCTTCTCAAAGAAATTTCTGGTGGGCTGTATCATAAAGACCTTTTATTTATAGCAATAGATATAGTAGATTTATTCTCCTCTATGCCTTATAGTAAAGGAATGAGTTTGTTTGAAGAAATGGTACATGAAAGTAATATCTTAACACCTAATGAGAAACTAGTAAATGTTTGGATAATGGAGATGGTATTAAAAAATAATTTTTTATACTTTAATGGAGAGTTTTTTCAACAAATTCAGGGGATGGCAATGGGAGCAGCCTGTGCCCCTACCTACGCTAACTTCGTTTTGACTAAATGGGAGGATGAATATGTTTTAAATTCCTCTTTTAATGTTAACTGGATTCTTTATCGTAGATTCCTGGATGATATTGTTATATTTTGGATTGGAAGGAATGAAAAATTTGAAGAATTCTTAGTTTATTTAAACCAAACAACTGATTTTTTAAGATTTACCTATAAAATATCAGATACAAACCTACAATATCTTGATGCAAAAATATATAAGGTGGGGGAGAATTTAGAGACTAAAATATATAGAAAGCCCACCTATTGTAATGCTTATTTACATTTTGATAGTGCACACCCCATGCACTGTAAGAAAATATTGTCAAGGGGCAGTTTATGAGAGGGTGTCGCATGACTAGTTCAGATATGGAATTTACAGAAGAATGTGATTTATTGGAAAATATGTTTTTAGAAAGGGGGTACCCCATAAATGTGATAAGAAACATTAGAGAGGAAGTAGAGAGAGGTAGAAATGACAGATTCCTCCCCATTGTGAAACAAATAAAGCCAATAGATGAAGCAAGAATAGAGAATGGAAATAACAAAGAAAATGTTCAGCTGGCTCTAACCTTAGAATATAATGCCTTAATAAGAAAACAAATTTTTTTTTACAAAGGAATGGGATAGATTTACTTCTATAACTGACATAAGTAAACTAGAAGAAATTCCATCTAACATTATATATAAAAACTCTCAAAGTATCAGAAACATCTTGGAAAATAAAAACCAAGGACACCTTAATAGGAAAAACAAAGTAGGCACATAAATGTGGCCACTGTAGACAATGTACCCATATTTTAAATATGTATAAATTTTATTTAGAAAGCAGGGACAGATGGATTTCTAGTAATAACTATTATAATTGTGAATCCAAAGGGATTATGTATTTGGCAGTCTGTTCCACCTGCAATTCCTTCTATATAGGGAAAACAGAAAGAAAATTAAAAAGAAGGATTTATGAACATCTTAATGATATTAGAACAGGAAAAGACTCAAGTGCTTTATTTAAACACACCAAGGTATGTGGGAGAGCCAAATTCCTATTCATGATATTAGAACAAATTCAGAATTATATCGGGGGGGACCATGGGAAGAAAAAATAGAATATAGGGAACTTTGGTGGCAAGTAACATTAGAAGCAAACAATCCCCCCAGTTTGAATGACACTATCACCATTATGCCTTTATTGAAATTAAGAGCAGCTAAACTTTGAATTCATTGCTGCTAGTTAGCATTTAACTCCCAAGTAGAGGTCAGCATACCAACATTTAAACAAATTCATTAATAAATTACTATTATAGCCTACTTTTTTAATGAAATGCGATTTATTTTAACTTTTATTTATTAATCAAAAAAATCCTTCCTAAATTAATTATTGTGAATATATTTTAAATTGATTCGTATTCTTATTTGTATGTGACTTGGAGGGTTTGTATTGTATATTCTAAGTGGAAAGTACTATTTATTTTTGAAAAGTAATTGATTGATTAATGGGTTTTAATTAGGATAGGTTAATTGATGGTTTTAAATTTGTATATATACGAGTTGGCTTAATACACTGGTCATCTGATGAAGTCTGGTCCTAATACAGACGAAAATGCTGAATGAGTAATAGCGTTAATGGTGGAATTTGTTTCGTTTTTTTGTGAAGAGTGTTTAATAAATTTTTCTGTGGAACTTATTTCAACCTGCATTCTCATTTCTGTGATTCCTGTTTTCTTGGTTTATTGGTTTTGAGGAATCCACTTTTTTCGTGTCTTGAGAATAAACTACACTTTTAAATAGGGGGACACTTTTTCCTTTCAGTTTAAAAGTTGTTAAAACAGTTTAAAAACATATTTTTTCTCTGTACTGGAAATTTTGTGCTTATTTTATTTTTTTGAGATTGGCAAAGTATATTGAAGTGCTTTTTACTCTGATATTGTTGGGAAAAACTTACATTTTTGCAATTTTAAATTTTTTTGTGCTGCTTTTTCCACAGTAGAGCAGCACCATTTCTGGCTTGACCATGAAACAAGGTAGCAGTCCCACAGATCAGTCCTCCTTTCAGCCACAGAAAGAAAAAGTTAAGCAGATGGCCTTTACCACCACAACAGGCTAATCATTTGTCTCGGCCACAGTCCAGCCAGAAGTGATTGACTCTACTGTGCCCAAAACTCAGACCACTCATCTTTTCTCATGGATTCCTCTCATGTAACACTTATGGCCACTATGGACCAGGGATTAGCCACATGTTGTGGTCCCCTCAGTGGGCAAGGGAGAACCACTCTTGTCAGTCCTGGAAGACGAAGCAGGGTAGTCTTCCCGTTTTAGTCAGAATGTTGTGCCCATCCCTGTGCTGCTTCTGTTGCCATTAACAAACCTGTTGGTCCCATTTATCCTTTCAAAAAGAAACAGAAAACTAAATATGTATCATCTGCTGCTGCTCAAATTTCCATGGACAGGAGTAGTTTACTAAGTCATGCTCAGGGTCTAATTCAGGCTGTTGATCCTTCTTATGAGGTGGCTTCTTGTAAAAGAGAAAGGGATACCTCTTTTCCTGAAGACATTCAAGATTCTGACTCTGGACCATTTTCTCCTCAGATGTTTTCATTCAGATTCACAGGAGAACCTCAGTATCTTATTTTCTCTGTGAAGGCTTCTCGTTCTGTGAGACTATTTCCATAATGTGCAAGTGTTTTCAGTGGGGGAATACAGAGGTTTTTCGGTCCCTCAGAAAGTACTATGAGCTGTTACAAGAAACCTTCCCCATACCTCCTGTACTATCAGCAATGGATATGCGTGTCACTGCCTGCAATTTTCCGAATAGCCTGCTATCCCCAAAAAGTCAGATAGATTGTATACAGCTCCTCGATCTTTTAAGTTTTTATACACTCATCATACTTCTCAACTGTGTAGAGATGTTCGCAGAATGTCCAGATTTTCACCTTATATTATTGATCTGTTACTCATAAATTTTGTGTTTTGCTGGCAAATCACTGAAGATTGAAGTTACTAAATAATAATGATAAATAATGAAAGTCATTTGAGATTCAGACTTTCATATCTTTCAGAAAATACATAATACAAAACCTGTTATTCTGTCAACTTTCTAAGTTTGTAAGAGGAATATTTAAAAAGTGTCCCTATTTTTGAGCACCTGTCCCCCTATTATTTTTGGGTCTACTTTAGATTGACGAAAAGTCAAAATGTCGAATGCTCACATGACGTAAATGCAGGAAGTCGATGCTTATTTTTTTGGATCACAGTACCGTGAGGATCGGAATATTTCCCCTTTCCTCCCAGTACGGCGATCTTAGAATTGGAATATATTTAGTGGGGAGTGTGGGAGGGCAATAGCGATTTTGAATTTCTGCATCTACGCTCATGTGAGCTCAACATTTTGATTTTTCTTGTATATAATATAGACCCTTATTTTTGGTTTTGTCCAGACTTCTTACTCTGAGAGGTTGAGATGTACATTTCACTCATCCCAAACCTGACCCGGCATCTGTAGCTTTAGTTAACTTTAACACTGCTGAACAGTTTAATTCCAATCTTGCCCTTCCTGACAAGGATGGTAAAATAATTGATAAATATGGGGACAAAGTGTATGCTTCTGCTACTTTGATTTTCAGAATTTTGAATTGCCAGGCTCATATGTTAAGGTTTATTTTGACTAATTGTAATAGTATGAGTAATGCTTTTTTCTGCAGTTGCTTCTTGTGAGGAAAAATCTACTTTAACTTGTTTAGTTTCTTCCATTTCACAGGGCACAACATTTTCTTTAAAGTATATGTATGACTCTGGGATAGTTCTTCCAGGACTATGACCACAGGTACTTTTTTGAGGAGTTTATATTCTCAGAACCTCCCAGAAGATGTGAAAAATGACATTTTTGACATTTTGAATTCTCCTTTGAATAGATTGTTTTTTTTTTTTTTTTTTTTTCGTTTTTTTTTTATTGGGTCGCTGCTGCAGACGTTATCAAAAATGTGATGAGAGGGGTAAGCCAATGCAGGGAATCTCTCAGATTTTTTCACCCCCTCCTTTTCTAAGTTTTCTAAGGGATTTTCTACCCTCTTGCCCTATTTTTGGCAAGAAGCAAAACGGTCTCAGCAAAATTGTGGTAAACTATTTAAGAAGCAATGCAAGGGGATTCCAAAAGGAAAGCAGGAACATTCCTAAACAAACAGTCTTGAAAGTCAGAATGAGTATTTAACGCACCATTCTCCCCATGCCAAACCTGCCCTGACCTTTTTTCCCTTCCAAAAATTCTGAATCTCCATTTCTCTCTTTTGCAACAGATAGTTTGAGAAATGGGTTCCAAAGATCATTTATCAAGGTTACAGATGGCAGTGAAAGGAAATTCCTCCTTTTCAGGGAGTAATTCATCATCCACCAGACCAGATTCTTCTATTTTCACCTGTCCTTCAGCATATGTAGTCACAAGGACTAATAGAAGCAGTTCCTCATTCTCAGTTTGGGAAAAATTTTTATTCAAAGATGTTTTTTGCTGCCAAGGAAAGAAAATGCCCAGAGACCATTTCTGGACCTTTCTTTTTAAAAATAATTTGTGATAGTGTCTTAGTTCAAAGTGCTGTCACTTTGCAACCTGTTACCTCCTCTTCCTCATTTAATTTATTTGGTAACACTAGATTAAAAAGATGTGTATGTTCACATCCCTATTTATCCAGACATTTCTGAAGGTTTTGTGCATCTGGGTCATATCAGTTCTTTGCCTTACCATTTGGAATATCCACTTACCAAGAATGTTCACAGTGTGTAGCTTCACTTACATCTCATTGCAGGCTGCAGGGTATTGATATTTTTTATTATTTAGATGACTGACTTGTCTTTGCAGAGTCATTTTTCAAGTGTCAGAGTCTCTGTCTTGGGTGAGCAATCTGTTACACAGGATGGGATTCCAAGAGAACATTCAAAGTACTTTTTTGACTCCATCACACATGATTATGTTCTTGGGACATCTGCTAGACACCTCATTTCAAAGAGGTTTTCTTCCACAGGAAAAGAAAGATCTAGGTCTGTATTTAGGGTTTTCCGTTCCATACTTTGGTCTCTGCAAAGGAATACCTTAGGATTTTGAGTCTCATATGCCTGGCAAGACTCCACATTTTAGAAGGTGCAGTGGTATCCAAAGTCTGTTTGTTTCCAGCACCAGCACACTTTATATGTTCAAATCCCAGTTTTGGGATCTGTCAGAAGAGAAATCACTTGGTACAGACAGCAAATGTCCCTAAATCTAGCTCTCTCCTTCACCAGAGTAGTCAGTCACCACATGTGCTTTAAATTTTGCTTGGGGAGCAGTATCAAGAAGGATAAAAGAGCTAAGTGTTTTGTGCACCAAGAACTTCACACAAGCACATTAGTATAAAAAGATATGCTTACTTTAAGCAAAGTACTGAACTCTGAATCATCTTTGGTGCCCTGGATGTATTCAAGTTGTTACAGACAATACCACATGCATGTGATATATAAACAAGCAAGGGGGAAACGGGTCTTACTCCCTTTGCAGACTAGCCATGTTAGGTTGGGATATAGTTTTACTGCGCAGTCTCACTCTGCAGGCATCCCGCATTCCTTCAGAGCAGAACTGTGTGGCAATCAAGCTGAGCAGGGCAAAGGCACACCCTCACAAATGGAAACTAGATCAAGAGGTCTTCCAAGATTTGATCCATCTGTGGTGAGTTTCTAAGTAGACCTCTTTGCCTACTGTCTGAAAAATTAGCTGGCAAAATTCTGTTCTAGGACTCCATGCAATGAGACTTGAAAGACAGTTGCTTTTCCCCTTCCTTAGACAGGAATGTTCCTGTATGTTCTACTTCACTTGCAGATCCCAGTCTGTAGACCCTGAAGCTCACATTATGGATGATAACATTTTAGTTTCTTCCAAATTCCAGTTGTTTCAGTATGTGCTGCAAAATATTTAAGAGTCTAGAAAACCTAACATCAGAAAGTACTGTATATCCAAGTGGAATAAAAATGTAGTCTTAGTTGAAAAGTTACTTCTCAGGAACAATGATCCATGCACTTCTGTCCAGCCTGCCACTGTCAGCCCCCCACCTGGTAAGCAGAATTGCTATAACTCCAGCGTTTTTCATACATCATCACAAACGACACCAAGGTAATGCTACATTTCTCGTATGACCTCTCTGACATTGTCAGTGACAATCAACATTCTTTTTCAGTTCCCAGTGACTGTTTTGCAAAACTTATCCAATGTAATGTTTTGGTTTCCACAAGCTCCAGCAGATCCAAACTTTCTTTTTACAGCACTTCAGTCAACCTAAAGTTCATCATATGAGCCTTTTCCTCCAATGTAGGTAGTTGGTTTACACTTTCCACTTGACCACCAAGTTCTTCTATTGTGTTTATTGTTTCACATTTGTCACCTGCTGCATTGTTACCCTTTCAACCTGTTATTAATGAGGGTGCTACTTATCACAGAGCACCAGGTAAGCTTGCCAAAAGTCCAGAAATGTGCCAGAAACAAGATGCATGTCTTCCAAGCCTGTTATGTTTTTTAGCATTTAATTAGATCAGTTTCTTAGTAGATCATCTGCTGTTAGGGTTTTACATGACTCTGCTTTATCTTTTTATAATAAGTGCAGCATATCAGCTAGTAAAAATGTTTGATAGTTCTTTTATGAACAGTGATGATTACTGGCACAGGCAAACTCTGCTAAGAATATGCATGTAAAATGAAGATTTTTTCATCATGTACATTACACTATAGCCTCATTGGGAAGTTTCAGCTGGCAGTGGCAGCCTCAACTGAAATATCATCTTTTGTTAATCAACATACATTTATTCAAGTGAGTAATTAATTCTGTTCTTCTTTGTAGACATTGATTGCATTACTGTGGCAGACATTGTTTCTCTGTCTTAGCTTGCCTAATATTTCATACTCCCTGGCAGGGCAGACTTTAAAATAGCCATTCTGTATATTTTTTTGTCTTATCAGAATTTCATGCTTCATAACAAGGTATGATCTGAAATAAAATAACCTCTGCGTTTTACTTTGTATCTTTTTCAGATTGCAGAGAAATATTGTTGCCCATGATGACCGAGCAGTTGAAATTCTACATGGAGAGCCAGGAAGAATTGAGGTTATGTTGCTCACTGCTGAGGTTATGTTGCTCACTGCTGAGTGACATTCTGGAAGTGCTGTATAGAAATGATGTGGTTAGTAGTATATATATTTTTTTACTTATCAAGAGTATTTTCCATATTAATTTCTTGCTGTCTGCATTGTTCTAATGAAAATCACAGTGCTTTACATATGCTTTATTGTAAAATAACATTTTATACTCTCTTCATTGGCATTCTTCAGGTGCAGGAGATAGTTTGCAAGCATGGACTTTTGCTTTCCATTAAGCCTTTTCTGTTAACTTTTTTCTAAATGTTATTTTGAATAGGTTATTGCTCACTTTATTGTAATGTGTAGTATTAACTTAAAACACTTAGTTTTGATACTTACCAGTAATAGCTGTGTTAAAATGAAAGCAGCACCCTAAATACATTTCCTTATCTCAATCCCTGAACCTGGTGCATTAATAATGCCACCTCATATTGACTGCCACCCCCCCCCCCCCCCACACACACACATATGCTTTAAAAGCAGACACCTTTGATTTTTAGCCAGGCTTATGAGATGACGTCTGTTTCACCAAAGATGGATACCTGTCTAGAGGCATCCTGTATAGGTGCTGTCATCTCTTTGTTGCACCTTTGGCTTGGGACAGCCATTTTCATTAGGCTTGCTCTTGCTGTGCTTCTACTCAACTATTCTTCAGAGAGCATTTCCTCCTATGGCTGTAACCATCACCACACACAGAAGGGGGAAAGGATCTCTCCTTGGAATTATCTTTTCATATTTTGAAACCTCCTCCTTTTATATATTATAGGTTCATAGATTATTACAAGGCTAACTACTGTTGTGGGCCATTTTAAGCCTAGCCAATTACCCCATGTGAAAAGCAAACCCTGCACCTTGTATCTATAACGTAAACACCTTAACCATTACGCAAATCTCCCACAGCTAAAAAAAAAAAAAAAAAGTGCAGGCCCATTGAAGCATGGGATTCCCATTTGTTATGCAGGGGGATGACACACACACTGAACGGGAGTGAGATTAGAACCCCTGTCTGTCTAGTGTTTCACACTACAAATGATAGTATTTACAGCACATTCCCGGACTTAAATCTAACGGGACATGACAAATATGGGTCTGTGCAACCACAGGCTACTCCTCAAAAACCTACTCTGGTTTCCTCCTCCTCTGATGAGGAACAGGACTACAACTCTGACCATTCTCAGGACTGTTCCTGTCAGCTGCATTCTTCTTCAGGGCAAATCTCTTTCAGTGAAGAGGACTCTCATCATGTTCTCCTGTTGAGGATGCTTCCTTTTGGAAGACTATACAGAACATGATGAAACACTTTGAATGACAATCATCACAGGTCTCTGATTTTCAGAACAGGTATTACACCCTCTTGGAGATGGGTATCTCTGCCCCTTCTCCAGTCCTTGAGGCTTTTCAGGATGCCATTCATTCCACCTCTTCTGAACCTAATTTTTCAACCACCAGCTCCTAAGAGAGCAGACATGTTTAAAATGTGCCTGATGACCTAAAATATTTATACAAGAATCCAGTGACAGACCACTCTGCAGTGTCTGTCTCTCTTCAGATAAGCCCTCTAAGCTTCTGCCAGTGCAAATGCCCTACGTACTGACAACAATAGTAGGACTAAGGGTAGATGGGGAAAGAAGGCTTACACCTCTGCTATCCTTGTCTTTAGGGCAAATAACTACCAGAATCAAATGACAAAAAGTACTTAATTTCTGTCTTGCATTCCTTAAACAAAAATGTACTGGACCCTCCTACAGTAGAGTCTAAGCATCAAATGCAGGCCACTCAAATTCAGACACAGCATTAAGTGCACTTAAATTTACTCACAGATGTACAGGGCTTTACACTCAGTCTATACGTGAGGATTTCAAAATTAAAATTCTAGACGCTGCTTTGGATAAACACTTAACTGTTTGGTCCTCAGACGATCAGCCTGCTCAGAACTCTCAGACCAAGGTAAGACCCTGGAAGACTGTAGACAGGTTCTAGTCTCCTCAGTTCCTAGATGCCATAGGAGATACCCATCTTAACATCTACCTCATTCATTAGATGGGATCCTAGAACAGCTCAGGAACAAAGGAAAAGGTACTGTGAAAAAGACCATAGGGAACCTTCATCAGGGAGCCCTCTCTTTGAAACCAGAAATCTGTGACTACCTCTGCAGCAGCCCCTCTCCATGACCTCAGTCCTATTATCTGTCTTTCCCAAAGACCATCGCTCTACTTGGCCAGGTGAGAAGCTGTTACAACAGACAAGTAGGTCCTCCCCATCATCAGGGATGGTTGTCATGTCCTAGGAAAATACTATCCCAATGAAAGCTATGCCCTAACCTCCTCAAAACCAAATATCCATTCTGTCCCCAGTTATTCAGTACCTCTTGAATCAGGGCACCACTGAGCAAGTCCCAAATGACTTCATAGGAAAAGGATTTTATGTAAGAGTTTTTCTAATCACAGGGAAAGAAGAGCAGTAGAGATTCATCCTAGACCTGTTTCCTGAAAACTTACTTGATGGTACGTCTTTCAAAATACCCTCTTTTCATGCACTTTTGCCTTTCATCCTCCCCCAGACTTTGTGTCACTAGATCTAAAGGATACTTACCACATACTCATTTTTCCTTCTTGTAGGAGATTCCTCAGGTTTTTCTCTGGGCCCTCATATTTTAAGTTTACTGCTTTGCCTTTTGCTGTTTCTGCAACTCCAAGAATGTTCACAAAATGTCTAGCTCCAATAGTAGCTTTCTGTCACAGTCAGAGAATCCAGATTTTCTCATCTTGATGATCTACTAATCCAGACTTTGTCTCCTGAAATTCTTCAGCATCTGAAGTTCACCCTCCATCTTCTGACAGGTCCGGGTTTTAATATAAAATACAAAAAAAAAAAAAATCCCACACGGTTCCTACTCTGGGCCCAGTGTTTTTTGAATGCAAACTTCCTCCCCCTGGCAAAGGTTTCTTAGTTTGTCCAGTTTCTTCAGGACCTCTCCTCTGCAACCCATTGCTCACCAAGGGAGATGCTAAAGACTTCGGGATTTATGGCAGCCACCATCCCTATGCTCTCCCTGGTCAGATTTCACATGAGAAAATTCCATTGGTACCTGAAGTCTTTGTGGTCCCAGCACTGTCGCACCTTGAACATCCTGATTTCCCCTCCTCCTTTGTCTCAAAAAGGAGTCACTTTGGTGGAAGAGTGAGGTCATCCTCAACCTAGGACTGCCATTCACACCACCACCTTCTGTTCAACAGGTTCACACAGATGCTTCAGATGAGGCAATGAGTGGCATGGACACGATCATGTCGAGTGTAGGGGAAATGGAAACCTCAGTTCCTGACCAGTCACTCTGACATCCACTGTTATGAAATGTTTTGTGCAGCTGATCAAAAAGCAACTTTCATCATGCCTACCTCCTGATTTTGACCCTCTGCAGTTTGTGTACTGAGCTAACAGATCCATGACTGATGCCATATCAGTAGCACTACACATCTCCCTTGAGCATTTAGAAGGCAAAGATAACTATGTAAGGATGCTGTTCATTGACTTCAGCTCTTCATTTAATATGGTGGTACAAATGTAGCTGATAGAAAAACTGGCCCATTTAGGAATCAGTAAACATCTCTGTAACTGGATCCTGGACCTCCTGATTGAGAGACCACAGAGGGTGTGTTCAGGTAAGAACAGATCGAAGTGCATCATGATTAACACCAGGGTTCCACAGGGATGTGTTCTCAGCCTACTGTTATTCACCATTCTAGCCCACAACTACTTTAAGCACAAAATAAAAACCAATGAAAAATTGCTTGTGGACCCAAAGAAAGGAATCACTGTGCACCATAAAATCCAAACCGATATTTTAATGAATAAAATGTACAACAACTTAGTGAAACACCAAAGGTTAAGCGCTTTCATCTAACTTGTAGACTTCATCAGAACACCTAATAATAAAATCCCCCATGCTTATATACTAGCTTCATTCAATCAATTAAACAATCAATTAAAATAAGACAATTTAAAGTGCCAGTGCTCTCTGTGTCGACTGATGCCATACAAATATAATAACTTATCTAATATTTCATATAAACAAATTCCACATCATAATAATAGATTGTTTTTAAAAATAAATGACAAGTATAGTAATTAAAAACATTTGATAATATTCCAAATGACCCATTTTCCTTCTAATATCTTTTTATCTATTATTTTCCAATATTGGCTTTATGGAAATGGTGTCATTCAACCCTGGATAGACAGAAGCATTTAATCTGATCTGCCATCTAGTCTCTTTTTCCCCTAATAAATATTTAACACTCCCCCCTCTTTGATTCACTTTCACACATTCAAGTATACCAAAATGAAATGTGCTACAGTTACTGTTCCCGTCAAGATGCCTCCATAATGCGTTTGTTGTATCCTGTTTTTTAATTTTGTAACAGTGCTCATAAATTCTGTTTCGAAGACATCTGTCCGTCTTTCCTACATAAAAACATGGACAGTTACTACACTTAGCCATGTATACCACATGTGGGGTCCTACAATTCCCCTTAAGGAACCACACAGTGGTGGTATTAATATCTTCCAATGTTACAGACGGACTTTTAATAATTAAATGGCATTGATTACAGTTCCCACATTTTGTGGTACCTGTCCTTTTTAGCTCATTATGATCTACTTTTTTCCTGTCCAGTTCGGTTTTAAGACTAGTTCCTGTTTTAGAAACAAATTCTGGTTCGAGTCCCACTAATTTGAACACATCATTGTCAGTTTTTAATATATTCAAATTTTTGGTTATTATTCTCTTTATATCATGCGTCTCAGGGGCATGTTGCAAAATGCATGCATTCATGTATCCATCTAATTCATTATCTTTCTTAATTATATTGCCTCTCCCTATATCCGTACTACTATTCCCTAATATAGGTTTAAATTTTCTCCCCCATTCATTCATTACATAATTTTTAATGTCTTGTATCATAACCGCAGGATACCCTCTAGATTTAAACATATTTCCTATATAATCTAATTCTTTAACTAAATCAGTATAGTCCGAAGTTATCCTGGCAGCCCTTATACATTGGCCCTTAATAATACTTATTTTTTGGCTCATAGGATGACAGCTACCAAATTCTAAGTAGGTATTACTAAAAGTGCTTTTTCTATAAATTTTAGATTTAAACCTTCCTTCTATAGTTATGTAAGTATCTAGGTAAGATATAGCTTTGTTGTCTATATTGTAAGTAGACCTCAAATAATCACACCTAGTATTCAAGTAGTCCATAAATTCCTTAAACTTATCCCTGTTCCCATTCCATATCATAAATATGTCGTCCAAAAATCTCAGGTAACAGGAAATATAATTCCTCCATACAGTAGAAAGAATATATTCCGTCTCCCAATCCATCAGAAACAAATTTGCAAATATGGGGGCACAAGCTGCCCCCATCGCCACCCCCTTATTTTGCCGATAGTATTCTCCTTCAAATAAAATATAGTTATTATTAGGGAATAGTGAAAAAAGTAGATCATAATGAGCTAAAAAGGACAGGTACCACAAACTGTGGGAACTGTAATCAATGCCATTTAATTATTAAAAGTCCGTCTGTAACATTGAAAGATATTAATAATACCATTGTGTGGTTCCTTAAGGGGAATTGTAGGACCCCACATGTGGTGTACATGGCTAAGTGTAGTAACTGTCCATGTTTTTATGTAGGAAAAATGGACAGATGTCTTCGAAACAGAATTTATGAGCACTGTTACAAAATTAAAAAACAGGATACTACAAACGCATTATGGAGGCATCTTGATGGGAACAGTAAATGTAGCACATTTCATTTTGGTATACTTGAATGTGTGAAAGTGAATCCAAGAGAGGGGAGTGTTAAATATTTATAGGTGAAAAAAAGACTAGATGGCAGATCAGATTAAATGCTTTTGTCTATCCAGGGTTGAATGACACCATTTCCATAAAGCCAATATTGGAAAATAATAGATAAAAAGATGTTAGAAGGAAAATGGGTCATTTGGAATATTATCAAATGTTTTTAATTACTATACTTGTCATTTATTTTTAAAAACAATATTTTATTATGATGTGGAATTTGTTTATATGAAATATTAGATAAGTTATTATATTTGTATGGCATCAGTCAACACAGAGAGCACTGGCACTTTAAATTGTCTTATTTTAATTGACTGTTTAATTGATTGAATGAAGCTAGTATATAAGCATGGGGGATTTTATCATTAGGTGTTCTGATGAAGTCTACAAGTTAGATGAAAGCGCTTAACCTTTGGTGTTTCACTAAGTTGTTGTACATTTTATTCATTAAAATATCGGTTTGGATTTTATGGTGCACAGTGATTCCTTTCTTTGGGTCCATGAGCAATTTTTCATTGGTTTTTATTTAGTGGAGTGTTCAGGACTTTTTTTGTTTGTTACGTGGTTGCAATATGGATTCTCTGGACGAGTTGCCATCGATTTTTTTCCCCAAGGAGGGATGACATTAACAAACTTCAATCCGAGATGGCTATTTTGAAGGGCGAACTTACACGGCTGATCGATTTGATTAGCCAGCCTGAAGCGAGTAATATCAAGGAACGTATGGTGACATCACCTAGTAGGCCATGTGGGTGTAGATCAACGGATTCTCTCCCTAATGGTCAGGGAGATGGCGTGGTATACAAAGATTCGGCCTCTAATGGATCCAACATAGTTGAAGGGGACATTTTATCGGCATCCTAGTGACAAATGTGGATCGGAGGTGGATTATAATATCTCGGGCGCTAAACCCAAGCGAGTGGCGCCAAAAAGAACCTATGCAATTGTCGGACTGGCCAAGGAAACAGGTACTGAGTGTCATTCCAAAGGGATGAACAAGAATGTTTCTAATCACAAAAAGTATGATTTAAATAGTTTTTTGGTCACCAATTTTGATTTTGAAAGTGACAGAGCTCACATAGGGAAGGGGAACGGTGACGACAATAACTATTCAAGTAATATCACATTGAAAGACTTTATTAAGGATTTCGGAAAAAAATTAAAGATGTTAAAAGGCATACAGTTGGACAATATGTATTTGAAAAAATGTCTGGACTTGAATATAGTCCCTATGGGACTTCCATTTTTTAAACACCCTATGGGGGTTGATATGGATGAGGACAATATGAATGAATGTGGTAAAATGTTCGATAATTTTGGATTCACTTTTATGAAATTTATCGTTTCTTGTAATGATAAAAAAATATGTGGTTTAATGTCTGAATTGGAACAGATTATTACCACTGATTTATTATTTGGGGAATGTGAAATGTTTCTGAACACGCAGTATACATGGGTTGAGAACCAAATGAATAAACAATATGAAAGAAAATGTAGGAAAATGAAAAGAGACATGCAACAGTATGAAAAAGGGGAGGCCTATAGATGGGAGCCTAAAGGGCAAAAAGATTACAAGGATGTAAGTAGTTATGAACACAAGGGAGGTAATTATAAATATAGGAATAATAACAATAGAAGGTTTGACTTTTATAGTAATGATGAACATTATGGTAATAACCCCGTTTTTTAGGGGACAGAAACTACGGGTCAGGACCACAGAAGCAGTTCCCCAAGGGGACAAAGAAATGGAATGCATACAAATGGGAAAACCCACCCAGTACAAAAGGGGAAACAATTGGAGGAAGAACGAGTAATCATTAAGGTTACTGACACACATTATTGTATGGGGGATTTTAGTATATATAATTACACACAGGTACCACTACATGAAGGATATTTTAAACTATTATCTAAAGGAATTAAATATGTACCGAATAGGGACATCAATGTGGTAGATTTTATGAAATATTTGAGGAAGCTAAACCTTGCTATATTTTTTAAAGGAAAAAGACAAGTGAACAATAGTAATTTTAAGAAGAAAAGTACTTTTGTACCTCCTTTAAACCCTGTACTAGCTATATATGAAAAAGTCGTTATTGATGAGATTTATGAATATGTGAGGAAGAACTCAAAAAGAAAAAGGAATCTTGATCATAAGGAATTTAAATTAATGAAAGAGATACAAGAAAATAACAATCTACGGATTGTGAAACCCAATAAGGGGGGCGGTGTGGTACTATATGACAGGGGAGAATATATTAATAAGATTCATGAGATATTACTAAACTCCGGGGAAGTATGACATATCTTCCATTAATGAAGTTAATATTGCATATCATAAAATTGATTTATGTTTGGAAGAAATGTTATTGGACGACAGGATAGATGGTGATATGTACAAATTCTTAAAAGTGGAGTATCCTGTCATTAGTACCATAGTAGGGGTACCCAAAGTACATAAGAATCCGAATGACCCCCCCTTTTCGGCCAATAATCTCTGGAAGTAAGTCTAAAACCTTCCCTTTTGGGAAAGTTATTGATAGCTGGTTAAAACCTATATATAAAAAATCAACACATCTTATAACAGATTCCTGGGATTTTTTAGGGAGACTCACTACCGAAGCTATTACAACAGAAACCTCTCTAGTAACTATTAATATAGTTGATCTATTTTCTAGCATACCCCAGGAGGAAGGGTTATATAGGTTTAACAATAGTATAGTAAAATATGGAGGTTTAACATGGGAAAACACTTCTTTGATTTTGGAATTTATGGAAATTGTGTTAAACCATAACTATATTTTATTTGAAGGAGAATACTATCGGCAAAATAAGGGAGTGGTGATGGGGGCAGCTTGTGCCCCCATATTTGCAAATTTGTTACTGATGGATTGGGAGACTGAATATATTCTTTCTACTGTATGGAGGAATTATATTTCCTGTTACCTGACATTTTTGGACGACATATTTATGATATGGAATGGGAACAGGGATAAGTTTAAGGAATTTATGGACTACTTGAATACTAGGTGTGATTATTTGAGGTTTACTTACAATATAGACAACAAAGCTATATCTTACCTAGATACTTACATAACTATAGAAGAAGGAAGGTTTAAATCTAAAATTTATAGAAAAAGCACTTTTAGTAAAACCTACTTAGAATTTGGTAGTTGTCATCCTATGAGCCAAAAAAGAAGTATTATTAAGGGCCAATGTATAAGGGCTGCCACGATGACTTCGGACTATACTGATTTAGTTAAAGAATTAGATTATATAGGAAATATGTTTAAATCTAGAGGGTATCCTGCGGTTATGATACAAGACATTAAAAATTATGTAATGAATGAATGGGGGAGAAAATTTAAACCTATATTAGGGAATAGTAGTACGGATATAGGGAGAGGCAATATAATTAAGAAAGATAATGAATTAGATGGATACATGAATGCATGCATTTTGCAACATGATTTAGTTAAAGAATTAGATTACATAGGATATATGTTTAAATCTAGAGGGTATCCTGCGGTTATGATACAAGACATTAAAAATTATGTAATGAATGAATGGGGGAGAAAATTTAAACCTATATTAGGGAATAGTAGTGCGGATATAGGGAGAGGCAATATAATTAAGAAAGATAATGAATTAGATGGATACATGAATGCATGCATTTTGCAACATGCCCCTGAGACGCACGATATAAAGAGAATAATAACCAAAAATTTGAATATATTAAAAACTGACAATGATGTGTTCAAATTAGTGGGACTCGAACCGGAATTAATTTCTAAAACAGGAACTAGTCTTAAAACTAAATTGGAAAGGAAAAAAGTAGATCATAATGAGCTAAAAAGGACAGGTACCACAAAATGTGGGAACTGTAATCAATGCCATTTAATTATTAAAAGTCCGTCTGTAACATTGGAAGATATTAATACCACCACTGTGTGGTTCCTTAAGGGGAATTGTAGGACCCCACATGTGGTATACATGGCTAAGTGTAGTAACTGTCCATGTTTTTATGTAGGAAAGACGGAAAGATGTCTTCGAAACAGAATTTATGAGCACTGTTACAAAATTAAAAAACAGGATACTACAAACGCATTATGGAGGCATCTTGACGGGAACAGTAAATGTCGCACATTTCATTTTGGTATACTTGAATGTGTGAAAGTGAATCAAAGAGGGGGGAGTGTTAAATATTTATTAGGGGAAAAAGAGACTAGATGGCAGATCAGATTAAATGCTTCTGTCTGTCCAGGGTTGAATGACACCATTTCCATAAAGCCAATATTGGAAAATAATAGATAAAAAGATATTAGAAGGAAAATGGGTCATTTGGAATATTATCAACTGTTTTTAATTACTATACTTGTCATTTATTTTTAAAAACAATATTTTATTATGATGTGGAATTTGTTTATATGAAATATTAGATAAGTTATTATATTTGTATGGCATCAGTCGACGCAGAGAGCACTGGCACTTTAAATTGTCTTATTTTAATTGATTGTTTAATTGATTGAATGAAGCTAGTATATAAGCATGGGGGATTTTATTATTAGGTGTTCTGATGAAGTCTACAAGTTAGATGAAAGTGCTTAACCTTTGGTGTTTCACTAAGTTGTACATTTTATTCATTAAAATATCGGTTTGGATTTTATGGTGCACAGTGATTCCTTTCTTTGGGTCCACGAGCAATTTTTCGTTGGTTTTTATTTAGTGGAGTGTTCGGGACTTTTTTTTGTTTGTTACTTTAAGCACAAGTCAAACCATATCATCAGTGTTGCTGATGACACCACAGTTGTAGGGCTCATCACAAAGGAGGATGGAAGGGTGTACAGAAAGGAGGTGGCATCTCTGTTCAGTTGGTGCAAGGGGAACAACCTTGACCTGAATGTAAGGAAGACCAAAGAGATGATCATTGACTCCAGGAAAAGGAGAATAAACCACCCAGCACTGAGGATCGATGGTGACAGTGCAGAGGGGGTTAAGAATATGAAATTTCTGTGTACACATATCAGAGGATCTCTTGTGGTTGGGAAACACCAACCAACTGGTCAAAAAGTGCATCAGTGCCGCCACGTTTTAGGAAGGCTGAAAAAAGCTAAGCTTCCTCTTCATATTCTCTCCATCTTCTGTAAAGGTGCAGTAGAGAGCATCCTCACCTGCATCTTCTCAGTGTGGTTTGGAAACTGCACAGTTACAGAAAGGAAGTCACTACAAGGAGTGGTGAGGGTTGCAGGGAAGGTAACAGGTTCCAGTCCTCCATCAATGCAACATCTTTATTATGCAAGAACCATCCCAAAGACCACTAAAATAATATAGGACAACACACATCCTGCACATGGACTGTTTAAGCATCTGGTGGGAGATACCGCAACACTCGCTGCAGGACTACAAGATTCAATAACAGTTTCTACCCTACAGTGACTAGACGTCTGAACTCGAGCACTCGTCCCAGGGGTCTGGACACATAATAAGTCAATTTACATTTATTTGTGCAATATATGCTTACATATATTCCAAGTAAGTGCAATATGTACTTATTATTATCCATAGTCATATTTAACTCACTCAAGTGCAATATTAGACAAATAACTTGGGCATTTGTCTGTAGTGTGTTTTGTGTTACTTTAAATAGTGTAGCTATTTATAACTCAGGGGTGGGTATTCTTTTCGTGTATGAGTGCTGGCAAATGTCTTTGGTCTTTTTGTGTATTGGGAGTCATATTGTATGTTTTGTTATGTTTATTCCTCTACTTCTATGTGTTTCGCTTTCCTTTGTGATCTCTAGAATTGAGCTGATGTGTGAAATTTCATTTAGGCTACACATGTGTAGTTCTAAATGACAAAGTTTACCTTTGACTTTGAATATATCAATCTAAGGGAAATGAGGGCAAGCTCTTCAGGTTTTGCCCACTTTTGTAAATCTAGGCCGCTCCTAATGTACACACAATACAGTGGTTGTGTGGTACTTAAACAAATAAGGAGGCACCAGGTCTTACAAACTGTGCAGGTTAGCTCAGTAGGCATGGAATTTGGCAAATCTAAATGAATACCATGCTGACAGCAACATACTTTCCTTCTCAGGACAATGTGCTGGAAGACTTCTAAATCTGTTGCCTGGAGTACCCCCACAAATGGAGTTGGAACAGAGAGATTTTCTGGAACCATGTACTTCCCTTCTCAGGGCAATGTGCTAGAAGACTTCTAGAGCTGCTCCCTGGAGAACCCCTACAAATGGAGTTGGAAAAGAGAGCTTTTCCAGATTATCATCCTTTAGTGAGGTGCTCCTCAAATAGACCTCTTTGCATCACCAACTAACCCCCCCCCCATTTCTGCATCAGGGGCCCTTGTCTCACAGCCTGGAGGACAGATGCCTTTTCCTTCCAGTGGACAGAGAAGTTCCTCTATGCTATTCCTCCTCTGGCTTTTCTTAAACTTTTTCTCTAGGCACAAAAGGAATCAGCTAAACTCTATTTACTGGCACCTTTTTGTCTGAGGCAGCATTGGTTTCAACTGCTATTTCACCTGACAAAGGGAAATTAAAAGGAGAATTCCTCTTCAAACAGACCTGATAACTCAGAAGAAAGCATTACTGCTCCACCCAAATTTTCAGTCTCTCAACTTGACTCCATGGATGATAGGATTTTAATTCCTCAAAGATACCTTTTCTCTTAAGGAGGAGGCCTGGAGATACACTACTAGGATATCGTACACTGTTAAATGAAAACAATTTTCCTGTTGGTGCTACAAACATAGTCAGAACCCACTCATCACAAGTTCCAACTGTAATGCAATGTTTTTGTGAACTACTTTGATCATGCTTGGCCTACTCTTCTATAAAGCTCACCTGTTTAATGCTTACCTCCCTCTTACACTACTTATGGCTAGAGCAGAGGTCAAGCTTTTCCTCATGGGAGTCCTGCAACTTAACCCACAAAGAAAACCCATATATCCCCCTTGGGCATAGCTGGCCTTAGGCATAGGCCAACTAGGGGGCCGCCTAGAGCGCCGGTCTAGCAGGGGCACTTTTCCATATTTGGTGTAGGTAGACCAGGATGGGGGCACCAGGTAGTGTGGTGGGGGTGCAGTGGAGCCCTTTTGCCTAGGGCACCAGTTGACCTAGGGCCGCTCCTGCCCTTGGGATCTTAATTTTGTGCTAGAAAAGCTTACACTGCCTCCCTTTGAATCAGCATCTTCCTCTTCTCTAAAATTCTGTACTTGAAAAAACATCCTCCTCTTGGCTCTCACCTCTGCTAGGAGAGTTTCTGAGTTACAAGCTCTTATGGCAATTCCCCCCTTTTCTTGTTTTCCACAAGGACAGGATGACTGTGATGGCTAATTCATTTTTCATGCTTGAGTTAGTGACTGTGTTATCCCTCAGTCAGCCTATTCATCTTCCCACTTTCTTTCCCAATCTACAGAACGGGGGGAAAGGATCTCACATTCTCTAGATTTTATCTGGACAAAACTAAATCCTTTAGAAAGACTTGACCAGCTGTTTGTATCATTTATGAGCTCTAAACTGGCAAGCTAGTCTCCAAACAACTGTTGCAGATTATATTTTTAAGGTTATCTCTTTCTGCTACTCACAGTATGGTAGGACTTTACTGCCTTGCACAAAAGCACTTTACACTAGGGCAGTGGCTTCCTCAGGGGCATTTCACAAAGGAATAGACTCAAGCTACATCTTAGAGGCTGCTACTTGGTCCTCTGTACACACTTTTATCAAACACTACAAAACTGATGTTTTCTCCAGGTCCAGGGCAGTTTTCACTCTGTCACTTCTGTGTAGGCTGCTGAACAATTCTTCTACTCAGTAGCCAACCACCCTTCTTTCCTCCTTTAGCTCTGGGAATCGCTCATTTGTCAGGAATACTGCAAAACTGATTTCAGTCATGAAACAGTGCAGTTGTATACGAACTTACTATAACAGTAGATGTTGTACTGATCATTGTTGCAGTATTCCATCCCACCCCACCCTCTACCACCTTTTATTTGTCTCACTTCAACCTTCATTTTCTTCTCCCCCTTTGATTTAACCTCTGCTCTATTATATGGAAATGGGGGAGTTTTATTAACTACTTGAACTATATACCCCTCCTAACTGACCAGTATGCTGCATCAGTTGTCTTTTGGATGCTGTTTTGGAGATGGTCTCAGGATCCATGCTCTTATGTCCATGTATCTACCCCAGTGCATATGAACTGATGTCATGAATTGGACAATACAGCCTTGGGAAGGTGAAGCTTTGATACCGTGACTGGATGTCAGTGGGTGACTGCCCATATGTCAGTAATATTGCAATGCTGATCAGTAGGACATCTTCTGTTATGGTAAGTTATTACACAACTGTACTTATTCAGTTCCTGGAATATTTCTTAAAAGAATTCGAGAACATGGCACTGGGTATTAGGTTAGATAAGAAAGTTGTGACTTTTTAATCAATCTGGTGGTAATTTTTAACCTTCCAACTGTTAGGTACTAAAAGAACTACTTTACTATCATTTGACCTTTTACCAAGAAGGAAAGAGATGGGTGGATTATGTGAGAGAAATGTTATTCTTTTAAGTTTAGGTTCCCAAAGAAACAACTGGCTTGGAATAATAGGTGTGTTCAGGTTAGAAAGCAGAGAGGCAAAAATCCTTCAGCCACTTTCTCTCTACTGGTTGAGACTTTCTCCTTTTTTCTCTATTTCCTCCCCTCCCAAAAGTCTACCTCTTACAATGATCTCCCACATCCAGGAGAAATTGACTTGTCTGCCCATGTCCAAAATGGTTAACCGGTACAGTGAACTCAAGCTGTACTGCAGAGACCTTCTTGGAGAATAGTCACTATAAATCATAATATTTGTATTGTTACCATTATCACTAAGTCTATTTCCTGAAATTGCAAAAGGCACAGTTTCTTTCCCTCAGTTCACAGGCCCTCAAAGTCTTGTGCGTGTGTGTGTGTGGCTCCCTTATGCTATCTTCACTTCTCACAGATTTGGAGGTTAACATTTCCTGCTCACATGAAACCATTTTTATTTTGCAGTAAGCTGAAATTTTCATTTCAGTGGTTGGTTTTGATTTGATGTATTTACCAGGCAGAATTGTTTCCACATGCTGCAGGACAACTACAGTGTAGCATGCTGCTGCTATGTGGATGGTGCTTTATTCACGATCATAACAAGTAAGCTGGGTTTTCAACTGTTAGTAAATTTACTGTCAGTAATTTAAAAAAATATATGGTATCAGTAACAAAAAATATATGCTATATTAATGGAGACAGGGATCAAAAAGGAATGGTTGAAAATAACTTGACAGGTTCTGGTGTAAAAAGTGAGTCGGCCATTAATCCAGGGATTGGTAACAGAGTCCCTCAGTTTCACTTTAGTTGAAGTTCATGTGTGCAGAGGCTTTGGAAGAATATTCGGCAGCAGACTAATGTGTTTTTAGTACTCATCACATAGTAAGTTTAAAGCCTTAACTGAAAAACTTCCTCTAAAATATTTTGGACATGGGCATTCCCTAACATTCATTGCCACAGCTACACCAAGCTTGTGGGAGATGTGGAGTCATGTAAGTAGAACACATTAATGAGGCTTTACTCATTGACTGGAGTCTTGAAAAAGAAATATTTAAACTTCAGGCAGTCCTGCAACTTGAACACATTCATAAATGTGTGATTACTTAGACATGGTTTCAGAGTAGTGAAAACACGCCTTCTGTTCCAGGGTGTAGTGTTTGGCATGTCTTCAGACCCACTGGGAGTGGTCAGTATTGAGAACGGGTTTCACCCGAAAGCTTTGCTGTTTTGATAAAGTTACTTTTCTCCAATGTGCTGTGTTTTTTTCATTGGATTTTTTCTTATTCAGCACCTGTTTTGTTGAAGTGGTGGGGGAGTATCAGTATTTGTCAGTGATATCAGTTTGTGACAGATTCTTCAGGATACCATATTTGATATCCTAGATGTACAAATGTCCATAAACGTGAGTAACTACCACTTCATCAGTAGCTATTAAATACCCTGTATGTCCACTTCTGAGCACAGTAGCTATCATAATAAATTATCACAAATCCCCATTAAATTGATCACTTTTCTACTGGGGACTTCAACTATCCATTGATAAATTGGCTGATCTATACTGCCAGTGGTCAGTAGGCCCTATTCTTCCTTAACATAACTGCTAACTCTGTTTTGCAGTTGGCTAACCATGCTGCTATAGGCCTTACTATCCTTTCTCTAATCCTCATAAATATGGGCACTTCTTGCAGATCTCCTTATGTATCATCCTGTCTTGTTAAATTAGATCATAAATTAGTGATTTTTTCCTTTAAAACTGGTGATATTTTACTTGTAAATATTACTGTATTTAGGACTTTTCAAAAGCAGGCATTCTTATTGACCTAAATAAGTTCGGTTGTAATCCTCCTCTGATGGGTTCCATTGTTACACTGCTGCCTGTTCATGAAAACCTGATGTTATAAAATGTTTTATCTGAAATATCAAGTCCAGTAAGTGCCCTAGTTTTCACTGGTAAAATAAGAAAGGGGTGTGTATTTGTACATTTAGAGGTATTTGACAATGGCCCTTATTTGGGATTCGAGAATGGGTGTCCTCTACATCTTTACCATGATTGGAGATGCAATATTCTCCAGCAGGATGTTAATGTACAGGTAGTGCCCAGTAAAAAAAAAAAAAAAAAAAAAAAAAAAGTCCACTGCTTCATAGCTGCATATTTGCCATTTATCATGTGTACATGAAAAAATTAATCCATCCATTCATTGACAACCCTATTTTTCCCATGTATGCACTTGAGGTTGGGGTGTAACATCAACAATTAGACAGTTTTCATGCAGAGTAGATAGCCATGCCTCATATATAAAAAAAAAATAAAAATAGTGTGAATGTGTCTCTCTCTCCATGCCTGCGTCTGAGTGAGACAGAGAGAAACAGACAGAAATATGAATGAGAGAGCAGCCACAGCAGCACATATTAACAACTGTTGACTGCAAGAGGAAGTCCAGCACGTATTAAACAATAGAATTTAGGAAAGTTTAATTTGTAGATTGACTGACTTTAATCCTCTGTCATTTTTGCAGAAATTCTAAGAGGGACAGAGCAAAACAATGGAGAAACCAGGGACAGTAAACTGGCATTGGGGGGGGGGGGGGTGTTACAAAGCCTTGCATTGTATTAATTTTTTTTTCTTTATTTGATTGCAAAGACACATCTGAGGTATGTTATCTCAACAAAGTGTCGCTGATCCCTGTTACTTGTGTGTGTATGCATCTAAACTTGAAATACTTGCATAACTTAATTTTGAATGTAAAATACTTCCACCAACAACAATTATATCTGCTACATCAAGACTGAAACATTAGTCAGAGGAACTGTTTGAATAAAAAATGTAAACAAAAAAATATGTATATATAATTTTTTTTACAGCTCATTCTGTAAGAGCAAGAATGCTCTCTATGTGGTGCATGCTGTTGGGGAAATAACTCCTCCTTCCAGGGGTGTATTGCCCCCCTGTCTGTGGCATCAAGACTCACAGCATCTCCAGGTTGATATTACTTCCATAAGGAAATACAACCTAGAGGGCAGAATGCTTGCTTAGTATCATAAAGCAGTTTTTTCATCTGATGCAGGCATGAGGAACATTCTTCACCATTAGACTACTGATCGTATAACCAGAAGATGTGAAAATGATAGCTTTAGCTTAAATTAATTTTATAATAGTGTAAATTAGTGATTTGCACAGCTTTGTTAGAAGAATACATTAATAACCAGATTTTATTTTAACAGCTTTAAACGTGTGTGGTATATGAAACAGTTACAGTTGATATATTTAATTTAGTGTTTTGATAAGCTTACATATATATTTTTAAATCACTTTTCAACGTGCTCAGCTGTTGCTACAGAATTCTTCAGTGCAGATTTAATGTCATGAATTTGCAGGCTGCAGTTATTTAGGACTAGGAGTACTTTGTGACAGTTCAGTTTAGGAACAAATTGGTTGACAGATTGTTAGACAAAGCACAACATGATGAACCAGTATGATAACTGAACATGCTGTCCTTTTTAATTCATGAAAATAGGTATGAAATTCTAAACAATGATACACTTATTGATTGGTGCAGTGGGTAACGTTTGCTACTGTTCTTACCAGTTTTGTTTCTTAAAATGTGGTTGGCTCCTTTATTTGTTTTTGGCAGAAAAACAAAAGAAATGCTGTGTTGGTCCACTAACAAAACAGGAAACTGGAATACAGATGTTATAATACCTTTTATTGGACAAAAAGAGGTTTTATAATCACTGAAGCTTTTGGGCTAGCAGGACCCCTTCATTTGGAGGTTTATCTATCTACCTATCTAGATCTATGTCTATCTGTTTATTTATAAATATGAATATATTTAATGGCAAAGGAGATCAGTGATACTATATATGAGTTTCTAATGGCGCGGAGAATTGATGAATCTCTATATGACTACTTCATAGTGCGCCATCCTGTAATACCAGTTATAAAAGGCCTTACTAAAGTACACAGACATTTAACTGATCCACTGCTATGTCATATTGTAGCAGGAGATAAATGGATAACAGCCTTTATCTATTTATATTGAATGAAAATTGAAGAAAGCTCTCATATATGCTCATAGTGTCCTTAGGGACACTAAAGACTTCCTTGACAGTCTAATTACATATGTTCATACGAAGATTTAAACCAGATTAGTCTAGCAACCATAGATGTTGAGAACTTATTCACTGTAATTCTAAATGAATATGGCATTTTAGCTATTAAAGCTTTCTTACTTGAGCAATTGATGTTTGGGAAAGAGAAGATAGAACTGTTCACAGCTTTATTTTGTATTGTTTTGGAAAATAACATCTTTATCTTTGATGACATCCTTTATTGGTAAAAATGGAGTGTAGCCATGGGCACACCCTATGCTAATATGTATGCAAATTTGGTATTGGCTTTTTTGGAAAACAACTATGTATTGAAGAATAATCATTATGGTCCTCATCTTCATTTTTATAAAAGATCCGTGGATGACATCTTTATCCTGTGGTATGGACCTACTGACAAGCTACAATTATTTGTTGATTACGTAGAACACACTACTGAGTTCCTGAGGTTTACCTTCCATGCTGCAAAGAACAGAATTGATTTTTTAGATGTCACCCTAGAACTTGATATATTTCAAGGTATTAATACAATCATGCATCACAAGGACTGTAAGAAGAGCAATCTTTTATCAAGAGACAGTATGCATCCTCATCATATATATCAAAATATTATGAAAGGATAGATGTTACAATGCTCCAGATTGCACACTAGAAATGAAGATTTTGAAGCAGCAACAGAAAGATTATGCAGACAATTTATACATAAGAGGCTATAATTCAATTGATGTGGATAAACATGCATTAGCTACAAGGCAATTAAGAAATACCATCAGAAAGCCCTACTATTCACTACATAAATATGTAGATGATTCACCTGTGAGGGAAGTTGCAACTAAGAACAAATCCACTAGAATAATTTTCACTTACTCTAGTGATATCAAATCTAACTGTGACATTGTGAGACAGAATTGTAAAATTCACTGTGGGACCCTGACCTTAATGAAATAGTAGGAGAAGCACCTTCCTTTACCTTCAGGAATAGTATGAATCTGAAGCGGTTATTTAATAAGAGGTCAGATATACAACATGGATTGAATTAGGTAAAAATGTGTACATACCCACATATGAGCTGTATAACTTGTAAATGTATATTGAAATCACAGAGTTTTATTCATCCTAAGACTCAACGTGAGTACAAAATGCCAGAATATGCCAAATGTAAAGCACAGAATGTTGTCTGTTACCACCTGTCAATCTTGTCCCAGCTTTTACATCGAGAAGACAGACAGCTGAAGGAACGAGTTTTCAAACACATTATAGTGACATTTGGCTAAAAGATGTCAACAATCCACTATATAGGAATTTAGCTTCTAATCTACATCATTCTTTTCATTTTCAGGTGTTACGGGTTGTAGCATTAAATTCAAGACGAGGTGATATGTTGGAAAATGAAGTAACTGAAATGTGTTGGATAGCCAGTCTTCTTTCACACTTAACTCCTGGTTTAAATACATGTTTTATCAGTCAAACCAGCTTTGAAGCAAAGAAGAATAAGATGAACACTTGGCTTTTTTTGATTTTCTTGCGTATTATTGTGATTAGTTGTGCATTTTAGATATACATCATTTAATTTTATACACCTGGTATTTATTTGGATATGCATTTATATTTTTTAGTTTTTTATTATGTTTATTTCTTAAGAGATATTTTCATACACAAGAAGATATTTTTAGTTTGTCATGTACCATATGTATAGGTTGTTGGCTGCATTGTATAAATGGGTTGATTACATCAATCACAGCCAACCTGTGACTTTAGTTTTCCTCACCTTTTTGAGTTTTTAGTCAGATATGCTCTCTATTGATTGAAACATATGATTTGTACATGGTCTTAATATTTTGGTTGTATGGTGATCTTTAAATTAATAATCTGTTTTATAACATATTGGATGAATGCACTTTTCGGCTCAGAGAATAAGGTTGCTGCTGAATGATATGCATTTTGGCCCGATACATGTATATTACTTTTGATAAAGCCTAATATGTAAAGCCTTGTACATCTGGATGTATTTCAGTCACTAATTGATGTTTGATTTAATTTGCATTATGCTTTGTTGTATATTTTATTGGCTTTTGCATCATGTCTATGATATTGTACTGGTTGGTCTGTATCGCGTTGTTAGCATTTTATGAATTAACATTTCTTACTTTAATGGATGTGAACATATGGTAGCGTTTTGTTTAGTCATTCATGAATGAATGCCCTATATCCTAATGGGTGTATGTATAGCCGAAAACATTTTGATAGATTTGTTGAGCATTAAGCATTCGAAGCTGACATTTATAATTTCATAGCTGCTGCACTTTTCATTTCAGAGAATAAGGTCGCTGAATGATATGTAATTCGGACTGATATTCATGTACCTATATTAATAAAATGTATTACATTAAGTTCTATATGTCTGGTATAATTTAACTATTAATTGATGATTGCATTATGCTTTGTTGGACTTTATTGGCCTTTATACCTTCACGCTGCTATCCTAGTGGTTAGTCAATATCACGTGATTAGTATTTTATGAATTAATGCCCTTTATTTTAATGAATGTGGAAATATGGTAGTGTTTTGTCTATTCACGAATGAATGCCGCACATTGTAATGGGTGTATATAGTTCAAATGTTTTGATAGATTTATTCAATGACAAGTAACCAGGGCCAATATTTGTAGTCTTATAATTGCGGTATCAGAGAGTGATGTATAATGTTTTACAGACTTTGATATCAATGACACCTTTACGATTTTTAATTGTATTTTAATGATTTTTGTATTAGATGGTACATGATATTTTACTAGATAATTTACATTATGCAATAGCACTTTAAGAATGAATGATCTGTGCCTTGGATTGTATGTGTATGGCTGATAGCTGGGTGTATATAGTTCTAAACCGTTTGATTGGTTTGTTAATTTTTTTAAATAGTTACTGAGTTTGGGATACAATGGAGATCTGATGAAGGGCTAAGTTACTGCCCGAAAGCGGTTACCTGGTTGAATAAAAAAGTTTTTTATATAGCTGTGGCAGCCTTGGTACTTTTTTCTGTTGTTCACACACGGTGCCCCCACTCATCCCCTGCTGATTATCTATACTAAGTCCAAGATTGCACAATACTGTGAAAAAGGCAATGTGTATGCTTCTGTGGGTATGTATGATAACGAATACTAGGTGTTATGGCTGGCAGCAAAGGGACCTTAGACTATGGCAATGCCACATGTGAATCTGGTTCAATTAGTGGATTAGGCATCCCAGGCACTGGCAGAGAAGGACAGGCATGCCTATTCTGTGAAGGCAGGAGGGAGGAGTGCAAGCATCGAGCACATGTCACAGTTGGAGTTACCTAGTGTAAGCTGGTGAAAAACTGCAAAATGCTTTCCAGTGGGAGTATGCAGGGGACAAGAGAGCTTAAAGTGAGTACACATCCAGCTGCAGTACAGTGGACTCCTGTGACACCTTGATGATCTAGACATCCTTGATCCTTATTGGAGAAAAGTCTATGGGAGACTGTGTGTGGTAAGTAGACCTCACAAATTAGGAGATTAACTGGATCCACAGATGGTTAGCTGTAGAGGGAATAAAAGACTTGGTGTGTGACTTTAAAATTGGAGAACAGCTGCAGCATGGAGAGAGATGTTGCAAGCACAAGATAATATCTGGGCTGAGATCAAATTATTCATTTTTATATAATAGCACTCCTGGCCAGTTCAGAAGTCTTAAAATGGTTAAAACCTTTGGGAGACCACAAGTTCTTAGCAGATATGAACGGTGTGTATTTTGTAAGATTTCTGAGAGACCATATGACCCTACAGGTGACAATGGTAGAGATTTGAAGTCTTGTTTGTGTGAAGGATGGTAATCGGGATTGTACCACACCAAATCTTTTAAGACTTTGAGATATTTCGTCACCTCTTGGTGAGCCCTTATGGTAACGGCTCAGTGTAGTAAATGTATGGATATCTCCCTGTCTGAAAGAGACTTTTCACTTTGTCCTCTGTCATCCTCTAGTTCTGACTTCTCATGCTTTCACCTTCAGTCTTAAACCTGCACTTACTTATTTTATTTATTTGTTCCCATTTTTCTTTTCAGCACCTGTATTGAATTATCACTTAAGATATAGACATACATACACTTCTATAAAAGAAAGCAAACCAAATTAGCATGTTCCCAATTACAAACATTATACAGCACATTTTTGTATAACTGTCATCATGCAGACAAATTGCTCAATTCCTGCCTTCCCTTAAATCTTACTCCTCCTACATTATGTTCTGTATGTATTTTTCCCACAGTTTCCACTCTTTTTCTATGTAGTTTCCCCATTCCCTTTTCTAAAATTCCCACTTCTAGTACTTTTATCCCTGTTACGGTACAGATGGGATTGTACTTTGATTTCCATTTTCTAGTAATTACTCTTTTGGCAGTCACCGGATTTACACTTAAGTCCTTGCTGTGTGTCTAGGGAATTCAGATCCTGTATCCTAGCTCAAGGAAATCATTTCCTTAGTTACACCCATTTCATCATCCAATATTTCATGCAGAGTACTCTGTTGGGAATTTTTAAAGTCTGCCCACTCATTACACTCACAAAGCATAAGTTCCTAGTCTTTCTTCCACATCACACCTCCAATATTTGCTACCTACCTGGAAAAATTCTTAGGAGTCTGCTTGGGGTATAACAATAACATTGCAAACAAAAATCCTAAATCTTCCAGATTTTTTTGCAGACTTGAGTGAAGTACATGTATCTTTGCATTGTTTATTTGTGAACTGCGTATCCAATCTCTCTTCCCAATCTTTTCTTCTTCTTCTTCTTCTTTTAGTTTTTCCTTGGTTAGGAGATGCCACAGCGGATCATCTGTCTTCTCATGATTTGCAGTGGAGTTTTAAGGTGTCACGTTGCCAGCTTGGCACCCAACCTTCCACAGAAGGCGCACACACTCACACCTAGGGCCAATTTAGAGTGTCCAGTCCACCTACAGCATGCCTTTGGGATGTGGGAGGAAACTGGAGCACCCGGAGGAAACCCACGCGACCACAGGGAGGACATGCAGACTCCACACAGAAGGCACCCCAGCCGAGAATCGAACCGGAGAACCTCTTGCTGTGAGGCGCTTCCCAATCTTTTCTAAACTCCTGTAATTGATTGCTATAGTTATGCAATTTTCTAATTTTCCCTTTTTTTAACAACAGCTTGTGTTCTAAATTCAACTAAAAAGTCTACCATAGCAAGTCTTTCACTTAGGATTCCCATATCCCTTTCTGTTTGTATATACTCTATCAATCCCTGATAGGGAAGGCAGTCTGTAGCCTGCAGTCCAAATGTGTTCTTGGCCTCTTCCCATTCTGTTACCTTTCCCTTTTTATTTACTGGCTCCCAAGACCTTGGTTTCTTTGCCATTTTTCCCCAGTAAATGACAGCCACCTCTTGCCTATTCTCTGTACCCCTAATTGCAGTCATACCTCCTTTCTCTGTTTTCATGTTGAATTAGTTCTTGGAATACTTTCTGCTACATTATGAAAATAATATTCTGTGTGGCTATTGTTATCCTCCAAAAGGATCTGCATCCAAAATCCCACTGTCCTTATTTCTTGACCACCCCTCCCCCACACTTCATTATCATCACTTTCCATTTTGAGGTACATATATGAGCCTTAATTGTGTAGCTCTAAAATATCCCTTCAAATCCGGTGATCCTAAACCACCATGTTCTGTTGGAAGGATCACCTTATGCCACTTAACCCTTGCCCTGTTTCCATCCCTGATGAATTCTTTCAGCTGTTTATTATTTTCCACAACTACTCATCTGGTTGACAGAAATATGCTTGACCTGTGTATAAAACTAAAGGAACTGAAGACACTTTCACTGCTTGCATCGTTATATCCATATTCATAAAGAAGAGGGTCCAGTTTGTCCTGGTCCCCTTCAATAAACACATCACACTGAGTGACATTTGACTACCTTTATTAAGCTTCCATAAACATGACAGGTGGTGATAACATTCATGTAACATTTACATAGGACAGCATGACCCTGCTCATCCTGATCAGTAAGCAGCATCCATACCTCCACTCGCTTACTTATGAAGCAGCGTACCACCACTCACTTCTGTTACCATTTATTGTATTACATCTCCAACCAAATAAGCATCTCTGCTTGCTTATTTACTTATCAAGCAGTTTAACCACTCGCTTTCTTTCAAAACTTACTGAATTGAACATCCAACACCAGAGGGGGAAAAGAAGAGGGCAAGCCTGCCCCTCTTCTCAGCCTGCCAGCCTGTTCCACCTTTTTCCTACCATAATTCCAATGACCTAAGCACCCATAACAAAGGGAAGGAGTATTTCAGCCAAACATCATTCGGTGTACCCAACTTCTGTAAAACACAACTGGATTCCTGTTATCTGAGCACTGGAAGACACCGATCGACTAATGGTTAGATCAGTGATCCCTTCCCCAATATTAAATAAACATATGTTTTGCAACTCATTCCCACTACCAATATCAACCTCCTAAAATAAGCCCTGGCACATTACCTGCCCTAGGCAACACCAAAACTTTAAACCCAGTGCCACGTGAAACCACGCAAAGGCAATTGCCTATCATTCTAACAGCAACCCTATATCATAAGGTCCAAAAACAGTCCTGCCATCCCTGCAACTATCCCATACAAGTGTAGTACAGAATGAAAATCATAACCTTTGCTAATCCTCAAAAGATTTTCAGAATGAGTAAATACAACCGTAACATCAATGCCACAGAACTGCAACCCCTTGAACGCCATATCCCAGCACCAACCCTGTAACCAACCCCATCCTGCCAATAGTCAGACTGTCCATCTTCCCTTTCAACCTCCCCCGAACCTTCCAACAAGTGACTTATTATTCATGCAACTGAAGTAGTCATAGCTATAACTTCCTGACCAGCTGAACTGTCTTACCTTGCTCCCAAGGCTGTCAAAATTGCTTTCTTTCCATCAAAATTCCTTCCACCAGCCTCTGTATCCCACCTAAATAAGCTAGCCTCACCCCACTGTATGTTTGACTTGTAAAGAAGTGACCCAAAGGCCTTTTAACCTGAACGCGATGAGATGCACCTTCCGCAAATAGACTGCACCACTCATCCCATTGCCATCTTACCCAATTGAAGTGAACTCTAATCTCCAACACCCACTAAACCTACTCAGTGTTAAATTAAACTCCCAATACTCAGCATCCCCCAATTGCCCCCCATCTTATCACCCAACAACCCCAAAAATTACACTCCCCAAACCGAACACTTTCTATAGAATATATAGCCAAACGGCAAATCCTTCTGACCACCTTATCCATCTACCGCAAAAGTCATCCCAGTACAGTAACCCAAGGCAACACAGATGGTAAATTACACCACTTATTAACCCATACCCAGGACTGACTTAAACTAACTGACATACTTCAGGAAACCATAACTCCCCAAAGGAACAACATTTGAAACCAAAAAAGTCTGCCTCACCTCTCTATCCCTCTACTCAAGCTAGACGGGTGACTATAAATTCACCCCAGAGTTCCACCCATATCCCTCAAAGGACAATAGAGGCGATATGGGAAAATAAGTAATTAACAAGGGCCCTAAACCATCACCCTCATAGTTTCCTATGCCTCCTGTGATTGATGTGATTCTACTCCACCTGTAAACCCCAACTCCCTATACACGACCCCCAGCTCTGCATGCCCATGACCCAAACATACCTCCCTGTGCCGCCCTGTTGTGTACGACTCCAATAATTAAAATCTATACAGGAAGAATCAATTACCTTCTGAAGTCATCAGGGCAAAGACTGCTGCTCACTCAGGACACCCATTGCTGACCTCATTACACAATAAGCTGGTATGCGTGATTCCTAAAACCCACTTGAAGGACAAGTTTGCCCCCAAAATTACCCTTGCTTTGGAACAAACACAACTTCCTGTGACAAAAACCTCCCTGGCCCTCTCCAAACAATTCAGACTAATTGGGTGGGTAGCCATAAAATCACCCGAAGAGTTTCACCCAAGTTCCTCTTGGACAAAGGCAACAGGTGCTGCCCTTAAAAGTAAGGATTACACCTAGCAAGGCTGCCTGCCTTAGCTAACTTTTACAGGCCCTAGAGCCATTAGTGTAATAACTTCCTATGATCCTAAGCTTGCTGTGAACCCCTCACCTTTGGGGACACTAGACCCCCCCCCATGAAATCCCCAACCTTGCTGTACACTACACCAACGTACTTTCTTTTCACTTGCCCCCACTCTACACCACCACCACCACCACAAAGTACAACGTGCCAATAAAGATTACCTGCATTATCATCGTGCACAACTCCAACAACCAGAACCTTCCCCTCCAAGCCACTGACTGTTGTTCAGTTTTCACTCACCAATTCAAGCCTCCCTGTGCACCAGTTTATCAACCTGGACATCCACTGCAACGGGCACCTTTACCTTTCAAACTCACTTCCTTCCGGTCACCGACTGATATCCACTCTACACTTCCTTCACCTGTAGCCTCACTGTGTGCAACATCTACGATCCAATCAACCACCCTATACACACCATCATTCTATGACCTCCTTATACACCACTCCAGTCTGATCTGCAAAAGAGAGAAACTATAAGCAATCTGCACCCATAAACCAAATTTTAAAATCATTGAGCACTGCTGAGTGTCATCTGTCATATCCTGCATCAAATCCTTCTATTCCTATAATGAAACCTACTGCAACAATAATGGTCTTATGTCCCCAGCAGTAACTGCACCAATAATTGGATAGCACCTATTAAATCCAGCATACAAAGTGAACTAACACTGAAATATAGCGTGGACACAACAGCCACCCAGCACAACGGCAGTAACTTAAGCTATGCTTTTTAATGATACCATTAAATGCAGAATGTAAATTGACCTACCACTCGAGTATGTTACAGCTAAAACCCCCAGTTGAAGGGAAATGTAAATATCAGCACACAGTGATTTCCTTGTGATTTCCATAACACCTCAAATAGTGCCCTGCATGGGCCCAAATAAATTATTTTGCAACAACAGTCTGCACAGCTCTCAACCTTCTCTCAGAACCTTCTCCAAAGATAAGGCACACTAGCCTCCATAATGTGCAACAAATGTACAGAATATGGAACACCAACTAATAACTCACCAGACAATGTCACCTTATCCTTGGAAAACAAAAGTCCAGGTCAGAGACACCTCTCAAATGGACCAACAACAAGGCCAAAATCCGGCCACTATACCAAATCTGTACAGATGAGAGGCAGCATGCACACTGACTGAACCTGTACCCCATTCCTTTACCATTACTTCCATCCCTGTGCACTCATACGGACCATACCTCCCTACATCTTAGTGCAAGAAATCTGGACAAGCCCGACAAAACGGGGGGGAAAAAGGGCACCAAAACAGGGACACTTTTCAAATACTGCTCTTTAAACTTAGCACGTTGCTAGAGTTAACTGGGTTTGTTTTACCATACTTTTCCTAAAGGATCGGAAGTCTGAAGCTCAAATGTATGTCATTTAGTGACATTAATCCCAATGATTTGCCAGGAACCCACAAACTTTGAGGAACAAATCAAACTTACGAGCCAAAAATCTGGACAGTTGAGAGGTATGGCACGGACCCCACTCAGCTTTTTTTTTTTTTTTTTTTTTTTTTTTTAACTCCGCCTTCTGTCAGCCTCCACCTATGGGCTTGTCCCCCAGGCAACTGGCTGACACCAACATCTGATTAATGTTGATCTCCCCTTACAAACTTTAGACAGGTTTGTATTAGCATGAATTTTCCAAATGGTATGAAATCTGGAACTCAAATATCTGCCCTTATTTCTGACTTCAGTCTAATGATTTGTCACTGACTTGCCAGAAAACTACAATTCAATTAAAGTATGAAGCAAAATCTGCGAAAACCTGTACCATTGAGCAGTATGCACACCTAGTGTGGAAAACTACTGCTGTTTTGCTAAACAGTGTGGCCAACTCCAACCATACCCTCCCCCATGGCCATTACCACAGCACTGCGCATCTGCGACAATCAACCATTACATGCAACCCACGAGCAGACACACCTTCACATTGGAACCATTCCAGTCAAAAAGCATGGGAATTGACTGCTCCACCACCATCACTGACCATCCTGAAGTTAAACCCATAAGCAATGCAACAAGAAAGGAACTCACCAGAAAAGCGCTTCCAACAATCCCCCATAGCAGTTAGCACCATACCAGTAACCTGTCAGAATAATCACCATGTTATGAATAAAGGATAATTAAGAAGAGTATACCAACAGTTGAGTGCCTTGCTCACAACCAATCTGGCTGAAAATGCAACAGAATCAGTGACAAGTCCCAAATTAGAGGGACGATCCGGGAGACGTTTAAACTATGAGTGCTATTAAACTGCGGCATCACCAAAATAATCCATTTCTGCACCCCCCCCCCCCCACACACACACACACAAACACCTTTGGAGTTTCATATTGAGAAGGTCTCACTATGGAGAGAACCAAACAGTATCCCATGCCCACGATAAATTACCAAGCTAGTTGCGTACTACCTAAACATTTCAGATACTCTGCATGTAATCAAACTTTAATGTGCTACAATTTCAAATATCCCAGTTTAAATATTTTAAATGTGGATATCATTATACCAGCCTACGTTTGCATTACCAGCATTTCAGTTAAGAAATGGGTAAAGAGAAAATGAGGAAATCAAAACACATGTTTATTCTGGAAGCAGCCCCAAGGTCATAATATTGTGCTGCATATTACTTACCACAGATGGCAAGCAGACCCAAGTTTAATTTCTAACATATCCACTCAAATTCTGTGTAGTAGCTCGCAAGTCCTTCAACCTCAGTAATCCATTTAGGTCACCATTGAAAAGTTGTTCTCTCTTAATGAGTCAAAATGGAAACCAAAATGTTTAATTGTTCTGAAATATACCTGAGCACCCCCCACTTGTAACGGATGAACCGAGCCACCTACTTTTGTATAAAGTTCCAGGAAAGATCCAGCGTAAATCATTGCACTATCAAAAGATCATCCTGGTTTAATCAGTTAACTTGAATGTAACAAAGTTTGAGTGTGCGCCAATGTACGTTACTGTTTAATGCGCATGCAGCAATTAACTACTGCTGCGTATCTCGGCCTGCGAAAACCAAGCACTATGACTGAGAGGAGCTAGCCAATGGCACTATATTACAATCACTACTCTACCCCCATCGATGTTTACCGAGGAAGTTCCTGAACCTGGTAATTGGTGCGAAATACTGTTTATGCAACATTATGTTAATAAGATGAACACAAAATTAATACGTTTGAAGAATATCAGTAAAATGATACTTGCATACAATATCACCGTTTCTCCAACTTGGGGGGGGGGTGTCAGTGGCTGATAGCAGTTCTCCCAAAAGGCAGGATAATAAACTAGAGACAATCTCGCAACATACTTCAACATTTAAGCCTTTGTGAGATCATAGAATACTAGCTAATGACACTCTAGACCTGCTACGAGCAAAACATTAGCTTACATGACATTAAAGCGAAACTGAACTTAGAATTGATTCCAAAACTGAGTCAAAAGGAATGCGCACAAAACCTGGAATCCCACACCGTACCAAAAGGTACAGTGACCCTGTCTTGGTACCAATTAAAACACCGCATCCTCCACTCGACACAGAACACATGGACCCCCCCCCCCACACATGTTAAATCAGCAAGTCGACAGCAAACCAATACAGGAAAGATAGAAAAAGAATGCAAGGGGGAAAAAAAGTCTATGATAACTGTCCTACCGCCCCATGATAGATGTATAGCAGCACATACTGCATTCCTGCTAATTAAATATAATTAAACCTACTGCACCCCTGTGACTAACCGCTACTACTAACAAAAAACATTGTTAATACCAGGCCTTACCTGCACCTGCAGGACCTACAGGTTGTCTTGGACGTAAAACTCACACTAGCAAGTTCACACCAAAAATGTGACTCCTACAACAGTTGCAGTTGCCTAAAAGCCTTTAAGCCCCCTTCCTTCATTTCCTCCCAAACATCCCTCCTTCCCATTTAACCCTATCCTCCTCTTATCCTCTTAATTCCTGCTACTCTGTTTATCTAGCCCCATTTGAAGATGTCCCAGGACAAATCGGTCTGTGACAAACCTCATTTCTCAGTTTTTGTATTTTCTTTTTAAGTCTCATTCCACATATCTTGTTCCCATTTTTCTTATATGTCTGTTAAAGTATTATTGATTTTTTTTTTGTTGGCATATACATTATTGAGAAGTAGATATTCAATGAAGCAGATTTTTCCATATTGTTGGCTCATTTTAAATGGCCATTTGTTCTATTAACCACTAACATTGGTCAGAGTTTGTAAGGTGGTGGTGTTTTAACACTGTTTTAGATGGAGTTTTTGTTTCCATTTTTAGCTTGAGGTGTGTTCATTTCATGGTAGCAGATACAATGATTGTTTAGTAGATCACAAGCCTCAAATTTCATTGTTCTTGGCAGGCGTTAGTTCATGGCTCTGATTTTTTGTTATGTATGCTGTCTTGGATTACATCAGAAAGTTGTACTGTTAATATTTCAGGTAATGGGAATCTAGTTGAAAAATATCTTATACTGGAATCAAATTTTGGGCTGGAACATAAATGCCTTTTGTCTGTTCATATATTTGTATATATAAAATTAGAACACCTGATAGTTTCCATTAAGCATGCCCTCCATCTCTGCCTGGTATGCTTAGTTTTTCTGCCTGCATAGTTTTGAAGTGCATAATATGCATAACATTGGTGATGTTTTCTATACTTTTTGTGTGTATTGTTCCAGGGGCCCAAGTAAGTACGCCAATCATTAACTTCTGCTTCATTGTCTTGATGCCATAACCCTGCATTGATTTTAACCTCCACTGATTTGCTGTGCCAGTGGTAACCACTCTTACTTGCCCTCAGCGGCATAAAAATTCTGCACATGTGGTGGCTCTCTCACCACAACTTCTCATACAAAGACCCAGAAGTGTTCTGGCTTTTGCTGGTATCATTTCCCATGTCCCTTTCAGAAGTTAATAGATAGGACACTCTAAAGTAGGCTGGGGTAGATATCATCTGGGTCTACATCTTTCTGCTTCTATTTTATAACATTGAAAATAGCAAAACTGGGGATTAACATACGTATGCTGTAAAGACACTCGTCGTCTAGTAAAACTTTTTCCCAAAGTGCTGCTCTGCTGTTTTCTCCCTAGTATTAGGTGCTAGCTTTCCTGACTCTCTCCCTCAGCTGAGACTCTTATAACCTGACCACATTTTCAGAAATGCTTTATTAGCATTGCACTCGAGACCAACTGTTGTATTATAAATATTTGCAGTTGATCTTCACTGCATTTTATGAGGAATAAATTCTTTACCAAACCAAATAATCAGACATAATATATTTGTAAATGTGATATCATTATAAAAGCAGTTTATAGATGAAAAAAAATTGCTTTCAGTCATGCTTAATAGTAAGACTTTGAAATTTACTTCATTAAGGGACTAGAACTTCAAAAATTCACTACCTCCAATAGACAAACAAGAAAATTGTCTTTCAGGGAGAAGTAGTGAACTCGGTGATGACATTTTAAAGTATTAGTGCTTTGTTTGTCATAAACTGCACAAGTACATGATCCAAGGCAAAGCCTGATCCTCAGGTGCCTTGGGATTTCGCCTCATGATGCTAGTAGTAGGGTTTCTATTATGTGATCGAAGACACATTCTTTTGAATGCATCTTGATTGAACTTGAAAGCACGAAACAGCAAAATATCGAAACAGCATATAAGCCATTTCTTTCCCTGGGAAAGAAATTGCTTGGCCGCTTCCGTTACTTTGCCATTTTTGTCACTGTAGTGCGATCTTGGAGTTGGTATATTTAAGTAGGGGAGTTGAAGCCCCCCACTTTATGTAATATTTTAAAGTTTTTTATTTTTTCTTTCTTATGTGGAGCAGCGATTTTTTTCCCTTGGAAAAAAATCTCTGTTCTAAATGTTCGGGATTGTAAGCTTTCACTTACATGGGGTCGATAAATCAACGTTCGCTTTTTTAAGCATTCGCTGATTTAATATAGACCCTAGTAGTAATTAATTTTCTGTTAGACATTTTTTGTGATGGTTATGACAGCATCTTTGCTTCATGCACCCTCTGATCCTTGTAAGACCCTGAACTGCGAGCTTTTTCACCTTGCTGCTTGGATGATGCATCTATCCCCTGCAGTCATATTTGGACCCTGATAACTCAAGACCGTGTCTGTCAGTTATTTTCCTTATGATGGTATTAAACTGCAGCTGCTATCATTGTCTGGTTTCATGAAAATTGATGCTTTGTATCTGCTATTTCTATCAGTGGGGTAGCATTGCAGATGCTACTAGATAGTTATTGCACTCAATCTGTGCATTTCTGATGTACGTCTCCTTGGATGTAACTTTCTCTTCTGTCTAATTAATGCCAATAATTATGCTGTAACTTATGAATAATAAAGAGTAATTGATTTGGACTCCCGAGTTTGTGTTTTTCTGCCAGGGAATTTAATGAGGTATATTTTTTGTCCTGTTGAGCTCTAATATTGTGTAACTATAATTTATTTGATTCTGTTTTTTAAATTTTAAAATGGATGATATGAAAAACATAACAGTTTGTGTGTACATGTGAGTATATAACTGCTCTCAATGGCTGAACTTGCTTTAGGGACCAACACACCGACATGTCCAGCTAATTATGGAAAAGCTGTTGAGAACAGTGAACAGAACAGTCATCGGTCTAGGGCGTGACTCTGAGCTTATCGTGAGTGCTTTTTCTTTACAAAAATCTTGTTCAAAACTGACAGAGACTCATGCAATTTCATTTCTAGAGATAAAAAGTATTTTGAATTGTGACTTGTATGTAGAAATTCTTAAAAGTATTTTGTTTGTTGGACTATATTTGGAGGTACTTACTCAGCTGTTGTCGCAGAAGTAGGTGGAACTATGTGCTTCTTTCAAGAAAGGTACAAGTTCTTCCCTGAAAATTAATCATTTTCTTTGTTTCCTGAGAGATGTTAGCTCAGTTTATGAGAAATTATTTATAGCAGCTTTTTTACATTAGTATCTTGAGCAACTTAAGGTGTTTGTAATGTGAATGTATTATTTATCAGCATGCTCTCTAATGTAGTAGGGAAAGACTGAATGCAGAAGTCGCTTGAAAGCTAGGGCAGGAGCAATTGTACAGTAATTTGAAGGTGAATGACAAAAGGTGACAACAGAATCTGATTAGTGGCTTACACATGAATGTAAATAAATAAATTATATGAGTGTGTATTCTGCTTATGATAGTTTGTAGTGATTGCGTTTAGTGATAGTTATCACATCCAGAATTCCATTAATTTAAAGACAATTTTGGCAGTCCACTTCTATTGACAAATGTCACTTGTCGTAGAGAATGTATCTCTTTCCTTTTATATATAATATAAATCTTCCCTCAGTTTTTCATAAAATTTAAAGGAAGGTCATGCTCTGTATCAAGGCAAGCATTCATATCTGAATTTTTTTCCCACTTTTACATCTACTGCTGATCTTCGTCTGTTATTTCTTGCCATTTATGCTAATGTAGTCCTTCAGGTGGGATCTGCAAGATGCTACAGTAAGCCTTTGAGCAAGTGGACACAGCTTCTACAAGGAAATTACATATAGTGAAGCTCTTCAATTGAAGGAGAGCTGGGGAAGTAAACTTCTGCTAAGGGTGAAGGAAGGTATTTATTAATTTATGTGGGGTCTAACTTGTAAAGGGTGGAACTGCTGTAGGCAAGAATGTGCAGTTAGTTATGTATGTTCCACCATGCTCTTGACTGCAAACCATGTGCTCCTCCACAATTATACTTTAGTCACTGAAGCAGCATGAACAACTGTCACAACTTTGTCCTGTAATCTCCATCAGATGTTGCTCTACCATAGTTTAAATTCCTCCATCCTCTTCACATAGTGAAAGACGAATGCCATTGGCTGTTCAGTCCTTGCCACCTGGGCAGCTCCTTCTGTGTTCTGCCATGTCTGTAATGTCCCCTTTTAATATTCACTTCTGATAATGGCACCTTCTAGTTTACCTTTAGGTCTGTCGTAACATACTGATTTCCTGTGTTAATTGAACCTTGTGTATGACTAGATTTTGCTTCCTTTTATATTTATTGTGCTTTAGGATATTGCCTTCCATTGTTTGTCTTGTGTGCTGTGTCAAAGGCACTGCAGTACAGCAAAAGCGATGTTTTTTATATATTGACTTTTATAAAAGTAACAGATTGCTTCCTTTGAATATATGGGCTTCTAGCGTAAGGTTCAATGACTGCAGTGCAGATGATGATACTTATATTGTCAGTTATTTGTGCTGTGAAAACTTCTATGTTGCATTCAGTAAATACTGGAGATATGAGTAATATTCTTTCTAATGGTGCAAAATACAAAAGATTGATTTTCTGTGTCATTGATGCTTTGAAAGATGATGTGAGGGGTGGAAATCAGAATGAATGTGTGTGTGTATGTATTAACATGTAGGTATCTAAATTAAGTATTTGTATATGTAACTGTGTATCTATCTATCTATATATATATATATATATATATATATATATATATACATACACACACGCACACACACACACACTCGAGTGGCTCGTGCTACTGAACTGCAGTCCCCCCAGCTGTAAAACTGAAAAAAGAATTTTAAAAATAAAATTAGCTGCTAGTCCCAAAACTTGAACTGTGCATGTGTGTGCTCAGCGAGTTCCGGGTTTCTGTAAAAACAGACTGCTGTTTAACCTGTCCAGATTATGAAGTGAAGGCATCAGTTTGTAACCACATAGACTGGAGGGGGATCGGACTGCAACGTTTGCAGTCATGTACATGGATAGCTACTGATGGGCTATCGCTGTAAGGGAAGGGAATTTGTATTTATTACAACGGAAGGTTCGTCTCCAGGAACAAAGCTCCTCCAAGGGAATATACAGGTACTTGTTTGTTTGTGTGTGTGCATGTGTGTGTGTCTGAAATGCCCCAGTTAAATATGCCTGGTGGCTAGAATTACTCAGGCTCAAATCCTACACCTTGGGTACAGGTAGCAAGAGCCTGAATTCCCTACCCACCACCACTTGTGAAAACTGTCCAGATTTTTGCCTCTTATTTTTGTTCTGTTTTGTTCCTCAAAAAATCTGTGGTTTTCTGGATTTTTGTAATCAGTGAAGGCTTGAATTCACTAAATAATGACAGGCATTTGAATTTCACACTTCATATTCTTCAGAAAATACATCGTAACACAAAACCTTGTATTCTAGCAATGTTCTAAGTTTATAAGATCAGTATTTGAAATGTGTCGCTATTTTTGGGGCTGTATTCCCCCATTATTGGCTTTGTCCATGTGTTTTGTGCTAAGAGGTTGAGAGCTATGGTAAGAACTGAATTCGCTGAATATGTTTGGGGGGGTGTATTCGCCCATTATTGGCTTTGTCCAGGTGTTTTGTGCTAAGAGGTTGAGAGCTATGGTGAGAACTGAAATTACTGAATATGTTTGGGGGCTGTATTCCCCCATTATTGGCTTTGACCAGGTGTTTTATGCTAAGAGGTTGAGAGCTATGGTGAGAACTGTATTCACTAAATGATAGCCATTTAAGTTTCAGTCTTCCTGTCTTTTAAGAAACAGCTGATTTGGCATAGTGTGATGTTGTTCTGACTGTAGTGCACTGGGTCCTGGGTTCAAGACGTGGCAGTGAAATGTATGGTGGTAATGCAACATTTTATTCTAGCAACTTTCTAAGATTATACAAGCAATGTTTAAAATGTGTCCCTGATTTTTAGGCTTTTGCCCCCCCCCCCCAATAAACTTTGGCGTTTTCCAGATTTTTTATGCTGCAAAGTTGAGAGATACGGTTGAATATCGAGTGGATTTTACAGGGAGCCAAGAGCTTCAGGGGAATAGAAGTTTAGTGATGCTTATGCTGAGTCTGCTTGCATTGTTAATAGCATTACAGGTTGATTACTTGCTTTTGGTGCAGAAACCTGTGGGTTCTACTCCCACAGTATGTAGATGCACTGCTGTTATTGTACTTTTAAAGGAGGTGGATGCTGCAGTCCTGACAATGTCCTCTTTGGCGGAGATGTATAGTAACTATGAACCTGTTATCAGTTTGCCATCCATTTCCTATTGCAATATTACTAGCTTATCATTTTTTCAATATAACATAAAGAATTTATTTGTCAAAGGCAACAAGCACTTTATTTGCAGATGAAACAATGACATATAAAGTTGTTTGCTAGCAGCAAACCTCTTCATTAGTTACAGAATCTCTTATTTTGTCAGCTGCTTAACTTAACAGTACTAATATTAAAAAAGTGTCCCTTCTTTGACAGGTTCTTAGCTGTATCGTCTGGCTCTTTTATATTTTTGCATCACATCTTTGGTCCGTTTTTCATAAAATTGTTTTTTCTGGTAAATTAGTGGAAGTCATTAAAGATGGAAGTTAGAAAATAATGACAGACATTTGAGTTTGATTTCATACCCTTCAGAAAATTCATACTAATGCAAGACCTACTATTCTATTATCTTTCTAAGTTTATAAGAGCAATATTTAAAAATTGTCCTTAATTTTGGGCCTTTATCCCACTTCTGTTTATGACTTTTTCAAGATTTCTTGCTCTGAGGTTGAGAGGTATGACAAATGTCAGGGCCATCACCATCAGCCAGAGACATTTCAAATTGTGACATACTTGTTGTAACCTACTGCCCCATGTAGTGACTCTGGATGTGTCCAAGCAAGGCAAAGAATAGTTGTGCAGTATAAGTGTGCAGAGTATCCCTCCATCCAAGGTCGACACAAGTACTACAGTGGCTTTTCATCTGTCCTTGATTTTGCAGAATGTTATGGTTTCTTTAATTTTTATACTGCTAATTTATGCTAATTATTCAGAAAATGCAGGTTGTTGCAGTGCCTGTTGCTCTGTACTTAAGTAGCAATGCTTTAATGACCATCAGGAAAGCTTGTCTGAGATTGTTAGATGCAAGTAAGCTTAAATAAGCATACTGTCAAAGAATTAGCAACATTGAAAGTCTTTTTGTTGTTGCCATACAGAGAATATTTATGTAACTAGGTAACGTATAAGCCTTAGGTATTTAAATCCATATGACAGTATTTGTAATAAAGGACAGGATTACAGTATTTTCAGAAGCTCATTACATTTGTTGGAGACTTGCAGTCATCTTTGCAGGCTTTAACCGTAAACTAAACAGAATGCTAATCTATCATGTGTGGTCTGTAACCTGTGCATTAATCCTTAAAG
>NC_056748.1:406072972-406322972 GCF_019279795.1 Protopterus annectens | reverse complement strand
CTGAGCAATATCTGGTTAAGTGACTTGATCAAGGTTTAACAGAAGGCAAATGCATGGTGTGGAATTCAAACCCTGTGTAACAGGAAGTAATTTGTCAACTGCTCATTGGCCTAATAATCTGCAGCAACTGCCATTTTTTTTTTTTTTTTTTTTTTTTTTTTTTACAGAGGTCAAGCCCTCTGAAACCCTCATAAATCCACTACTTTATGAACTTAACTCTAGGATCACCATACCTTGGAGAATAAGGAGTACTCCAAGAAACAGTGAACTGGACTTGAGTCTCTGTTTTCACTCATTCAGTCTTACTATTACACAAGTTGCACTGCGTCTTAGAATTTATTAGTTACCCAAGTTCCATGCATCCATGCTTAAGAGTTGCCAATGCCATCTGATTTATATAAGTAACCAAGTGAACAGCTACCACCATCCACAGAATTTACTAAATAAGTAGGGAATGGAAGTAGATTGTCAGTCCTCTCTACTATGTCATTCTCATGCTGCATGTATGTACACTTAGATTCACCAGTCCACGTGACTGTGGGACGTGCATAGAAACTACAGCACATGAAAAAATGCACAGGATTTGCAGACTCCATGCAGAGGGTATGTTGTTTTAATAGAATTGGTTATGACTGGAATGGGATTAGTTGATTAAGGTTTAGTTGACTTCCATTTACATATAAGTAAAGGCATTATTAACAGCTAGATTACTGACTGACCTGTAAGGATGATAAAACCCTCTTCCTCCCACCAAGGTTGCACAATGTCAATGTTGGTGTATTTAGAGATACAGGGGTGTGGGTGGATGCATGGGCTTGCCCCAACCTACAGAAACACTTAATGTTGTTAAAGTCAGTAATTGTAAAATGTACATCTTATGTTTTCTTTATTTTGTACTTCATTTTAATTCTGTTTGCAAAATTAGTATGGATGAAAAAATATCATGATTACACTGATGATACATGATCTCTCATTACCTAAAGACATAGCTGTGATAACATTTGTCTTCTTGGTAGTTGTTACATTTTTATTGAAGATAAATGATAGTTGTACTTTTATTTAAATGTAATAGTTTGCAAGTTTAAAATTGCCATGCTTATCTTAATTTGCTTACAGATTCTGATTTCTTCGTGGTGGTGCTGCGGTAGTGTTGTTGCCTCACAATAAGACGCTGTCCGGTTCGATTCTCAGCTAGAGCGTCTTCTGCGTGAAGACATGCGCGAATGGGCGTATCTTAGTTGAAGGTTGTGCGTCAGGGCTGGTAACTCGGCACGTAAAAATCAACTACCAATCATTAGCAGACCGGAGTTCCGCTGTGGCGACCCCTAACCGGAAAAAGCCGAAAGACACAACAACAACAACCTGGATATTAAAACTAGTACAACATACTGAAGGAGCTAGTTACACTAAATACAGGGTAACAGCATCATGATGATAATCTGGGTGTCATGTTCACTTAAAAACATGCCTTAACAGTGAAAATGACAGTATCACCTTTCTGAGATGTTGGTACTACTTTTATTTGTTCTGCTGTAAACACAAGTTATATGATTTAGTCATTTTCTTGGTTTTCCATCCTCACAAAAAAAAAATCTTATGATTGTTTCTTTTGACCAATGGCATAAAGCAAGACAGTCCAAGTTCATTATAGGCCTACTTTGTGATGCACGTTAGTATCTGACCATCCATCTGAAACCTTTTGAAGTTTTGTTCCAGATTTTGCATAAGAATGTGTCATGAAATTTAGTTAAAGAATGCAGTTACTAATTTAAGGTTTAAAGGCATGCAATTTTGTCAAATGCCACTACATACACACCTAAATTTGAAAATGAGGATATCATTGTTTTGGAGAAATATATATATATATATATATATATATGTGTTGTGTCTTTTGGCTTTTCCCGGTTAGGGGTCGCCACTGCGGAACTCCGGTCCACTAATGATTGACAGTAGATTTTTACGGGCCGAGTTGCCATTCCTGACGCACAACCTTTAACGAAGGTATGCCCATTCATGCATGTCTCCACACAGAAGATGCTCTAGCTGTGAATCGAACAGGACAACGTCTTACTGTGAGGCGACAACGCTACCGCAGCACCACCACCGCAGTACATATATATATATATATATATATATATATATATATATATATATGATTACATCTTAATGCTTGTCAGTATAGATGCATTCTGATACGTAATGCATTCCTTATCATTAAAAGAAATAATACAGACTCCTCTCTAAAGTATGCCGGACCGTCATGTGAAATACTTGTAAAACTTAACATTCAGTGCCTATGCACAGAACATTAAAACTTTCAAAGAATTTTACATGGGTATTCCAATTGCTCAGCCATAGTTTCATGATCAGTGCAAAGCATTTTATTGGTGGTTGTATTCAACTACTACCAAAACTGGTTGGGAGAATGTATATAATTTTTACTTCTGATGTAATACCAGCTTGGTGCAAATACATTATGAACATGTATTGCATTACTCATCTGTAAACAAGTTATACCCCCTTCTTAAGTGAAAACAGAGCATCATAGTATATATAGGTTCATAGGTTGGTACTAGGTTATCGGCCCTAGGGCCTATACAAGCCTAGTCATACCAATTCCCTGGATATTTCTTCCCACAATATTTACTTCCCTGGTCCCCTGTCTAGCAAGGGTGACTGACGTGATCCCCGGGGTGAATTTCCTATCTCCCATCCAATCGTCAAGGTTCCTTTTGAAGAGGGCCGAGGAGGCGCTTTGCTTGACATGTATGGGCAGTCTATTCCAGAGTATGGGGAGTCTCTGGGTGAAGAACTTAATCCCTCCAGCATGTTTTGTTCATTGTGATGAAAAGGTTTAGATCCCTGGAGCATGTGGATCTGAGGGATTGGGATTTCTTTAAGTGGAACATGTCCAACAGCTCAGGGTTTTACATGGCTTTGTATGTTAAGCAGAGATTGCCTCTGAGTAGACGATATGCTACAGAGCATAGCTGGAGTTTTCATTTTTAGACGGTCAGCATAGGGCATCTGCTTTAGGCCTGTGATTCTTTTAGTGAGGTATTTCTGCCTATATAGAGCTTTTTTTTCATTTTTTCTTGTTATATCATACATGTGCTCATAAATACGCAGTCTTAGGTTATGTTCAGTTTTCCCTATATAATATGCCCAGCACGCTATGCAATAGGCTTGGTACAACAGCCTCTCTTGTGTAACAACTGGAGTATGTCTTCCCTTTTAGTTTGTAGGGGACACTGTGTATTTCTAAATCTTTACATCCTGTTATAAATGAACACTGGGAACATCTCCCACATTTAAAAGTACCACTCCTAGGACTTGCCCCTCTCTGGTGTTTTACTTTTTTCTTTTCTAGGATTCTTTTAAATTATGGTTCCACTTGTAGCTGTACCTGAGGGGTCTATTAAAAATGTCTAATTTGCTAGGCATTCTTTTAAACATATCCCAAATATTATTAATACATTTTTTAACCCATCCTGTGTTCTGACCATGGGTTATAACCAAGTATGGTATCTGGGGTGATAATTATTCAGCCTCATTCTTTTTCTTTTTACTACTAATAACTTCACCACTTGTTAGTAAAGGTAAATATATAGTCCCCTATCCTTCTAAAATTTGGTTCTTGATGGGGTTGATTAAGCTATCTGGATATCCCCATTCACTAAAAGGTGTGTGTATGTAATTTATTTCTTTTAATAAATCTTTTTCCTCTGATGTCATCCTAGCTATTCTCAAAATCTGCCCTTTGACTATGTTATACTTTTGAAAATATGGATGATCTCTATCATAGTGCAAGTAAGAATTGGAAAAAAACAATCTTTTCTATAAATATTGGATCTAAACCGACTATTTAGGTCATCCTTAGTAAGTTTAACATCCAAGTAGTGTATTTCATCCATTCCTACCTCATGTGTAAATTGTAAAAATTCTGTACTATTATTCAAAAACTCCATAAATAGGGGAATTGGTCCTTTCCATAGAATAAATGTCATCCAAAAATGGTAACATCTATCTATAAATTCATAAAAACTGGATTTAAAAACAAAATGCATCTCCCAGTATAACATCACAATGTTTGCATAGATGGAGGCACAGGATGAGCCCATAGCTACCCCATCCAATTGGTGATACAATTCCCCTTGAAAGTGTATATAATATTGTTTTATTTTTTTTATATAATGTTATTTATACACTCTATTTATAATTTTTATATATACATGCTTTTACAACACATCCTAGACACTCATAATCTATTGAAGTATTATGGTGAAATTATTTTGTATGTTATATTTATATTCACTAGACTAGTGTAGGGTTAGAGAAGGGTTAAGCCAGAGAGTCAATAATTAGTGATTAGATACCCAATCAGGAATTACCTTTAATTATTTAAATGATGAATATCTGTATGACTTTGATTCCGATGAAGTCTCCAGATGGGAGATGAAAGCGCTAAATCCAATATATACATTTTTTTGTTTCATTTGTTGTCAACGTAACGTTTTATTAAACTTGCTATTGATATTCGTGGAACTGCCTGCATTATTTACACACAGTGCATTTTGGTAGTACTGCAGATACTGGTTTGTTCGGACTGTGTATTTTCCAAGGAGGGACAGCCTTTATAGGGGTCAGCAGTTGATTTAGAGAGCGTTTCATTGGTTAGAAACTAGGAAGTATCTGAACACAAAGTACGGTTTGAGTTTTGAAGTAGCAACAGCATCTGTTTTTATCCATTATATTTGAAGCAAGTGCAAGCCTCGTCCTTTAAGAGATGTTCTTTTAAAGCAGATTTACAGATCTAGAGGACGGGGTGTCCTAACTTCTACAGGAAGAGTGGTTACAGATGGCAGGTCCAAGTTTTGAGAGGGCCCTCTTTTGTAAGAATACTAAGAATTGTTTATCTGTATTCTTGCAATGTCAAAAACAAAGCTGTAATAATCAGTTTGTTCCACTTTATGCCATAATTTAGTGGTAGCTCTACCAAACAAACCACTCTGCTTTTTTAGGCAGTCAATTGTGATAGAATGGTTGAATGTTCTACAGAGGTCAGTGAGACAATGAATGTACCATAACTTTTGATCATCTGCTCTAGGAACAGTTTCTAAATATTTCACAATTGTTTTCTTAGTTATCTGTTGGCACCAAGATACAAATGTAAGGGGGTGATAAAGGTCTCTAGCCAAACGTCTTCAATATTTAAAAAAAAAAATATCCCCAAAACAGGAACTTTCATATTTGATGATTGGTTCTGCATTTTGCCATCTGAATTTGTTTTTGTTTTTTTTTTTTTTTTTTTTTTTTAATCTCAGAAGGGTACAGCCATTCTTCTTTAAAGAGAGCATCCCACTACAGGGGGAAAAGGGAAGCATGGTACATTAACAGACCCAGGACATCGAAGTTTGAAACAAGGCAGCTAGCAGAAAACTGTTGCAACAGTAAGAATACAGCAGAGTCCATCTTAATGGCTTCTGAGATCCAAAGTGGAATAGACTTGTCTCAGACTCTATCTGAACATGCCAACTAATATTTTGTGCAGTGCAATAAAGACTGGTATTGAACAGAAGCACTGCTGTTGGTAGAGATGTTATGGCTACACTATGCTTCCTTTAAGACTAATATTTTGAGTCTGTCCTTCACATGACATAGTTCAAGAAACTATCTTCATGCAGAATGACAAACACTTTTGACACAGCAAAACTACACACTATAGTAGTATTTAGCACAAAATCCAAACATATACACTCCATTAAACATAAGAATTGTTTAACTACAACATGCAACTCAACTCGAGTCATCTGTAAGGAACAGCTTAATTATTCTACTTACAAGGCAAAAAAGCAAGCCTAATTTCAAAGGTGTGTCACTGGGTGTACTTTTACCACATTCCTTTAAAAACATCTGCAAGAGACTTGTAGCCATAATGCAAATTAGTTCCATAAAAACATCTGGCAGAGACTAGCAGCCATAATGCAAATCCATTATCATCTAATGCTTGCAAAGGCACTTTTTCTGATTTGATGTCATTGTAGATAGGATCAAAAAGAAAAAAAAAAGACAAGACAAAAAAAGAATTTGTAAATAATGAAGAAAGTGGCTCTTATTCAGACCTTATTAGTGAAATAGGTAAATTGATCACTACAGTCTTGTACAAAGTACAACTCATATCCACAACACACAAGTTAGCAGATCTAGTTATTGAGAAAAAAATAATTAAAAAAATGCTGAAAGATATTGCACCTTCTGACAAGATATTTCAGGTTGAGAGAATTTAATATTTTACTGTCCTATGCCTGTCTGACCTTTCAGTAGCAATTCATTCTGTAGCTTTGTTTCTGTAAGTTGCACAGAGGGTTCAATAAACTCTTTAGGAGGAAAGCAGCAGAGCTGAAAGCATAAAAAAGTTAGCAGTCCAAAGCATTCAAAGCTTAGTTAGTAGGATACCAGCATGCACTCTAACCATCCTGCCATCCTTAGTAATGCATGCTAACCATATCCCTAACAACAAACTATACCTTACCTTAAAAAATCCCTTTCCATAACATTATCTGGGAATCCTACATGGCCTCAAATCTCAGGCACAGAGATTTCTGGACTTCGTAAATACAAACAGCCTTGACCAAATAGTAAATGTATCCACTAGAGGCTCCAACATACTGGACCTTGTACTCAGATATGGGAGAATTCTGCCTTCCATAGCTCATCCTCCTTGGTAAGGTCAGACCATAAAGCTGTCTCCTTTGAAATCAAAATCAAACCTGTAAAACCAGTAACACGAGCTATTCCAAGGTAAAGTACCTTTATTGAGTGATGATTTGTCAAAATTTAGTGCCTCTCTAAACCTCTCGAGAAACAGCAGCCTATGCTGAATTGTTCTCAGTCTGTGTACAACAATGTCAATGGCTGCAAAGAGGCTGCTATTTCTACCAGAAACAAGACTCAGAAGCAAACTGCCCTGTTGGTTTCCTGAATTAAACAGGATGTACAGCAAAAGAAAAAACATATATGGTACAAGTCAGGAAGGGTAATTCCGATAAAGCTAAAAAGTCTCTCTTCAAACTAAATAGGTAACTGAGTGGGATAATTAGTTCAAGCAAAGCCACCTTTGAGATTAAGCTAGCCTCTCAGGTGAAAGATAAGCATAAGGCCTTCTGCTAGCTCTGAAATCTCAAGGCAGCACACAGCAATGTGCTCAATTGGTTGTTAATGGTACCACATTCATTGAGCTTGGCGATATAGCAAGCCTATTAGTGGACAAATTCAGTTCCAACATTACCCCTCCACTCCCATCCATCCCCCAAGAAATACCCTCAAATGTAACCCCTCAGGCTATAACTAGGCAGCCTGTCCTAGCTGCATTCACTAAAGAGAAGAATGCAGCCTCAATGGGCACCAATAATATCCTGGGATTTCTCCTGAATGGTCTAAAATATGACTTATCAAGACCCCTGGAGTCACTATTTAACTGCAGTCTTAAAACAGACTTTGTGCTGTGAGAATGGAAGACTGTGATGGTCATTCACTTTTATTGGGAGGGACCTTCAACAGATCCCAGAAACTACAGAACCATTAGTCTGACTAAACTTGTTTGCAAAGCAATGGAAAGAATTATCTTGGAAATTATCATCAAAGACTCATGAGACCTCCAGACCATGAATCTATCCCAATTTAGCTTTGTCAGTTGAAAAATCATGTTTACTGAACCTGATGGACCGCTTTGATAAAGTAATTAAGGCAATTGATGAGGGAAAGTGGTGTGTACTGCCTACATTGATCTGGTTAAAGCATTTGATTCAGTATCTCCACTCAGACATTGGTATTGGGCACAAACCCCTTCAGAATACATTGGATAGCTAGCTGGCTCACTGATAGAACCCAAGAGGATAGGATCAGTAAGACCACCTCCACAAAGAGAGCTGTCACCAGTGGAGTCCCTCAGGACTCTGTGCTGGGCAGACTCTTCTTTGGCATCTTCTTCTTACAGGTCAGGGCCAATGGCAAAGGCTTCTGGCTGACCCAGTTTGCAAATGATTGCAAATTGGGACAGCCATTGAATCCCCCCTAAGATGAAGACATCCTTACAGGTATAATACAGACAAATGCTTGTTGTCAAAGCCATGACTTAAACTCATTGCCAATAAATGCATTATAGTGTTTTATACTGTAGTATCTATTGGGATGTGTGCCACAATGGGTTACTATGTCATCAATAAAAAGGGATCTTGGAACTCGTATAGATAATTACCTAGCCTTTGATCAACATGTGTCCAAGGTAAAAATAAAATCCTTCCATTTTCCCCATGTTATAAGTAAGGGCATGACGTCTAGGTCCAGAGAGGTCATCATACCACTGTACTTAGCCCTCAACACTCCATCCTAGAGTATAATGCCCCCTTCATTATTTACATGACCAGACACATGCAACAAGTGGAATGTCCACAACGGTTTCTTACAAAAAGAGTAGAGAGAGTAAACACAATGTCCTACACTGATCATGTCAAAGCCCTGTCTCTCTGCTTTGCTTGTGACATAAATAAGACATATTGGAGTGACCAATATAGTTCACAGAGAATTACCATTTTCTGGAACAGGCTCCCCACCCATGTAAAGATGAGTTCCTCCATAACTCTATTTAAGTGCAACTTGGACCAATGGATGGGTAATCAGAATTTCTCTACTGGTGTGGTGCATATGTCTCTGATGGACAGAGGCAGTCAGTAAGTTGCCCCCTATATAAATCAGGTTTGCGGATCACATTGAGTTTGCACTCTTAAGCTTATAAGGGCTGGTAATAGTCATTAGCTTAGTATACACCTATGAAGTTATGAACTGTGAGGTATGGAGAAACAGGAGCTGTGGGAGTATGAGTGACTGTGTTATTCTAATGGGAAGCAGCTCCTACGTAATTTGAAAGGGAACTTCAGCATATGTGATTAAGTGCAGTGGAAGAAACCTAGATTCTTGGGACATTAATGACTGTTTAAATATTTGTATTTTAAGTCCTTGCCCCACAGTACAATACAGTAGGTAATTTGTGAAAAAGTAAAAAATCAGACTCTCATGTGGGAAAGACACTGAAATGGATCTTGGTTATGTTGGGTATTCCTTCCAGAATTTACAATGCTGATTATAAGGAACTTGTGTAGCTGGTGACCATGAATTTCTTGGAAAGGTAATCTGACAAAGAAAAAGTATACTGTTTTGGTTATGAGCTGAGGGCAGTAATTTACAAGATTGCTGCCATATACAGCACACCTTTTCAATAATGAGGGTGATGAAAAAGAAAAAAAAAGGGTACTTGCTTATTATCGCAGCCAGATTTGTAACCTGGTATAATTTGTAATGCGATTGCAAAACCACTTCATCTTTAAGTTGAAAGGGGTGTGTAAAGTCTTAACTGGTATTCTTTCACTTTGGTTATGAGATGTAGGAAGCAAAACAATGGCAACATTCCTCTTCCTGGGTAGCATCCTTTCGCACTTTGGGTCTGCAATGTGATTTGTACTGGAACTGTAGGCTGTTGCTTTATTGTAATTAATGGGATACAGAGACATTTAGTTTTCGTGGACAAGGGTGTGTAGAAAAAGCATGGTGTGTGCGATATTGTCCTTATATTTGCGTGTGTGTGTATGTTCAGCTTACTAGTTTAGGACTATTGTTGAAGGGATTCCACATGTCGATGCTTTGTTGTCATTTAGAGAGATTGGAGTGCTACTACATTCAGACAAACAAAACAGCAGCAGGAATGCATCTTCCGTCCATGGTGTGACATATGATTTATGTACATATTGAGTGAAGTTACTGTGTTGAAAAGCCACACACAATGTGTAGGGCATTCAGCAGTATTCCATATAATGTTGTCAGAACATTGACTTAAAGATGGGATAGGTAGGCTGCCAGCTGTATTTCCACAATCTAGCCAAGTGTTATGAAGTGATGTTTGAACTGGTTTTGAATGTCATTTTGTGGTTAGCAGTCCGGCTACTTTGCCTAGATTAAAATGAGTGCCCATCATTTGAAAGACACATTACTCCTAGTCTGCCCTAATGTGGTACGCGTACAAATGAGCCAGTTGTCCTGCTCAGAATCTCGTTTGTCCATGAATTATGAAAGTTTGGGCCCCTGTTTGTGTTAATACGCAAAATCAAATCTTTTGTTATTTAAAAACAATCAGTTCTTGAGGGTTCAGTCCAAATTAATGCCAAACATTCTTACAATATCGCTACTTGTATATTACTGAGTGGTTTGGAATGTGATGCTATCACACACCCAGTAGAAATCTGCTAGTATGGATCCTGCTTTTTATTTTAAACCAGATTTATATTGACCGTTTACCGTCTGCAAAAAAACACATCATATGTTTGATTTTACATGGTTATGCTTGGGAGAGGAAATGCAATGGCAGTTGTTTCACTTGGCAAACTGTAGCTGGCTTTAAATTGTGAGTGATAGGACTTGCTTGTTGTTCTGAACAGTAGCTGGCAAACATATGTAAAAAGAATGTGATTGTGAGTGAGATGCAAAGCACTATATACTGATAACTAGGAAATGCTTATTTACTACAGAGTAGAACTTGATTTTTATCTGTCTGTTACAGGACAGAGCCACTGTCCATCTTGCAGCATTTTAATTTCATTTACAGGCATTCCAGCTTAAAGAACAAATGTTCACTTATACTTTAGAGGTCATTATTTATCTTATTTATTCTCAAATGTCGTTAGAAGCTGTTAAAAGTCTTCTACCTGTCATTAAATGTGCACATTCAAACTGAGCGTGTGTCCTTGCATAACAAACATTTATAGTACATGATTTTATTTTATTTTTTTTTTTAACTGTTCTCTTCCTTTGGTTCCATTTATGAGAACAGCTTTCTGTATTCTCACCAAATGACATGTCATCCAGTCATTTGACACTGGCTCACATGGATATCAGTGTCCATGCACTTTTACTGCCCACATTTTTTTTTAAATCCAGAGTAATCTGTTTGGAACATACAGGAAGTCATTGAAATGCATACTAATCCCACGGGCGATTCTAACTTTCACTGCTTATTGTGGAGTTCATTAGCTGCTCATGCCAGAAGCAGAAAAGCTGTGCACGTAAACCTGTCTCTGCAGTACAAAATTACTGTGATCTGATAATTCTTATTTAGGAGTTCTGTATTGTCTTTAACTTTTATCAAAAGTACAAGTATTTTTCAAAAATTATTTTGTATCTCAAAGTGGTCTGATGGAGTTTGTTTTTTTTTGGTTATGATATGTGTGCTTGTGTCTGTGTGTGCATGTGTAGCTGTGAGTCCCCAGGACATGACAGTTTTGAACATCCATTTCCTTTCGGCTGTTGTGTCCATTCACTTGGAACAGAAGTACTTTTCTGCTTACTCTGATTTTTATAAATATTTTTGTTATGAATAACTTGGGTACTTTACTGCAAAGCCAATACCATACCTTTATGTGCTGATTTTTATCTAAAGAAACATTTTGTTGTATAACACATACCTCATCTCTGTTTAAAAAAGGGTACACTGATCTTCATAGATCTTAATTAATTTTAGTAGCTCAGTGGGTTACTTTGGTAACTAGCAAGAAAATCATACATCAAGGTAGAAAATTTCATTTGTATACCATTCCCAAATATATGCCATACTGTTAATTTCACTTTACCCTTTAACACATTTCTTAAATCCATCTCATTAATAGGTTTGTTGGTACTAGGCTATTGGCCCTAGGGCCTATACAAGTCTAGCCATAACAATTCCTTGGCTATTTCTTCCCACAATATTTACTCCCCTAGACCCCCCTGTTTAGCAGGGCGACTGACGTGATCCCCAGGGTGACTTTCCCATCTCCCATCCAGTTGTCAAGGTTCCTTTTGAAGAGGCCAAAGAGGCACTCTGCTTGACATGTATGGTCAGTCTATTCCAGAGTCTGGAGAGTCTCTGGGTCAGGACCTATCCCTCAAAAATGTTTTGTTCATTGTGATGACAAGGTTTAGATCCCTGGAGCATGTGGCTCTGAGGGATTGGGATTTCTTTAAGTGTAGCATGTCCAACAGCTCTGGGTTTGACATGGTCTTGTATGTTAAGCAGAGATCACCTCTGAGTAGATGATATGCGACAGAGTATAGCTGGAGTTTTTTTAGATAGTCAGTATAGGGCATCTGCTTTAGGCCTGTGATTCTTTTATTGAGGTATTTCTGTGGCCTTTCCAGTTGTTGCAGATGTCTTGAGAGGTACATACCAAATGGGGCATTGTATTCTATAATGGGTCTAATGAGGGATGAGTACACATTCAATGTTATCATCGAAGGTGAGACCACCGTCCACCTGTGTCCCTAAGTCTCTCATCACATTTTTGGTGTTTAGTGTACTACCACCTGTGTGGTAATTCATGGGTACATATTTTTTTTCCCAAAGGGGATAACTATACATTTCTTGACACTGAGCTTGAGACCATGTCTCTGGCACCAATCATCTGTTTCTGTAAGGCCCTTTTGTAGAATATCCACATAATTTGGGGATTCAGTAATGGCTCCCAGTTTGCAGTCATCTGCAAACTTTGTTAGCCAGAGTCCCTTAGTGTTGGCCTATACTTCAGAGAAATAGATGCCAAACAAGAGCAGTCATAGGACTGAACCCAATAAAATGGACATACTTGCTGAATCTTCTGTTTGTTTCTTCTGACTGTATGATTTAGCTTCTCTGTCTTCCCTCACTGTTCCTGCTTGATAACTTTGCTTCCAGAGTAGTAGGGAATCGTTCACCCTGCAGAATGTGCTGCAGGTTCTTCTCCAGTTCTTGTGTGTGCTAAGCATCAGAGCTTTAGATTAGTGACCAGCTCTGTGGCTGGAGGAGGAGGCTGCAGTATCACCACTGGATGGTCTGTACACGCCATCCCACGTAACATTAAGCAGGAGTTTTGTCATTGTCTTGCCTCCTGGAATACGTTCACTAGCAAGCATCACTTTCAGAATATGTGATAAATACAGATAATTTTAATCTTCCTTCCTTTTTTTTTGTAAGAAGAACTTTCTCTATTCTTTTGAAGTGACTGACATGTCATTCAGACATTTGACACCTGCTCATATGGGTTACTGAAATGTGAAAATATAAGACAGGATGACTATTTTAGACTACCCTCAGTAGTGTCAAGTAAACAAAAATGATGAATTGTTATTTATTACTAAAATGTAATGCCTTAAGTTTTTGAAACAAAAGCACTCAACTTATATACTAAATGGATTTTTAACTGGAATTATTTTATCATTCAGTCATACTACAGGATCGTAGTGAAATAATTTTGTGTTGTCGACTGAAGACTTTTTAAATAACTATTACACTTGCCATCAGACATCTTTGAGTTTTAATTTGATAGTTTTAATCTCACTTTTCTTGGTTAATATAAAACAAAGATTAGTATCAACTATTTCATGTCCTGATTTTTTTGCAGAAATTATTTTAGTTAAATTTTGCGCTCATATTCCTGAAGAAGTTCTGCTTGTGGTAGCATACTACCTACTTCATGTAGTAATACTAAATGCAATTCAAAGAAAATGGCTCCATGAATTCTGAAGCCATATAGGCTAATGAATATTGCCAGAACTTCAGACCCATTTCCAGAATGTGAATCAGGTTCCCAATGCAGTCAGACATATTGCATTGACTTCATATCATTGATCTGTGTGACCGAATGTTCAATAGTTAGATGAGCAGAAGGTAACAAAAGACGTGGGCAATTCAAGTTAGAGGGCCTTCCAAATATAGCTGCTACTTACCAAGTGCATACTGTTATAGTATGGCTGGAGTGGCTTAGGACCATGTACATTATAGTAATATGTTTTTGAATAGTTATTCTCACTGAAAACAGGAGGCTAGTCAGTTCAGCTTTTTTAATGGGAATGTGAGTTTTGCTTCATTAACACATTCTCACCACATGTTCTTCCTGTTTCAGTTGTTAATACATCAAAAATGTTATCTGTGTTCATGCATTACAGCATTTAACTTGCAGGTTGCATTGTTGGAGCCGACAACCTCAGAGGACTTCAGCAGTAGTGAAGTGGGATCAACAAAGTTCTTGCTTTATCATTGTGTAGAATCTTTCTGAATCTCATGAACTCATCCTGTTTAGCATCAACCCTTTGTGGTTGTAGCACAGGAGTCAGTACTCAGGCATACTTTGCCCACACTGTGACAATACTGGGGATGGAGCTAAGTGTCTTTTTTATTTTTTGTTGTTTTAAACTATCCCCATATGCTACCTTGACCTTCTTAGCATCTCACAGTTGATGTAGAAAGTAGTAAAAGTTGGTGGACAAGATAAATATAGTAATAAAAGGAGTAATGTACTAAAAAACATAAACTATAAACTGATGGTTTATAAGCAAGCTTTCGTGGTTGGCACTTTATAACAGTACTTGAATGTTTGTTGCTGTTGGTGGTATTCAATGTGTGAATATAGGAACTTAAATAAGCTCCTTCTACCTTTTTGAAGGAACTAGAATTTTTCCACTTAGCAACATATTTGTTTATCTGAAATGCCACTATTTTTAACCATTATGAATTCACACAGGAATCATTCATTTTGTTTCAACCATCTTCAGTTTGTGACTGTACAGAAGTGGGTTGGTTAATCTGTATGTCTGCATAGCACAGTCACTGATGCAACAAGGTAGCACATTCACCTTTGGTGCAAAAGGCTGTGGGTTTTATTCCCACACCAGATAAATGGCTTGCAGACACTGTAGTGACGCATAAGGAAGATACTGCACTCCTCAGTATATCACCTTCCAGATGAGGCAATAAAGTTTGTTTTTTAATCTACTATTGCATGTGTGTGCTGTTTTGACATTTTCCAGTAGTGTACCCTCCATTTCTCAGCTGAAACAAACATTGTGAGGCATCCCTATAGCAGTTCTCTACCAGCAAGCTGCATCTACAAAAGTCCGTGGCTGGTTTACTTAAAGTAAAGGCAACATTACAGTGTATGTTAATGCTTTAACCCATCTATGATTGCAAATTTTCATTTAGAATGTATTCAGCGACTGCACACTACTGGTTACCTCCACTCCCACCTCTGCCAGAGATCAGTCTAAACCCAATATTTTCTAGTTTGGAATCATTGTTTCACTCAATCTTCTCCTTCTCTAATACAATTGCCCATATTCTTCCCACTCAAAACTCACTCCTGGCATAAGATTTCTATTTATCTAAGAATTCCTACTCTGCATAATTGTCAGCTGTATAGATACCTTCCACAGCACCTGGCAGTCTAAGTGAATGTGCAGTTGTAGAACTTGGCTCTGCAGTTATTTCTGTTTTTGCGCTCCCCTTTTGTACCTCACTGCTTCTATTGTTATCTTCTTCTGAATTTACTGTACTCTACTTGCTCAGTCATAAAATCGCCTTTCCTTCTATCTGCTCTACTACCGGACCTTTATTTTTACCTTGTTCTCTCTCTGTCTCTCATTCACTTTTATTTTTCTCTTAAGAACTGTAAACTCCAGTAGCAGTGTAACTGCCATTTCACTCTACCATTTGATGAATATCACCCTGCCCCTCCTGCAGAAACTCCAGTCGCAAGCTAGCAGAACATTTCAAATACAGACCACTCATACCGGCCTGTTTCTTTGTGCTGTTTTGGCATCTTCCAGTAGTGTGCCCTCAATGTAAGTTCTCCTAAACGTGTTTTCTTTTCCTCCAGAAATCCAAGGATTCTCAGAATATGTACTAATTTGTTATAAGCAGCAAGATATGCCAGCATTTACATATGTATATATTTAAAGGGTTATGCTCATCACCTGGTCTTGGTAACAAACTGAACTCTGCTTATGCATTACTGTTTTGGTGTTTTTTTTGTGTGAGTTTGACCATTTAGCTCATGTTATTTAAACTTGTGTAATTTATCACTGTTTTTAAGGAAGATACTGTGCTTTATCGGTTGTGTTCCTACTGCTGTATTTTAAAAATTAACACCAAGCAATTAACAGTGAACTAATTTAACTGCTCACTATATGCTTAAACTGGGATGTAATGTAATTCCTTATAGTTTGCAGCCACTCAGGTGCTACAGTATAGCAATAACTTGTACTATGGATTCCGTTTTAGTTAGACTGTCCTATGTTAGAGTGATGGCTCACCAAGGCCAAGCTGGATATTGTTCATTAATCTTGGTTGAACACTGTGTATTTAGCTATACGTTTGTATTTGTTTGAATATATTTTGTGTCAAATTACTGCTTAGGGTTTTTAATTTAACTTAGTAACTGTAGTGTTATTAGGCTGTGTTACCTGTTTCCCTTCCACTCATTTCTTAAATTTCACCAATTGTGCAGACAGTTCTACCTTCTCTAGCAATCCCCTTGTCAGCTTTTCCTGATCTTTTTTTTTTTTTATTTTCATTTACAGTTTCTCAATTAAAACAAACACTGTGAGGCATCCCTGTAGCTGTTCTCTACCAGCAAGCTGCATCTGCAAAAGTCCGTGACTGGTTTACTTAAAATAAAGGCAATATTACAGTGTATGTTAATGCTTTAACCCTTCTATGATTGTAAATTTCATTCAGACTGTATTCAGGGAGTGGACACTACTGGTAACCATAACCCCCCCCCCCCCACCACCACCACCACCACCAGAGATCTCTCTGAACCAAATACTTTCTAGTTTGGAATCATTGTTTTACTCTGTCTTCACCTTCCCAGCTACACTTGCCAATATTTCTCACTCCAAATTCACTCCTGGCATAAGGTTTCTAGTTATCTAAGAATTCTTATTCTACATAATTGTCAACTGCAAAGATGCTTTCCGCAGTACCTGGTAGTCTGTGACTGACTGTTCCTCACTATGCAGTTGTAGAACTTTGCTCTGCCTTCTCTGTTCTGCCCTCACTACTCTCAGGCTTCACTTCGCTCCCCTACCCTGCCTCCATTCCCTCCCGCCCCAGATCACTTGAATTTATTCTAAACCTAACCACTCTTACTCACATTTGTCTACCAATCACCACCTATACAATTTCCAGTTATACAATATCTCGCATTTCCACACTAACCTTAACACCCATCCATTGCCACACATATATTAACTCATTAACTTATAACCAAGCCCTACCTTTTAACCATTACAAAATGCTATCAATGCAGTGTATGTTACTAGTTCTGCTAATAACTGCTACTCACTCAAAATACCATTCACAAGTAGTCTCCCCTCACACATTTCACAAAACTACATTTACCTTTTCTCCACACCTGACTACTCTATCTTAATATCTCCATCCATCTTAAATGCAACAGAACTCCATCACAACTCATACAGACTACACCATATTAAACCAAACCCAAAAAAATACCCTTTTTAATTTTCATAGGCATATATTAACATTCTTCCAAACACTAGCAACCATAGCTACCAAAGTTATGAGTAAAGACATTCACCCAAACCCAGGCCCTCAGAATAGCTCATCACCACCCCATCAAATACAAGATATAACCAACGTATCCTGAAAAGGCTCTGAAATACTAATCCTAATTCTGTACCTGTGAAGCATAATCAACAATGTTCGAGTTACACACCAGCCTATCCCATTATAACCCCAATATTGCTGTTTTAATGGAAACCTGGTTAAAAGCACACATTACTGACAACAGAATTATACTACCTGGTTACAAGATTATTAGAGCAGACAAGAAGGTAAAAAGAGTTGGAGGGGTAGTCGTCTTATTTAGGAGCAATCTCACACTTTTACCACAAAGTCTAAACATAGATAACCTTGAAAACATAGAAATCCTACCTACTAAACTTTAACTTAACCAAAACAAATTCATATCCATCATAGCTACCTATGTCCCACCCAGAAATAACATCTCCACTATAGAGCACATCATCCAGTCTGTATCAAATTCCATATCCCAAGAAACTATCATTATGGGTGACTTAAATATAGACTGGACAACTTGTAATTCACATAACCCTAGCAATCACATCAACCTCTATGACTTCACAGAACTCATTCAAGCTTCTACATGGAGAGATAAAATCTCCAACCATCAGTCTGTACTGGATTGAACACTAACCAACAAACCTCAGAATTATCAAATTAGTGTCCGTTTACCCGACAACCTTAGTGACTGTATGCCATCCTATCTATTGAGAAAAAACATCAGTACTGTCAAGCTCACAAACTTCCAAATCTACAGTAAAAAAAAAAAAAAAAAAAATTAACACCAAGACCTAATCAGTACCTTAAAAAATCTAACTGGTCTCTACTAAAAAAAAAAAAAAAACCTGCCCTTTGATGCTGCAGTTGATTATTTTAACAGTACCTTCTCAGAAATTCTAAACAAATTGCCCCCCCCCCCCCAGATCAATTTGTATTAAGTTCTCATACACACCATGGCCTACTAATGACACCAGAGTACTTCTTAGGAAGAGAGACAAAGCTTGGCAAACATGGCTCACCTGTAAAGCCCAATTCAACAGTATTGCATTCCAGAAAATTAGAAACAAGGCTAAGCACCAAATTAACCTAGATAAAAAGAACTTGTACTGTAACCAGCATAAACCCCCAAAATTTTGGAATACCATAATTGCCATTCTTCATCCAGGACAATCCACTACCCCTTCCCTCAACTTACCACACACTTCTACCACCATTGCAGAAGAATGCAATAAGTACTTCACTGAAAGTGTAATATTTCTAATTAAAAGTAATTCCACAGAACCATCACTAGCATCCAGACCTCTCAACATTAATTATAACTTCTCTTTTCAGCCTGTTCCCACAGCTACCATTAAGGAACTACTCAAAAAATTCAATCCTTCTTCAATAGCAGGACTGCTGAATATTTAAAACTATCTGCTGAAGCCGTATCTTATCCAGTGTCGATCCTTATTAACAGGCTCATGCAGAATATGGAAAATTGCACACATTATCCCCTTAAACAAAGGCGAAAATTCCACAGAGCTGATAAACTACAGACCGATCACCACTCTCTCTCCACTGTCTAAACTCATCGAAAGATGCATGTACTCCCAACTGATTCATTATCTTATCTTCAACGACATGCTAGCAACATGTCAGCATGGTTTTAGACTCCATCATAGTACCACAACTGCACTCCTTAGTTTCACCAATACCATCAACCAACTCAGAAACAATGGTAAAATAGGCTCTGCAGTCCTAGACATGTCCATGGCTTTTGATATGGTCTCCCATCCCAAACTATTAAATACACTCTCCAAACTGAACCTCAGCCACTCTGCACTTCAGTGGTTCTGAAGCTATGTACAGGACTACCAGCATTCTGTAAAATGGCTTAATGTCCTATTCTCCCCTTTTCCCATCACACTAGGAGTACCTCAAGGCTCAGTTCTTGGGCTGCTACTCTTCACTGTTTTTACAAACAATCTCCACAGTGCTACCCCACTGGCTTTAACTATCCAATATGCAGATAATACAACACTTAAGTGTGCTGCTAATAATCCACAACACCTCCATGATATAACCCAAAAATCATTCTAAGATACTGAGCTATGGCTCTCTAACCATCAGCTCATACTCAATCCCAATAAAACAAAACTAATGATCTTCCAACCCACAAGATGCCCCCAGCACCTTCTACATCACAGCTAGGAATAATGCTAAAATTAATTCTGATTCACAAACAAAATTACTAGGAGTAATAATAGATAACCTAAGATTTGACCTACATATAGGACAAACAATTAAGAAAGTTCACAAAAATGGGTATGCTTTAAAGAAATAAAAAGTATCTAAATAGCACCTCTACGGTTGCCATTGCTAGAACCCATCTTCTGTCAACACTTCTGTATGCTTCCCCAATTCTCACCAACCTTAAAAAAACAGATTTAATTAAATTTGAAACATGCTAGAATAATAGCCCCCCTAAAACATGCTAACTTAATAATAACACACAAAACTATGTTACATATTCAAATATTGAAGTTTTACTTTCCTAACAGGAGCAAAAGTTTCAAACTGGCAGCCATACACACATAGTTGAACTAAACAGAAAGAAAGATTATCCATGCCAAGAAGCATGGTAGAGCCTGACTCCATTAAGTGCTTTCTGGTTTTGCCTTATCTTAAACTCTCCCATCTGGGGAAGCACTTGAATGCTTTTAGAAAACATTTTCTCCAAGCCATTTCACTTTATCAGATTGTCTGCTAGCAACATGAGAACCAGATACAGGACTGTTTACTAGAAAAAAGACCTTGTAATATTCAATATTTGTTTACATTTACTTGCTTTTCTGTTAAAACAGCACACTGTTTTTCTTTTATCATGCTCTTTTAACCAGATTCTTATTTGTTTTTATTTTTTATTTTTTTTTACATTGCAGTGCCTACATTTCTTAAAACTGTACAAGGAGAACAAAAATCCAAAAAGAATAAACAGAAGCAAATATATCCCCATTACCTTTAGGAATAACTGAGACAAGTTTACTTTATGACAAGCAAAGAAAATCATGCACCACTTAAGTAATACTGTTAAGAAACAAAATTGTTTTACTTACTGTTAGCTCTTTTTCTCCTCTTCCCCTCTCCTGAGTATTTTTTCTGGTCATTAATGACATGAAGTAGGGCATATGCTTTAGAGTCCCCTACAAGTTTAACAGTCCTAACCTGTATTTCCAGATTTTCTTGTCCTGTCCTATTTCACAACTGTAATTATTGCTTTGTAATCCCACATTTGTCAATTTCCACGTTACTGATATAAGTCTCCAAACGTTACTTGAAGTAGGGCATATGCTTTATGTCCCCTGTAAGTTTAACAAAGTCCAAGAAAGTCCCATATTTCCAGATGCTCTTGTTCTACTCCTGTTCGTCTCCATCTCCCAAAGCCTGTCTCTGTTTCATCTCCAGTGCACTTTCGATTCTTCTAGTCAACTCCTGTGGCTTTTTTATGCTTTGTCAAGCATTTTCCATTAAAACACTAGAAAAAGTTTCACTGGCATAGTATCTCTGTGGTCTTTATTACCAGAAGAACAAGAAGCAAAGTCTGCTTCTGGTTCACAACTCACTTTGTGTAGGACAAACTTTTGTACTTCTTTCTTAGCACATACTTCATCGAAAAATGTTTTGGTTCCTCCAGGGGAAAAATATTTTAATGATAGCTGGGTACAGCAGTTTAAATCACACGTCTGCTTTTCAACATTTCCTACATTATGGAATAAATTTATTTTTCTTCTGCCTGGTGTACAATGAGTAGTCATTCTCCATAAACACTCTGCTGTCTGCAACTTTTAGTACTTTGGCCTTCTGCTAGTTTTGTCAGAATCAATTCCATCTGCTGGTAAGATTGCATTTTTACTATTAAATGTCTAGGTTGTTTTCTCATAGCCAGGTTTGGAGCGTACACACAATGTGCTTTTCAGTTAACAATTCTTGTTTTGGGATACCAGTCCAGTTGTTTGTACTTTCATGAAATTAATACAGTCTGTTCCTTCTGGCTTCTCAGGTACAGCAGAAAATCTCAGGATTTCTCAATGTGTTCTGTCTTCTAATTCTATTATTTTTTTAAACATTTCTTCTTTTGCACTTTCATATTCAGCCAGCTTTTTCTTCATTTCAGCCTGTGAGTTTTGCAGTTGTGTTATCTCATCTGAGTGTCTGTTTAAAGCTGCTTCTATTTTTTTCCAGCATTTTATAGTTTGAGTTGATATAATCCATCAATTTCATTTATTTTAATCAGGCCTGTATGCATTTGCTTTATACTTTCCTCAAGGTTACTGGAAGTCAAGTCTGGAGCTTGCACTTCTTTTTGCTAAACAGGTACAGTACATTACCCAGTCAGTGTTTTTTGTCATCTTTTGTGGCTGATTTTCCTTCAGTCCCTCTTCATTTCTTTGATTTTTCCTGGCACCCAGGCAGTGCACTTACTGTTCAGTTAGTGAAATTTACAGGTCCACTACCCTTTCTGTAAGTTTTTTTTTTCACACTGGTAGAGCCAGAATTAAGTTGTTACTGAATGCGCAGCCAAATGTGTATTTTGTCTTGATAAATTTGTATTTCAGTTCTCCAATTCATCTCCCTTTTATTCAGTTTTATTAAATTCCTTTCTCTGTCATATTTTTTTTGTAAATAATCTTAACAATTTGCTTTCTTTTCAATTTATTCATCTTAACACCTTATACATTTTTGATGATGTACCACATACTGTAGGATTCAACAGAGCTAAACCCCATCATCTTTATCCATATATAATAACTCCTTGTTTTATCAGATTTAATCTAGATACCTAAATAAATCTAAAAATCAATCAAATTGTTTTTCAAAATCTTTTAGTATATATATATATATATATATATATATATATATATATATATATATATACATACATACACACACACACTAGCCACATATGCTATTTTCCCATCCATATAGATTTAGTCATCCACATAATACCATTGTGCTGTGTGTACTGGGCTTTCCTCTCTCTTTTTTTTTTTTTTGTTTGTTTTTTATTTGTTGTACTTACTTGCCATTTCATTACTATTACGAATAAAATACTTCTCATTTGTGCATCCTTGTTTTAAAACCATTATTTCTTTCTATCTTTTCACTTAACCAACAGTTTATCAAAACTCTTATTTTGCTACGTCTATATACTGATCTAATTACTTTCTGAATTTGTTTAATAAAATTATATCCTTTTATTATTTAGCATAGCATGTCATGATCTACTGTATTAAATGTTTTATGTATGTTTCCTACCAGTTACTGTGCTTCATTACTATCATTTTAACATCATGTTTCATTTCCCTACAGTTGATGCCTCTTGACATCCTTTTCCTTTAACTCACAAATACTGTCTTCTAATACCTTCTGTATCTTATTCTGTAGTCTCATTTGTATTATTTTCATAAATATCTTCTAATCAGTATTATTTACCACAACTGGTTTCCAATTATTCATTTCATGTTTCTCTCCTTTCTTTCAGATAAATCTCATTATTCCACTAAATATTTCTGTATAACAAGTGCCATCATTTAGCTATTTGTTAGATATACTTAATATATATTTTTTCCACTGGTTTATGTTCTTCTACATTAAAAAACTTATACCATTTAAACCTGCTGCACAATTGACATTTACTTTATCACCATATCTAATTATGTTTATCCACATCTTTGTTTTTCATAAATTGCTTCGTATTCCATTCATGTTCATTGTTATCTCTTTTTCTTACCATTGCTTTAATGTACCATACTAAAATTTCAAAAATATGTATTGCTTTTCCACTTCTTTTTTTATTTTTATTTCCCTCATTGTACCACTTTCTTCTACCATTTTACTTAAATAATGAAATATTGCTTATCGTTTTCCCTGCAGGAAGTATCTTTGTTTATACAACAAATACTTATTTTTTCTTGATTTTTTTATATCTCTTTTCTTTAATATACCTTCTCATTTCTCTCCAAACTTTCTAATAATGTATTCTGCATTTCCATGTATTCTTTTTTGGGGGGATATGTTTCTTTAAATACCCACTGCTGCTCTTTCCAGTTAAAAAAGTCTATTATACTTGTATCATCCGTTCACAATTTCAGTATATTATCTTTTCCTTTCTCATTTATTCTTTTAATTTCTTTTCCTATGTTTATATTTATTTTTCTTAAATTTCTGTCCATATTGCCATATGATCTGAAAGTCCTGTTTCTCCTACTTCTTCTATAACTACTTCTATACTTTAATAAATAATTGATTTCTGCATTAACATCATCTGTTCTGTATGCACTTATTTTTATATTTCCTAATACTAAATTTCCATACTTCATAATTTCCGTTATTTTTTTCTTATCTGATCTTTATTTTTTATCCCTGAAGTCACAGTTAGTCACCTGTAAGTGTAATATCCATATTTACCATTATATAATTCAATATGTCTTTAAACAGCCTTTCTCTCTGTTTATATGTTATATATGCATATACTGCTATAGGTCTATAAACATTATTTTCCTGTCTTAAATCTACTACTAATAATGATCATAGTCTTACTAAACTTAAATCTAATATTGACATTGCTGTGCTATATAGTACTGCTATGCCTGAACAGGTTTCTCCTCCTAAATTCCAAATTATACCTCCTCTCCATAAAGTTTTCTATTTGCAATCTTTCTTTGTTAAACATCTAACATTTTCTAATATTATAATATGTACTTCATATCTATTACTCCAATTCTTACTAAACTTTTTGTACTTTTCACATTAACTGATAACATTCTGAAATGTCTCTTCTTCTTAATCTAAATGAAATTATATACTTTATCACTGCTGTTATTTTTGCTTTTAATCCTAGTCCTTGAAATTTCCTTCTATTATCCTTGTCTCTTTTTCCAACTGAATTTTTATTTTTAAATACCTTTCAATCAAAATCTCCCTATCACTAACTTCTGACTTAATTTCTAGTTTACCTCGTTCTCTAGCTGTATTTTGTATATCATTATTTATCTTTTCTACAGTCATCTTGTTGCTGTTCCTGTTGTATTTTTTCTTTTTTTCATTATCACTTAAATTTTCTTCTATACACATTTTTTGTTTTTTTATACAATCCACCCAAAAATGTAATGTCTGTTTACATTTATAGCTTTTCATTTCACATTTTTGCATCATGTCCAAACTCCCCACATATAAAAATTTTTTTTATTTCAGTTATTCACAAAATGTCCTCCTTTAGCAAAAAAGAAAAAAAGTTTTTGGTTGTCCCCAGTACTTTACAACAGCTCTTTTTCCTTCAACATTAGTTATGCTCAGCATGTGTGCAATTCTGTCATTTTTCTGTTTTCAAAATAACATTACAACAATCCCATCCCCCAGTTTGCAGTCATCTCTTATCTAATACTTTTGAAATGTTTTTAACTTCTTTGCAGTCTTGTTTGATGTAATTATAATACTAGATATCCCTCATCAAGCTCATAAATGCTTAAGATTTTTTTAAGACAGATTAACTCCTACTAAGAAAAGTATAAGAAGTTTCAAAGCCCCCTTGAATGCAGATAACACAGACTTCTATGCAGAGGTGTACACCAATGCCCTGTATAATCACTTAAGCAGTTGTATAGAATTGGCTATTCCTGACCAGGTTTTGCCAAAATAAAACAAGCAAACCTGGTGGACCCATAGTATAAACAGGCAATACAACAAGAGAAAGAAACTGATGCAAAAGTACAAGAGGGAACTGGCTCAGCAGAGGAGGAAATCCCACTGTAGATTAAGCAAACAAATTAGAGATCTTGTCAAGTCCTGCAAAGATAATATGACTCAGAAATAGCCCCCTAGCTAAGGATAATCACAAGGCATTCTTAAACTATGTCAATAACCTAAAAGGGAGTACCCAGCTATGTGCTGAACTGGTTGTGGATGGCAGCATCCATACTCATCTGGAGGTAATAGCCAACCTGCTACATTATACAATTGGAGAAAACCTCACCCCGCTCTCCCCTACAGTCATCCCCCAAAGTACATCTGCCACCTTTCCTCAGCCTATTATCTCAAGAGAGCAGGTTATCTCAGAGGTCTCCAAGGCCAGAAACACAACATTAATGGTACAAGGCAACATTCCAGGTTATTTTTTAAGCAACTTAGAACATGACTTAGCAGACCCACTTCAGTCCCTGTTTAACTACAGACCGAGAACTGACTATGTTCCTGTGGAATGGAGGATGGCAATCCCTGTACACAAGGTGGGACCATCAACCTGACCCTGGGAATTATAAGCCTGTAAGCTTGACTAGCCTTATCTGCAAAGCCATGGAAAAAATCATCATGGTCTTTATTAACAAGAGCATAGCTAATCTCCAAACTCTGGACCTAACCCAGTTAATTTTCGTTAAATGTAGTTCACACCAGTTAAACATGGTTGACTTCTTCAAGAAAGCCACCAAGGCCCTGGATGAGGGAAAAAAAGTGCATATACCACTTGTCTTGACCTAGCCAAGACATTTGACACAAACCCTCCTCAGGTATTATAGAGGAACTCTCCCAGTTGGGGAATTAACCCCTGCATTACCAGAAGGGGTAGCCAACTGGCTCATCGACAAGGCACATACTGTCAAACTGGTTGACTTCACCTCTAGCACACCGGTCATGAGTGGCATACCACAGGATTCGGTGCTGGGCCCCTTACTGTTTGGAATTCATTTCTTAGAAGTCCAGCCAAACTTGGGTGGCTTGTGGCTTACCAAGTTTGCAGACAATTGCAAATTGTGAACAGTCACTGAGTCCCCAACAATGTTAATGTACTGCAGACAGGGTTAACTCAGATAAAATAATCGATGCCAAAGCCATGAATTAAAACTAATGCAAAAAATGCATTATTATTCCCTTTTGGAAAGCTAACATCCCTGATAATTACATTATAGACAGCACCCCCCCCCCAATTGTAGACCCAGTGGTATGTGATCTGAGTACTCAGGTTGATAGCAATTTGAACTTTGACCACCATGTGTCCACAGTAATAAGGAAGTCCTTGTTATGTGGCACATCTTTTAAGTAAATGCATTGCCTCTAGATCTAAGAATGTTACAATTTGATTGTACTCTACCCTCATCAGACCAGAAATCAAGTACAGTGCTCCCTTTTGCATGTGCTTCACCAGACACCTGCAACAATTGGAGAGACCAAAGAGGTTTCTCACCAAGATATTGCAGGTTGCACAAAACTAGTGTTATGCAGAAAGACTGAAAGCCCTGTCACTAGTTTGTCTCCTACAGGTTGCTAAGGGGTGACCTGTGCCTGGCTTACAGGATATAGTGTCTGATTTGGCCCTGATCGGAATGCTACACACTCGTAAATCAAATTGCAGGATGGTCACTCACTCCATGGATCTTAACCTAGCCTCTGACATGAACAGGTCATGCTGGGGAGATAGATACATCTCCCAGAGACTGCCCCTTCTCTGGAACAAGGTTCCAGTTCATGTGAAACAGACCCTCTCCATGACCCTCTTTAAATGCGAACTAGATCAATGGATGGATGCCATAAATTCACTTCTGGGGTGGTGCTGATGTTCCTCTTGGGCACAGGAAGTCCATATTAACTACCATAGGTCCTCACCCCCTGCAAACGTCACTCGCCTAACCACCGACATTTGGGGCAACTTGGGGTAAATATGGGTAGGATTGTAAGGGCTGTAGAGCTGTTAGCCTAGTAGTCTCCTATGAATCAATCAAAGGTCTTTGATAAACATTTTTTACAGTTTCACTGTGTCTGTCTCTGTTTGAAACTGTATATGCAAAAACATTCTGGCATTGCGATGACCAAAGAAACCAGTGATTGTATAGATTTATTGAATAAACCGCACAAGTAAAAACTTTCACCTTACAAGGCTTCTTCAGGCAAATGACCAAAAAAAACTGTATTACAGCATTTAAATAGTATAAACAATTAAAACTATTAAATCCATGTGACATAAAAAAATCTAACATTTAATGTGACAGTCATCTAATTTTTTTTTAAATCTTTTAAAATTGGTTTCACTGTAGACGTTTCATTAAGACCTGGGGGGATATGAGCTCTAAAGTGAGTTAGCCATCTGTTTTCTTGATTTTCTGTTTCATTCAGTAATTGTTTTTACTATTACATACTTGTCCATCTCCTTCTCTTCGTACCTCTTTTTTTTCTGTTACTTCCATTTTCTTATGCTCTCTTTTTTTCCTTTTCTTCTCCTTCACTGCTTCTACAAATGTTTTCTTATTTATCTCTTCCTCCTTTCCTTTTTGGATCTTCTCCATGATATCTCCCTATGATTAATCTTTTCCTATCTCTCTGGTTCATTTTCTTCCATTAAGTCCATTAATAAATCATCCCACAACCCTCCTGACTGGAAGGTTGTAATCGCAATGTCTATCTATGACCAGTCCTCTCCCCTCATACTTCTAAACATATTTCTCTGGTGCATCTCTTCTGTATCCATCATGACATTTTCTGTTTGTTTTTTTTCAAATATGCTCTCCAAACCCTTTTCACACATCTGCATGGAGTTGGTATTTGCTTCAACTCCCATCTCGCTAGCAGCCATACCATGCACCATCCTCCCAGCTGCCACTGTGCTGGGAATAGAACATACACAGTCCCTCTTCAGACGTATACAGACTGCAAGTTCCTTAATGAGTAGGTGTTTTTTATTGATATATGCATTACATATTATTTATATCTATTTACAAATTTCCATACATTACAAACTTCCATTTAAGCATCCCCCCATTCTTTTATCCACAACCAACCAAAACATTATTTTCTCCTGAATCTTTGTCAAAGTCCATTTTCCAGTGTGTTTGATTTCATTTCCTTTCCTTTCCTTTCCAGGTTACTTGCAGCCAAACTTCTAACACATCTACTTCTTTTCTCTACTTGCACAGATTTGGTATAGTTTTGTAAAGGCTGCAAAACTGCTGCCATCCAAAGTATTATGCAAGCTAAAGTCTTTTTCTTTTCCACCACAGGACAGGTGTAGTGTCTCTTCTACCTCTGCCTAATCAGCCTATTTAAACTGTGAATCTAGTGCAGGGTACACACATACTAGGCAAAAGCTCTGTGGGCCATTCATTCCTGCAACTAAACACTATGCTGTGCACGTAGGATATGCACGGCCCGAAAATACCAAATAAACAACTGTTGGCCAGCATGTGTATGAATCCGGAACACTCAAAATTCAAAAATCATTGACTTTATTTCACTGTTGAAGGCATCTTAGTCGAAACCGGTTTGGATATTAAAGCTATGTATTTCTACTAGCTTGTTTGTGTTTTTGGTTTTTGAGTGTTCCGGATTCATACACATGCTGGCCAACATTTGTTTATTTGGCCATTCATTCCTGCCCAGGTAACACAAATGGTTCATTTATTCCCCATTAATGAGAGTCTGGTGGTAGGGAGGGGGTTAGCTTGTTAGTTATGCAGGGCAGCCTACCCCCTCCATAGCAGTGTGCCCTCCTCCCCTATAGCAGCTTTTCAAGCTCCCCTGCATGTTACAACAGGGAGCATGTCTGTAAATGCTCACTTGGCTGTGTGTGTGTCTGAGTGTATGTATACATGTATGAGCCAGAGCAGCCTACCTTACCCGTAGGATAGGTGAACCAGCAGCAACCACTCACTTCATTCTTTCCTAGCGAGCTCCATCAACACCCAAGCCACAGACTGAACTTGGGTTGCCTGGGTTATCTTCAGGAATTTATCTTTGCATCATGGGAGCTGACTGCAAAATTAATTCTTAAAAGTGCAACACTGATTTTGCAGGTAAGCAGTTACTTTATTGCAAAATACATACAGTTCATGCTAATAACACACAAAAAGGGAGATTTATGCCAACCCACTGGCAAAGGGACATGGTGTCTGCCTGTCATGCTGTTGGTCAGGCATTGATTTGCAGTCCATGCAGCTGGGGGGCAAGATGTGGGATAGGTTTGACCACATTATTTGCCCACAAATAACAACAAACACATTATAGAAGACATTCTACTCCATATGCAAACAGAACCATTGCTGTATTTTAAATTAAAACTATTCCAGATCACATTTAGATAACCTTCTCTTCTGTCTTTATACATTAGTTTTACTCCCCTGTATCACCACAGTCTACTTATTAAAATCAGGAATTCAGGTAAGTTCTTCTAGATTGATATTTAATGAAAGTAACACACTTGATTAGTCTTACTCAAATGTGTACTAGTAGGGTGTTCACCAAATAAGATGCATCTTGTATAATAACATATCTGAAAACATCTTATTATAGATACTAGCTATTATAATTTTAGCAAAATGCACCAGTCAGTCATCAGACTGCTGCATAATGTTCCTGAAAAATTTACCTGAAAATTTCCCCAAGAGCAAGGTCTAAACATCTCTTGACATTTAAAATACATAATCAGATGCTAATACTCCCATTTTATCAGCTTCCATGGGGGGAATCTTTGAATTGTTTACATAAAGCTTTGCCAAACCTTCATCATTTTCACAGCTGTTTAAATCAAGTTGCCTGATATGTTAGAAATGTACACATTTCACACCAAGCACACAGGCAGGAATTTTTTATAAATGTCTAGCTATTGAAACTTTTTGGGGAGACATTGAACAAGTCATGGAAATCGTTTGAAATGATGATGATATATTCTAACTGGTCAGATAGTGCTATTTAATGAGGCAATACCCTCTAAAATCATGATCTGGCAGTGTAACTTGTTTTGGACTGCCTCCTTCTTAGAAGGAAATGGAAATCTCTGCTGTACATAATCTTTGTAAATAAAAGTATATGTTTCAGCAAACGTATAAAACATAATTTGTTTTTATACTTTATGTGAAAAGTCGTCTAACATTGATAAGTATTGTCGAAATTACAACAGTTTCCACTGTTGAAGAGATGCAGGTATTGATTTGTTACTTCTCTGACAAATTCCAGACTGAGTTTTACTTGCTCTAAAGTTGTTGCTGCTTGCTTCATTTTGTTTATTTCTGTATTGTACCCACTTACACGCACACACACACACACACACACACACACACACACACAGAAAGATTGTATGTGTGTGTCTATATATTTAAACAAAGAATGGGGGTCTACTCCCCTTTCTTTTCCAAAGTTATTGTTCCCTTACTTTCTCACTTTCATTTGTGTACTTTATAATCATCCACTTACTCTATGAAATTACTGTATTAAATTGTCAGTGTATACTGCATTTTCTTGTTCATTGCAGTTTTTCTCATGTTAACCACAGCTTTCTATATCTTCAATATACTGTAAACAACATTGTTTTTTAACATATGAAGCTTATTAATGTTTGCACAATTAACCTAATGTATTTGGAGCTTTCATTTTTTCCTGAATGTTACACTGCCTGTTTAATATGCGATCATCTTTCATTATGCCATTAGTTTTCCTAATAGAAATACTGACATCACTGAACTTAGTTATGTACTAAGTTGTTTGTGGGGGAGGGGGGTGAAATTTGTGTAACTGCAGACATGTTTGCCTAACATCAGTGACTGAAAAAGATATTGAATGCAAAAGCTGAAGGAAAAGAGATGTTTTCTTAAAGGACAGCAATCTCTACAAATAACAATGGCTCGCGTCCAGAATAAGCTGCTACTGAAACCAGTTCCATTTTTTTGACTTATTACAGCAGCATTTAACAGTGTGCTGGACATGGACTACTTGAATTAGGGTTTTTCTCTGACCCTTTCATAGGTGGCTGGTTTGAAAAATGGATTGAGGGTAGGACTTTGACTAAAGAATTAGATTGCTTCATTTGAAGGAAAGTGCACCGAGGTTTGCAGTGAGATGACTGAAATGAGAGAATTTTCAGGTGGAGTTTCATAGGGGTCAGTACTGACATGCCTCTTAAGCATACCTCATTATGTGAAATGTTCCTCATTTTGAATTAAGTCCATGTTCTTCCCTGCTTCCCATTGAAAAGGATTCTCACACATTTATTGTTAAGAATTTATTTTAACAGTTATTCACGATAAATATTGAGTCATAATACTGCATCAAAAGAACTTTAAATCTGAAGAAACCATTATGAACTATGCTGAGAGCTTTCAAGTTGAAATTGTTAGTAAGTGTTCCATATTTTTAATATCTATTGCACATTATGAGAGTTAACTCTCCACACTTTCATGATGAAAGGTTGAGCGCTAGGAGTACTGTCTAATATTCGTCACACAGTATATCAGTTGTAGGGGTACTGCTTCTACACTGGGCATGGCTGAAAATAGTCATGTATCTATGCCTACCTGCACTGTTGTGTGTTGTATACATATGTCAAATGAGTTCTTTATGTTATACATACGAGGAAGTAAGATTCCATTAATTGAACTTTTGCCTTCTTCTGAGGATTATGTATGCAACCATTTGCTTCTCTTCTGCATGTCACATTTGTTTTCACAAATAGCTGTCAGTATGCAGATATAATCTTACTGATATTTTCCAGATTATAGAGAAATATGTACAGTCAAGTCCGAGAACTAGGCTTTATAGAATTTTAAATATTACTGTTTTTTCCTAGAGTCCTCGAGGAAACATGTATAGATGTTTTACAGCTAACGGAAAGTGGAAGAACATGCATTTTATTCAAAAATATAAACTAAACCTACAAGTCTCTATTTTGAGGTTTTGTGCTAACACTCTGATTTAGAAATCACTAATGAATATAGCAGTTAAAATACACTAATTGTAGCACAGAATGAGTTCTGTTATTACAGGGCCAGACTTTCAGTATTGTTAATCAGGATCGATATTCTAAGTTAACCTTAATTTCCAGAGATAAGTTTCCTTGGGATTAAAGTTAATTATCTAATAGACTTACTACCCTTAATATGTCTTGTATGCAACACTTCAAAGAGGAAACTATCAGCATATCTAAGAAACGTGTTCACATTCATACTGAAAAAATATTCAAAACATTATTGGAATCGTTATGAAACTTCACTTCACTCATTTAGTAGTTGGATGATAATGTCTTCTGTCTTCCACTACACGATTTATTTTGTAGATCATATTTCTTATTAATTCTTTGAAGGTCTGAAAGTCTGTAATGTTAAGGATGTTTCTAACAGCAGTAAAAGTAAAGCATTGTATGGTACAAAAATATGCTTCCCTTTACACACATTAATTTAAATTCACAAATAAAGTCATGTAGGCTTACATTAAGATGAGCTTCACATATATAAGAATATCTGAAGTCCAGAATAAATGTATGCATTTTTTTTTAAATATACACTTAGAATACTGCATGATTATACTTTAGCATAAACTTGGATGATGACCTTTGATGTTTTCCCTGTTGCTAATAATAAACGAACATGACTAAATAACTTTATAGCATGTAAAAAAAAAAAAAAAGGTCATCTGGTTATTTGTCAAATCCCATTAGTACACTCTACCTGTAAATATACATATTTTTCTGTCATGCAACACATGTTCAGGCTCACATTCGCCATGTGATAAGTAGCTCATTTGTTAAGTCTTGAGAGTAGAGGCATACCCACTCACCTGCTGAATGCAGTGGTTTTTGTTTATTAACCATAAACCTCACTCCACAGTGTAATTCATTTAATGCTTGTGGGGGTCAGCCTCTTTTTTCTATGCCAGATTAATTTGATTGATTCCCATTTACATGAAAAAATTAGCTGCTTTCGCATCATAATTCTCTACTGGTCTAGACACATACTGGCACAATAGCTTTATTTGAATTAAAACATACTTTTTTATTGAGAACCTCCACCTAGTTCTAATGGCAGACATGTTGCTGTTATAGTGACGTTTTACTGACCTCTCTTACTGTGCTTTTCCAGTACAAATCTTTATATGTCACTGGTCCTTTTACCTCTGGCCATGTCCCTTCAGTGGTAATATAACATGCATTCTTCGTATCCTTCTCTCAAAAGTGCCTGCACTTAACAAACTGAAAGACCATAGGTCCATTTCCAGCATCTTCCCTACAGCAGAAATAAGTGAAAAACTTCTGAGTAACCAATATTCAAGAGTACTATTTGATCATCTACATGGCTTCTGCAATGGTTTCAGCACCACAGTAGCTCTAGACACAGTAATAGGAGCCATCTATAACAAAATAAAAAAAGGATATAACTACACATTAAGTTTTGTAGTCATGACTAGAGCTTTCGAGACATGCAGCCACAATCTGTTGTTATTCACTGTACCAAAAATTAAACATTGGGGATAACACAACATGTTTTAAAAGCTACCACACAGAAGCTTCCAGGTCTGTTATAACCATTAGTTGTCAAAGGAATCCTTAGTACTCATGTTCCTAAGGCTCAGTGTTAGTCCCCTTTCTGCCTTCACTAGTCATCAGTCACCTTCCACATATAGATGTCATATTACATACGGATGATATTCTGTGCATTGAAAACCACGAAGTCCACACTAAACAACAATACAACTCCAAAAAAGCTTTATAGATATTTAGCTACTAATAAAGTACTAATCAACTCCAAGAAAACAAATATGCTTTTTGTCATACAACAAAAGCTGTCACGCCTACGACCTATACAACTTAAGGATAATTTAGGGATCAGTATTCCTATTATATCAGAATGCAGATACCTAGGGCTTACACTGGATTCTACTCTTAACTTTAAACTCCATGTGGACACTGGAATGCTAAAGCAGCTTAAATATTGCTATAAAATCTCACATTCTTTTACCATTGATAAGAAAACATTCTTCTTCCTCCCAAATTGAATACTGGTCTCCTGTTTGGCATCTGCTTTTTTTTATATATATAAAGTGAAAGCCAGTACCAAAGGGCTTTGGCTGACTAAGTTTACAGATGAATGGAAGCTAGGAGTAGTCTTTGAATCTCTAGGTGACTTAGCCATCCTGCAGGAAGGTTTGTTTCAAATAAATAACAGTTGTCAAAATCATGGTCTGAAACTAAATGACAAAAAATGCATTATTGTATCTGTGATGCCCGTGCCCTGGCCCAGCAATCAAGGAGCCTCAATCCTCACTATTAAAACCAGTGAGGGACATCTCATATAGGAAGAAAGGATAACAAATACACACAGTAAAGTGCAATTTCCCGTAAAAGCACACAGAGATCACAGTTAGTCTGGGGCTGGTCGCTCCCTTGCTCTCCAGGTCCCCAATACGACTCCCCACTGGCACAGCTATAGGGTCCAGATCTCAGCGTAGTGGACAAAGCTAAAACCTCCAGCACCCTCTCTGTCCAACCAGTGCTTTGTGTCCCTGCCCAAGTAGCTGACACACACACACACACACACACACACACACACACACACACACACACACACGCACTCTGAGAAGAGTTTATACAACCACACAGACACTCCTGGAAAAGGCTGGCACAGGTTCTCCAGCTGTGCCCCTTTTTCCCAGACTATACAGTAGTACCAGCTGCACCACCCACTAATATTTATTAGCTACTCAAAGTTCCTTAAAAGGCTGTCCAATTATTACTGTGCAATATTATTATCCAGTTGGTAGTATAGCCCAGGGCTAAAGCTATTGAAGTGGCTTTGTACAATTTTACCAAAGGCATGCAAGTACTCTAAAGAGCTTAAATTATCTCTGCAAGAGCAGGCACAGTTGAAAGGGTTTAAAAATATTTAATAACAAATAGTTAAAACACAAGACAATACTTTTTACTACACAGTGCTATTCAAGAGTTCAGAGGTCATAGAGAAATACTTGAAATAATTCAGTAGAAAAGTTCTGACATCACAGAAAAACATTTTGTTCACATTACATCATTCTTCACACTTCCCTGGGTTCCCAGGCTAACAGAATCTTCATTTACATTCTTCACCTTTGGGCAGAAACCAAGAGAGCAGTTGTTTTTGTTGTGTCTTTCGGCTTTCCCCAGTTAGGGGTCACCACAGCGGAACTCCGGTCCACTAATGATTGGCAGTAGATTTTTATGTGCCGAGTTGCCAGCCCTGACGCACAACCAAGAGAGCAGTACAGGACATTTATGCATGCAAATGTTGGCCATTAACTCTGGCCTTAAAACATTAGGCAGGATGCCCCACTCTAGACTCACTGGCTCTGAGTTCTAACATTAATGGGTCACAACATGCTTTTCTTGGTCAGTAGAGTGCACTGTTGTTCATTTTTTTTTCAGTTCCACATGTAACACTATTTTTACCATTTAAGACAAGCCTGTGGTTTACATTAATATGACAGATGGCAGAATTATCTACAAAATTCTGTCTGGCTAGACTGGCAGCCTTCATCTATCTTCACCCAATCTTCACATATCTCCCCCCTGGAGAACTCAAGCTAGTTTTTCATGTGACCCTTGAGAAATGCTGCTTGAGGGAATTAGGTCTATCTAAGTGTACCTTACACCATTCCCTGTTTTGAGAGCCCATCTGCATTGGCATTGTTAATCCCACTGCGGTGCTGCATGGATATATGATATACTTGCAATCCCAGGCTCCATCTTAGAAACTTGGCATTTTGCTGGCTGGCTCTGTTTAACCATGTTAGAGGGTTGTGATCTGTCATAACAGTGAATTTTCTTCCATACAGATAAGGCTGAAGTTTCTTCAGTGCCCATACTATGGCTAGGCATTCATTTTCTACAGCTGCATAGCTTTCCTCCCTGGGTTGGAGCCTACGACTGAGATAAACCATTGGGTGCTCTTCCCCCTCTGAAGAAATCTGGCTAAGTACAGCCCCAACCCCATAGTTTGAAGCATCTACCTGCACAACAAATTATTTACTGTAATCTGGACTGGCTAACAAAGGGGGTCCTCCCAAAGATTCTTTAAGCTTCTGGAATGCCTGCTCACATGCTGGGGTCCACACTACCTTATCTGGCCTGTTTTTCCTTGTCAGGTCTGTGAGGGGAGAAGCTATGGTACTATAACTGGGGACAAACTTTCTGTAGTACCCTGCTGTCCCTAAAAATGCCCTCACCTGCTTTTTAGTAACGTGCAGCTCATGCCTGAATGGCTTCCACTTTGGCAGGTTCTGGCCTTATCTTACCACTCCCAACTCAATGTCCTAGTTAGGAGACCTCTGCCATAACCACCTGACATTTGCTCAGCTTAATGGTCAACCCTACCCTCTGTAGTCTGCCCAGCACCTCCCTGACATGTTGAAGGTGCTCTTACCTGGAATGACCCTAGATGGCAATATCATCTAGGAAAGCAAGGGCAAACCCTCCTGCCAAGATATAATCAAGAGTTCCCTGAGCCTTGTTTTGAGGTTCAGGACATATACTACAACAGACTCCTTGTGAGACTTGCAGTCACCTTCCCACTCATCTCAAATTAAATCTAGAGGTCCCCTCACCCTATGCCCATACAGTAACTCTCAAAGGGTGAAAAACCTGTGGATTCCTGGGGAACCTCTCTGTAAGCAAACAACAGATGGGCAAATATTTTTCCTACTCCCTCTTAAACTGATCTGCAAATGCCCATAGCATGGAACTGATTGTAGAGTTTAACCTCTCAACAAAACCATTAGTCTGGGGATGGTAGGTTCATAGGTAGGTAAATGTGCTTCACCCCACAGGACTTCCACAGACAAGCCAGCAGGTCTGACATGAAATTGGCACCTCTGTCAGTCAGTATTTCTTTTGGGAAACCTACCCTGCTGAAAATCTCTAAGAAAGTATTTGACACCTTCTCTGCTTCAATGGAGGACAAAGCCACTGCCTCAGAGTATCGCGTAGCATAATCCACTACCAATAGGATATACTTTTTCCCTGTGGAACTTTGGTTACTCAGAGAATCCACAATATCCATAACTGCTCTCTGAAATGTCTCCACAATCACAGGCAAAGGCCTCAAAGGAGCTCTCACCTTGTCTCCTGCCTTGCTTACCTTTTGGCACTGCTCATAAGTCCTGCAGTATCCTGTTACATCTCTGGAAATTCCAGGCCAATAGAAATTCTGCATAATATCCCCCATTGTATGTTTTATGCCCATATGACCTGCAAAGGGAGTATCATGGGCTATGACTTGAAGCGCCAGACAGTAGGCTCTAGGCACTACCAACTGCTGTACTCTCTCTCATCTTCTAGCCATCCCTCAGGGGTCCACTCTCTGTATAGTAACCCTTTGTCCCAGTATACAGATTTCCTCCTTTCCTTGAGAGTCAGGTGCCTCCCTAGCTACCTGTCTCAGGCCTTGCAATGTAGGGTGTAAGAGCTGAGCCTGTCTCAACTCTCTCCTTGTAACCCTTCCCAGCCCCCCTTCCACAGGAAGTCTGGCATCCTCTGATAGTGGTGCCTCACTGTCAGCCTGGGTACTACTACTCACCTCTACCTTTGCAGTCACTCTGTCCAAGGGACCATCAGTACCTCCAAGCAGCTGTGGCTCACATTCAGTCTCACTGCTACAGGATAGCTTCTTTTCTGAAGTAACCACCTCACCAGTCCTGGCTGCAAGTATGCAGTCTGTCTGGGTCTACCCCAGGCTACCAGACTTACCTGCTTGTCTCTAAGCCTGACTGCATGTAACTGCACAAGCACAGGGTACTGCACTATAAAAATCATTTCTTATCAGGACATCTGCAGGTATATCCTCAACCACACCTACTTGCTGGCTTCCTTTTCCACCCTCCCAGTCAAGGTGAACCCTAGCCAAAGGTGTTTGGAATGGGATCCCTCCTAAAGCCCTGACTGGAGTAGACTGCCCAGGCAAGTAGTGCTCCTCTGTAAGCATTGCAGGGTTTACAATGGTTATATCATAGGCTGTCTCTCTCCTGGCAATGGCCTCTTTGCCATTCACTACAATAGGATATTACCTCTGGTGGTAGTTTGGTACCCTAGTTATCCCAAGACAACCTGCTATTGGCATTTTGTCTTTCCCACTTACTGGCTCCCCTCACCTTTTGTTCCCTACCTTGCCTCCATGGACATCTGTATGCCACATGGCCCCACTGATTGCATTCAAAACTTTTATCCCTAGCTCCTGGATATGTACCTGGACTAGTGGCTTCCCCTGCTACTGGCAGATTCTGTTGGGGCAGTCTGTGCTGCCCACCATGGGTTCCTTTATACCTATGAGCAGTACTGTGGGTCCTTTCCTGTGTAGGGCTGCCCTGCTTGCCAGGTATAGGTCTCTCTTCTTCCCCAACTCATCTGAAGTTGCACATTGTCTATCAGCTAACCAGATCCTCATGTCCTCAGGCAAAGTGATAAGGGCTTGTTCCCTCACCAAAAGGTCTGCCAGCCCTTCATAAGTGGTGTCCTGGTATCCACTCACCCACCTATGGGAATAAGTGCTCAGTTCAGCAACATATTCACACACACTTTCATCTGCCTTGCGTCTATGCTTACAAAACTTTTTCCTATACATTTCAGATGTTAGCTTAAACAATTCTAACAAGTGATTTTTTTTTAACAGCAGTATAATCAAAAAATGCAACGTCAGACATTTTTGGCAAAACAGTTACAGCTTTACCATGGAGTAAGGGGGTCAGGAACTGTACCCAGAGCCTTTGGTCAACACCATACTGTTTGCGTACCCTCTCAAACATATGAATGAAACTATCAAAGTTATCCCCCTCTTTAAACTGTGGAAGACATTTACTGACGTTTGTGCTTCTGGGGTCCAGTTACTCCCTTCCCCATTACCTCCATGACTCTGGCGAAGAGTCAGCATTTCCCTCTCATGCTTCCTCTGCAGCTCCTTTTCCTCAGCTTCCAGGCACAGCAGTTTCTCATTCTCCTCAGCCTGTAGACTCCTCAGTCTCTCAGCTGCTTCTACCTCTAAAGGCCTGGTCTCCAACTCAAGTCTCTTTAGATCCAGATGGATTTTTAAGTCCTTTGCAGAAAGGTTGAGCTATCCATTCTCTGAGGGTATTATATCTCCACTGCCAGTCTGATTGTCCTCTTGGTTTATGTTTTCTGATGCAGCTGTAACCAAGGCTGCAATCAGGTCTGCCTTTGTCAGGTTTCCATGCACCCAGTCCCCTAGCCTGGCACATCTCCGCCAGCTGGCACCTTGTCAACCTTCCATACTTCTCAATAACACTATTTTTACCATTTAAGACAACAAGCCTGCGGTTTACATCAATATTACAGATGACAGAGTTATCTACAAAATTCTATCTGGCTAGGCTGGCAGCCTTCATCTATCTTCACCCAATCTTCACAGTATCCTTGAGACAGTGTAGCAACTGCCTTATGTACACAGACAACCCTTTACTATCACCACCTCGGAACACAATATGTGACAGATGAATTACGTTAAGAACCTAAGATCCTTGCTATCTCGGTCACAAGCCAGTACATCTGGCATTGAGAAGGTTGTCTGCAGAAATACTATGAACACCACACCTCTAGCACCACCCATATCTTACAACACACTCCTACATATGCGGGGGTTCTCAACAAAAGCAAACCTAAACAAAAGAGACCTCTGAAGCAAAAATACACATGTACATCACAACCCACAGCACCAAGCATTGCACATAGTACAGACATCTGTCTCTCAGCCTCTAAGGCCCAGCCACAAACCCAACATATACTAGTCATAGGAGAGACTATCGGGAGACACACAGATGTGCCCCTCACCAGGCTAGACATGGTGAAAGTCACAGTAAGTTGCTTGTCAGGTGCTATAATCCACCATATCATGCACAAACTCAAGTCACTTAACAACAGGTACTGTTATGACTGTCATAGTCCCTGTCGGTGTGACTGACTTGAGACGTACCTCTCTGGACTGTATGAAGCAAGACATGATTCAGCTCAATGAATGTGTCCCAAGCAGGTATGTCCCTAGCCTTAAGCTGCATCCACCCATCGCCCAGAATGATGCCTCAATAAAAACTGTCTTTCGGCTTTTCCCGGTTAGGGGTCGCCACAGCAGAACTCCCGTCCGCTAATGATTGGCAGTGAACTTTTACAGTGTCAAGTTGCCCAACCTTCAAAGAAAGCACACCCACACATGCATGCACCTACCTGCATTTCTTTTAAAGTGGATTCAACCGGGGGGATGACATACAAACAGAAAATGATTGACTTTAACAATTGGCTTAGTTTCTGGTGTCATTCCAAGGGGATCCAGTACCTGACAGCCAGAGAAGACATGATTGACAGACCACAATGCTTTGTCAGAGATGGCCTTCATTCGTCTCCCCTGGGCTTCAGGCTTCTGGCAAAGGCTCTTGCCTTCCCCATAGTGCCTTTTTTAGGCAAAGTCATGAGCACAAAATTACCAGCATGAAAAATTCTTCTAAAAGAAATTTAAAGGTCATGCTGCTAAACGCTAGGAGTCTTGGCATACAACGGCACTCATTGCAAGCACTTCTTGCCCTGCAGGATACTGACATTTGTGCAGTCACTGAAACCTGGTACAGAGCTGTGAAGAGCACCCAATCCTTACCAGGTAACTCATACTACCATACTTTCAGACCCCCAGATGGAGGGCTATAAAGCCAAAAGAGGGGGAGTTTTAATATTTATCAAATACATAAACACCTCCAGATTGGTCAAATTGTATGACGCACAGGAGATGATCCAAGTACAATTAACTGTTGACAAAACACTTATTCAAATCATAGCTAGGTACAGACCCCAACTATGACTCAGGACGCCCACTCCACCTGTCTGGACTTACTTGAATCCATCAAAATTCAACCCTCTACCCTGATCCTGGGTGACTTTAACTACTCAACCATAGAGTGGAAGACCTATTCTAGCCCAAATATGAATGCCCAGAGATTCCTCGTCTTTGTCAATGCATTGGATCAGCTGGTCAACACCCCTACAAGAGGTGAAAATGTCCTGGACCTGGTCCTAACCTACATGAGTAGCCACTGTAGCACCCCTACAGTGTCATCCTCCTTGGTAAGATCCGACCATAAAATGATCACTTTTGAAGTCACCATCTCCCCTGACCCCCCCCCCTCACTTGTCAGGGTCAAATGAAAAAAGTTTTCCAAAGCTGGCTACAGTCTCCTCAAAGTAGGTATAAGCAGCTTCAAAACCACCATCCCTTCAGGTGGAACTAGTGCTAATGTCCAAACTTATACCAAATAACTATATGAGCACCTACATAGCTGTATGGACTCAGCAATACCTGACAGGACCAAATCATCTTTGTCAAGGAAGAGTAAACCTGTCTGGTGGACAGCAGCAATAAACAAACTCTATAATAAAAGGAAAAGAAACTGCTGTCCAGGACCAAGAAGGAATAGGTGCCAAGTTGGAAGCAATCTCTTCTTTGTCTGAACAAGCAACTAAGGTCACTGGTGAAATCCTGTAAGGCTAACTTCGAGTCCAAATTGGCCACATCCACTAAGGACAATCACAAGGCTTTCTTCACATATGTCCACAGTCTCAAAGGTAAAACCCACATCTGCTCTGAACTAGTGGTCAATGATACCACATACACAAATGCCATAGATATAACCAACTTGCTGGCAGGCAGGTTCAGTGAAAACGTCACCTCCCCTGTCCCCACCATCAGTAAACCAGGACATCCCCAGCACCTGCATCCCCAGCACCTGCCCCCTCATCACCAGGGAGCACATCCTTAATGCTCTCTCAAAGGCAAAAAAACAGTCTCCATGGAACCTGATAACATCCCCGGCTGTATCCTACATGAACTCAGGCATGAGCTGTCAACTCCATTAGACTCTATTCAACCAAAGCCTGAGCACAGGCTTCATCCCAGCTGAATGGAGGACAGCCACTGTCATCCCTCTACACAAAGATGGAGCATCCACTGACCCAGGCAATTAGAGGCCCATCAGACTAACTAGCCTGATCTGCAAAGCCATGGAACACATTGTCATGGACTTTATAAACAAGGGCATTGGCAACCTTCAAACGCTTGACCCCACATAGTTTGGTTGTGTCAAAGGGAGGTCATGCCTGTTAAACTTGGTCGACTTCTTCAAAACAGTCACCAAAGCCATGGACGAGGGGAAGATGGTGCACACCGCCTACCTTGACCTAACCAAAGCCTTTACATCAAGGCATCAACCAATACATTACCAGATGTAAAAACAAACCAACTAACAAAGTATAAGCGTCTTTTGGGGTCCAACAAATGAACAACAGTCAAAATGATAAAAAGACCCACCAAAACTCGGATAGTTAAAAACATAAAAATTGATTTAATCACATGTATGGTCAAAAACATTCACAAATATAAAATGGGTAAGTGCTTTTGGAAACTTACTTCATCAGATCAATGTTCACATAAACCATAACTCTTTAATACACATTAAGAGCCAATCAGATGATAGTATTAGGACCACACATTCTACATTATAGGTGTCATAAGTCAGCAAACAACATGCCCATGATAAAATTACCCAATCACAATTTAATGTTTCAGTTTAAGATCTTTGAGTACAGGCTTGGGTGGAAGGAAAGCATTCAAGACTGGCAGTTTATCTACCTGTAAATAAGTGATCTAATAGGCTTCAGCAAGTTCCATATAGTTTTGTAGATTGCCATACCTTTGTAGCACAAAAAAAGAAAAATTGTGTTGGGGATAAATAGACTGATATTGATACAGAGCATTCAAGTCTTTCTTCAATATAATATCACTTAAATGTTACAAAATATGATATTTTAATCTTCTGTTTGTCTTGCCTACATAACTTGTGCAGGTATTGTATTTAGCAAGATAAATAACATTCTTTGTAGAGCAGTCAGCACTCCTTCCTTATCAGACCCATTTTTCAACTACAATGCCCCCTTCGTCATGTACCTTGCCAAGCACATGCAGCAGTTGGAGATACCACAGAGGTTCTTGATCAGGAAAATCCAGGGTCTCAAACATCTGTCCTATACAGATAGGCTAAAAGCCCTGCCCCCCTCTACTCAGTATCATACAGACTACTCAGAGGTGACCCGTGTCTGGCATACAAGGCCATCTCAGACCCAGCCTTGATGGCGTTTCTGCATATTCATAAGACATATTCCACTTGAGCATCCACGCAAGGTCTTATTGTGATCTGTGACATTAATAGAAGTTGTTGGTGGGATAGATTTGTGTCCCAAAGACTCCCCCATTTGTGGAATAGACTCCCTCTCCATGTCAAGCAGAGTACCTCTCTAGCCCTCTTTAAGAGTAACCTAGGGAACATGGGTGAAATTCTTGGCTAGGCTTATAAGGGCCTCCAGGCCAACAGCCTAGTATCATCCTATGATCTTATGAACCTTTGGGAAGTCTCCTACACTAGGGAGCTGCCACATTAGCAATGCACTGCTATGAGTTGACCCAGGTATTCAGGATCTGGGAACTTGTACATCTGAGCAATGACCTAACTTTTGACCAACATGTGTCTATTATAAGAAAGTCCTTCTATAGTGCACTGCTTATAAAAGTGATTGTGTCTAGATCTAGGGATGTCATTGTTCCCCTCTAGTCAGGCCAGTCATTGAATTTAATGTTCCTTTGGCTTGTATCTGTCCAGATGCATGCAACAACTGGAATGTCCACAGAGATGGCTTACTAAAAGGATGAAAGCCCTAAACAACATGTCCTACATGGAGCAACTCAAAGCCCTGTAACTATACTCAGTATCCTACAGACTGTTAAGAGGGGACCTTTGCCTAGTATACAAGGCATCCTCTGACCCATTCATGATGCATTTACTGTACAACAAGTCAAATGGTAATGAAATATTCTGTCTAGGAAATCTAAATATTTTCTGAAACATCAGTTGAATGGTTTGGAGAGACAGGTATATTTCACAGAGGATACAGCTGCTATGGAACAGACTCCTCATCCATATAAAATAACGTTCATCCCTGTACATTTTCAACTTAGATCTATGGATGGGGAACAGAACATTTACCCCAGGACTGCCTCCTGTACTACTCTCAGAAAGATGCTTCTAAGTGCTTTATTCCACTCATGGGTCCCCTAGAATTATCTATGGTATGATCCCAGTTAATCTCACTGTGACATCTGGCTATATCCACCAGACTGCCAACAATTAAATGACATATGTTACTATCCTGGGTCAGTAACTAAGGAGCTTCAGTCCTCAGTACTGACTCCAATATGAGACTGTCATTTAAACAGTAGTATTATTTCACAATTTTCTCCTAAGAGCACAATAGGAACATGCTCTTATTTTCCTGGGACTGGACTATATACTTCTGTCCACCGCAAATATATTTTCTTGTTAAACACTTCCGAGCAAAGTGTCCAAGTTTAAGACCTCTTATACACTCTTACTCGAAGTAAATTTAAATCTCACACATCCAAATACTTATGGGAAAGCGAGCCTGACACAGATTTCCAGCTGTGTCCCTTCCTCAAAGTAATATAGTAATGCAGCCAACAGAGTGTCTTCATGCATCTTCTAAAGGGGTGTTCAGTTATAAAAATTAAACATCTCAGTACATGATAGCTATTACCATAAGTGACCAGGCCTTTGAGAGGACAGGGGAAGTATCAAACAGGTAGAAGCACTCTCTAATTTCTAAAGGAATAAACATTGCTTTATAGCTTCAATGTAAAGTAATGAAAAACATTTAATAAGTAAAAATGAGTAGAAGAATGTAAATAAATAGCTTTCAATAAACACCAGAACTCAATCACCGGAAATATAAAATTAAACTGCAGGGTAGGAGTCCATTATTCTAGAAAAACTCATGTTTAATAACAAAGCTTTCCTAGTCTAACTAAAGAATACTGTCCCTGATCTAATCTAACATATAATAGCAAGGCCAAGGTAAATTTACAGTTTTTTGGTAAGTTCAGTCTTCTTAGCTTAACTGTCTTATTTCAAAATTTAATAATCAGCTGTTTGAAAAAGTTCATTTTCTGTCAATCAGCCATTTAAATAATAAATTGGCAACCAGGAACATTTTAATGACATCACTCACTGTTCAGCTGCTCCTTTAGGATGTCCCTCTCAAACATACACAGAATTGTATCAAAACACTGACAGATTCTCTAAACATTCTGTATATACATGGAAATACTCAACATTTATAAAACATATTTACATTTCGCAATTAGATATGCTGGCATACAATGCAAGTTAATGTGAAAATATACACAAATCTCCTGCCAGACATTACTAACACAGATGACAGTGTTTTCATTTTCTTGACACCCCCCCCCTCCCGGTTATGATTCCAGCATGATTTTCAAATGACCCATGAAAACTAACATTTGAGAAAATTGGGTTTACCTGGGAATATTAACCCACTCCTCTCCTGGACAACCCATCTGCATTGGCATTGTTATCCCACTGTAATGTTGTATGTTCATATCATATGCTTGCACTCCTAGACTCCACCTCAGTAACTTAGCATTTTGCTTACTGCCCCTATTGAGCCATGTTTAAGGGTTATGATCTATGAGTACAGTGAATTTTCTCCCATAAAGATAGGGCTGCACCTTTTGCAATGGTCACACTATGGCCAAACATTCTTCCTCCACAGCTGCATAACACTCATCTCTCAGTTGGAGTCTATGGCTCAGATAAACCACTGGGTGCTCTTCTCCTTTTTCAGAAACTTGGCTGAGCATAGCCCCCACCCCATAATTTGATGCATCTACTTGTACAATAAATTCTTTATTGTAATCTGGGCTTGCTAACACAGGGTGTCCTCCCAAAATCTCTTTTAGCTTTTGGAATGCCTGTTCACAATCTGTGGCCCACATTACCTTGTCCATTTCTTCTTCCTTGTTAGGTCCATAAGGGGTGCAGCTATGGTACTGTAATTGGGCACAGATTTCTTATATTAACCAGCTGCCCCTAGAAATGCTCTCACTTATTTCTAAGTAACCGTAACTGGCCACTCATGGATAGCTTCCATCTTGACAGCTTCTGGCCTAATTTTACCATTTCCCACTCTGTGTCCTAAATAAGTGACCTCTGTCATACCCACTTGACACTTACTGGGTTTAATGGTTAATCCTGCTGTAAATAATGTATCCAAGACCTCCATCACATGTTGGTCTGCAAATGCCTGTAGCATATTGTTCAGTGTAGAATAGAGTTTAACCTCTCCACAAGACCATTCGTCTAGGGATAGTAGGGAGTGTTCTTTAAATGTTTCATCCTACAACACTTACACAACTGTCAGCCGGTCTGACATGAAGTTGGAACCCTGGTCAGTCAGTATTTTCTGTGGGAAACTTACTCTGCTGAATATTCCAAGTTAAAGCACTTGCCACCTTTTCTACATCAACATCACCTGCAAAATGAATATTATGAACTTGAGCTAGAAATGGCAGGCAGTGGGTGCTAGGCTCTACCATCTGCCATACTACCTCACCTTCTAGGCCTCCCTTAGAAGTCCACTTGCTATACAGCAAACCTTTCTTTTCTGCCTCAATATCCCCTTCCAAAGGAATATCGGGGACTATAGCTAGAAGTGGCAGACTCTAGGCTCTACCAACTGCCATACTCTCTCACCTTCCAGTCCCCCTAAGACTCCACTCTTTATTCAACAAACCATTGTTAGCATATACAGACTCCTCTCTTCCTTAAGCCTCAGGTGCTTCGTTAGCCATCTCCCTCAAGCTTTATAATGTAGGGTCCAAAAGTTGAGCCTGTCTCAATTATACATCTGCGACCCTCCCATGCTCCCCTTCTGCAGGAACCCTAGTATCTTCTCACAACTGTACCTCACTGTCAATCTGGGTCGCATCATTCTCCTCCATCCTTGCAGTTACAATGTCCAAGGGAACATCAGTACCTCCCAGCAGCTGTGGCTCACTTTTAGACTTACTGCTACAGGATAGCTGCTTCTCTGAAATGACCACCACACTAGTTCCAACTTCAGGTATGAGATCTGTCAGGTTCTCTCCCAGACTAACAGACTGATATGCCTGTCTCGCAGCTTGACTGTGTGTCACTGCATGCACACACGGTACTGCATCATCACAGTCATTTCTTGTCAAGACATCTGCAGGATTATTCTCAAACACAAGCTTCCCTTCCACAGGAAGCCTAACAACTTCTGGCAGCTGCACCTCACTGTCACTCTGGGTACGACCACTCACCTCTGTCCTCGTAGTCACCGTGTCCAAGGAAACATCAATACCCAACTAGAACTGTGGCTCACATTAAGACTTAGTTTTACCAGATAGCACCTTCTCTGAAACAGCAACCATGCCAGTCCCAGCTTCAGGTATGAGATCTTTCTGGGGGTCTCCCAGACTGTTGGACCTACATGCCTTTTTCCAAGCCTGACTCACTGCATGTACATAAGGTACTGTATCATCAAAGTTATTCTCTATCAGGATATCTGCTGCAATATCCTCAAAAACACCTACTTGCTTGCTTCCTCTTCCACCCTCCCTGTCAAAATGAACCCTAGTCAAAAGTATTTGGAACAGTGTCTCTCCCAATGCTCTGACTATTTAAACTAGGAAAGAAACCACTTGTGAGTCGCACAGAAATTAAATTATCCCCATCCTCCTACCCTGGTACTGTTGTGTTATTAAACTCATCTGTCTTTCTAATTGCCTGTTTTTTATGTTAATATGAGCACATATTTCCTTCCTTCTCTTCTTTCATTGGCTATTGTAAGCACAAAAATGATCATTTTGTGAAATCACTCCCCTTCATCTATTTAAATTTATTGTCCATTCCATAGATCCAGAAAACAAAGTGCCCACCACCTTCAAATATATCTTGTTCTTGTACAATTTTAGTGACTCTCCACTTAGATAGCTAAAGCTTAAGTTACTCCTTTTTTTCATATCTAACTGCGTAGTCCATACTGCAACTCTTAGGATATTAACCTGTGTTTCCATCTTAACTTTAAAGATTGCAACAATTATTCCAAGATCACCAATTATTGGAGAGTCCACATTCTGTCTCTCAGCATTCATCTCGAGATTAATACTTCTGTTTTGCTTCTGTTGAGAGAAGGAAGCATAGAGACATTATTTCCTGGAGACTGCCGACCACCAGAAAGTCTATTAACTGCTTCCTAGGTGACAGCTTGGAATTTTTGCTTCAAGGTCTACTTATTAGTTTCCCCTCAAGTATTTGGCATTGTCTTGTATAGACACAGACAGCCTGAGTTGACATTTGTCCTGTAAAAGCACCCCTGAAATTTCATCAATACCTAGTTGCACATTGGGGCAGCTAGTTTGCAGTGACAAGAACTGCTCCCAGAGTTGCAAACCATATACTCCTGACATTATTTTATATTTTCACTGCAACAGTCTAAATCAATAAAAAGGGGCCTGTTGCTATGGATATGAACTTTTCCACTATCTTTGTTACCGTATTGGTAGATATAGGCATCCTGAGACAATGTAGAAATTGCCTCATGTTACTGACATCCAGTTAATTCTCAAACAAACTCCTATGGTATGTGAGAGATGTATTTACACAAAGTCAGTGAAGGCAAAGCTTTCACATAAAAAACACTCCTAATGTCAATCAGGTTGTCGGTAGTACACACACTGCACTCATCACACACAATTTAAAGCAGACATATAGACCCACATATGCTGGGTCAGGATCCACCACATTACGCACACACTCTGGTCATTAGAAAACTAGTAGCAGTATGACTCCTAGCCCATGGTAGATGATCTGAGACATACCTCCCTAGATGGTATGGAGCTCTCAGAATGTGTCCCAGGCTGGTATGTGCCTGGCATTGAACAGCATTTTACCTTTTCCAAGGATGATGCCACAATATGAACAGAAGATGACTGACTTCAGTAACTGGCTTAGCTTCTGGTGCCATTCAAAGGGGGTGCAGTATTTGTCAGCATGGAAGGAGAGGGTCAACAGACCAAGATGATTTGCCAAGGACGTTATGCACCTCTTCCCTTTAGGCTTTCAAATATTAGCTAAAACACTGACCTCTTCCATAGTGTGACTTTGTTAGGAAATGCCAAACTGAAAGTACTTCCAACATAGCAAATCAAAATCAAGGAAATCTAGAGGTCTTAATGCTCAGTACTAGGAGTCTAAACAAAAACTCCACTCCTACAAACTCTCCACACCCTAGCAAATGCTGACTTCTATGCATTCACTGAGACATGGTTTAAAGCCATGGAGTGCACACTGACAGAGCAAGGCTGTAATTCCTTCCACACATTTAGACCAGCTGTTACACAGACGGACTAAAGGTGGAGGGTGTCTCGATTTGCATCAAAAATAAATATACCTCAAGGCTAGTCCAACAGGGTGATGCACTTGAGCTTCTCCATATTCAAATCACCATAGGCAAAGTCACGTACCACTTCATTGCAAGCTATAAGTCCCATTCTTTGACTCAGGAAACCCATAACATGTATGTAAACTTATTGTAAACACTCGCCATCCAACCAAATACCATATTCATGGGTGACTTTAATTACCCCACTATATAACACCAAACGTACAGGCACAGAGATTCCTGGATTTTGTAAACACAAACTATTGTCAGTACAATGACAAGGGTTGCAACCATACTGCATCTGGTCCTCACTAATATGAGAGAGCACTGCACATCCCCTAGTGTAATGTTTTCTGTGTTAAGTTCAGACCACAGAATGGTGTCCTTTGAAATAAAACTAGAATGTGTAACCCCAGCTGACTGTTGAATATTCAGAAACTACTCTAAGGCTAACCTCCTACTATTAAATGATAACCTGGTAAAATTTCAAGTCCCCAAAAACCCTGAGAACACTGCTGCCTACATAATACTGTTCACAGAAAACCCTATACAAGCATGTAAATAGCTACATAGAAGCAGCTATACCCACCAGGAGGAAGTGCAGAACTAACTCAAAAACAAGCCACTTTGGTTAGGATCACAACATCAGTAGGATCTACAACAAAATGAAAAAAATCATGGCAAAAAATTAGGAGGTGTATAGCACCCAGCAGGATAAAAGAACTCTCATCAAACTAAACAAATAACTCAGAGTATAAATAGTCTACCAAAGTCGAATCTATGATAAATTTGGCCTCCCAGGCCAAGGACAACCACAAGGCATTCTTTAGCTATGTCCACTGTCTCAAAAGCAATACATTATTGTGTGCAGAGCTCATTGTTATTGGAGCCACCTACACTGAGCTAGAAGGTACATCAAACCTCCTTGCTGACATATTCAGCTCCGACTTTACCCCTCTCTCCCCCTCAACTTACCCTCAGGAAATACCATCAATATAACCCCACCCCCCCCACTGTCACTAGGGAACAAGTCCATAATGCTCACTCTAAGGCTAAGAACACTACATCAGCCCAGACAGTATTTCAGGATTCCTTCTAAATATCATGAAATATGACCTTTCAGGCCCTCTGGAATTGCTATTTAATTGTAGCCTCCAAAACAGGCTTTGTGCCTTATGAATGGAGAACCACAACAGTCATCCCTCTGCCCAAAGGTTGGTCCAGCTACAGACCTTGGAAACTACAGACCCATAAGCCTCACTAGTCTCATGTGCATGGCATAAAAAGAGTTGTCATGAACATGATCAGTACTGATATAGGAAACCTCCAGAAACTGGACCCAAACCAATCTGGTTTTGTCAAGTGCAGGTCATGCCTACTCAACCTGGAGCCTTCTCAAAGCCTTCTTTGAGAAGGTCACCAAAGTAACGGATGATGGCAAAATTCCATTTGACATGGTACCCCACTTGGGCATTGTTGACAAACTCAAGAGGTTGGGTATAAAACCTTATGTCACCTGGTGGATTGCAAGCTGGCTGACAGGACTCAAGAAGTTTAAATTGGAAAGTCCACCTCCACAGAAAGGCCACTCACAAGTGGAGTCCCTCAGTGATTGGTCCTGGAAGTGTTCCTTTTTAGAATTTACTTCTCTGAATTTAAGGCCAATGTCAATGACCTCTGGCTGACTAAATTTACAGATGATTGCAAATTAGGAGCAGTCCTAGAATTCCCCCACCAACACAAATATCCTCCAAGAAGGCCTGACTCAGGAAAAATAATTAGTGTCATAGCCATGGACTGACACTAAATGCTAAGAAATGCATGGTAGTGTTCTTTGGTAGGTCATCCATCCCTGGTAACTATCATATTGAGCCACACCCCTAAGACTTGACCCAGTAGGCTGGGATTTGGGGACACACACAATAATCTAGCCTCTAATCATCACGTTTACAGTAGTGAGGAAATCATTATATGTTATGCAACTTCTAATTATGCTGTCTAGGTCCAGGGAGGTTATTTTTCCACTGCATTTGGCATTCATCAGACCTATGAATGAGTAAACTGCCCCCTTTAGTATGTACCTAACTGAGCACATCCAACAATTGGAATGTCTACAGAGGATCCTCACTAAAAGAGTACAAGGTATAAGTAACATGATCTGTGTAGACCACCTGAAGGCTCTATCCCTGTATTCTGTCTCCTACAGGCTGTTGATGGGAGATCTATGGCTGGCATACAAGGCATTTTCAGACCACACCCTGATGGACCTCCTGCATATCCGCAAAACAAACAGCACTAGAATTACTTGCTCTAAAGACTTAAACCTTATCTGTGATATAAGCAGGACCTGGTGAAGAGACAAGTTTGCATCCCCGAGACTACCTTTTCTCTGGAACAGGTGCCTCATCCATGTGAAGGAGAGTTCTTTCCTAACCCAATTTAAATGTAACTTGAATAGTTTGATGGAGAACAGGAAATTCATCCCTAGTTTGGCACCTATGGCCCTAATGGACACAGGCTGTCTGTAAATGGCTCATTTCCCAGGCTTCTGCTTGTAAATGTTTCATCTCCCAAGCCCCTGCTTACATTTATCAAGGGGTACCAAAACTTGTCAGACATTTGGGATGCATGGCTAGACTTATAAAGCCCCTTTTGGGCATTAGACTTGTATACATCTATGAACCTATTCCCCATGCAGAAAATCTCAGTTTTACCTTTCAAAGCCTTTCTGTGGCTTAGCTAACATTCCCACAGCAGAACAAAAGTTGTCTTTGGAGATTGAGGTCAGGGAAGAAGATACTGTTGGAAAGAAGTTCAGCTGCAGAATTGCTGGCTACTTCTAACCATCATAATATATGGGAACAATCTTTTTTGTTCTTTCCTTCTTCCATCATTGATACTGGCTCAGCCCCCTGTCCATGTCATGTCTGACAGCTGTCTCTATGCCTCCCTCTTGGCTTTATCTGGTGTTGCTGGGGCCAATCACGGAACCTAGGTATCTGGGGGCTTGGCACATCTGTGCATCCATTGAGGGTGGGGGTTGCAAATTTATCAAGGGTATGACGTATCTTCTCCCTCCCTCCCTCATATAACTAACGGTATAACTTGGAGGATCATGCAGTGGTGACATGCAGTGCATCACCCCATCTCTGCAGCACCTCAGCCTTGTTTCCACCCTTTACATTAGGCATATCTACCAGTGTGGCCTACCCAGCCTTTGCCAGGAATTTACACAGTAGGTGCCTGTAGGTTCACCCACCCCAGAACTGGTTGGGTTGTAGTCAAGGCTTTATCCCTTTATGTCATTGGAATGGCTATGGTTGTCTTTTTAATTAATTCCAGTCCTAGTGTTATAGCTGTAGCTGGCCTTGCATTTCCCATTGGTAGGTTTGGAAGAGATTCCATTTTGAAGAAGCATCCAGCTGTGACTTTTTTTTCTTTTCTTATAGGACCTGTTTAATTTTGGATTCCACCAGCGTGGTTTGTTTTTGAGTTAGTTTTGGGCTAACTTCTAGTAGGCACAGCAGCCTTTATGCAGCATTGACATGGTTGTACAAAGCTTCTGCAAATAAGTTCACATAGGTTGATTTGTTGCCTGGGTTTGGATAGTGTTGAAATTTTGAAAGGTTATCACTAAATAAAGGGTGGTTTGTCTTTGAGTAGTTTGTGTTACAGGGTTTGCAAGGGTTGCAGAATTTATTCTTATTTCAAAGGAGACTGCTTTGGGCTCTGACCTTACCAGAGAGGACATGACATGTGTGTGTGTGTGTGTGTGTGTTTGTGGGGGGAGAAGTTTAATCTCATATTTGTAAGTACCACCTCTAATAGATATATGCACTAACTAGTACAGGATGTCTGTTTTTATAAAGTCTAGTAAAATCTGTGCCTGTGAATTTGGGGTTGTGTAGGATTCCCAGTTTATAGAGGGTAATTAAGGTTCCCCATGAGTATGGTATTTGGTTGAATAGTAAGTTTCTTCAATAGGTCTAAGTATGAGCTATGGATTTCATGAGACATATAGAGTAACCTGTAACTTGTTAGGATATCATATGGTACTTTGTCTATGGTAATCTGGACTTGGCGAAACTCCTTTGCGTCATCCTGTTTAACCATCCTAGAGGTATGCTGCTGTTGTAGATCAAGACACCTTCTCCTTTAGTCCCTATATCTGCAGTTGCTGATCGAAATGTGTGGAAGGCATTGAAGTCTTGCACTGCTAGGGTACTCCCTGCAGCTTTAAGTTGTGTCTTAGTATCTGCACAGATGTGTGCATTTTCCAAGGTGAGGAGTGGAGTTCTTTGACTCTGGCATTGAGCAGTAGCACCTTTAAATTTCCTTGGGTAGATTTTGGTATGTTGGAAGGTTTGTCAATTTGGCACTGCCTAAAATGGCAGTATGTGTAAAGACAATGTCTATGGACAGTATTCAAAAGCCTAGAGGGGATAGGTGCAGACCATCTTTGGCAAAACAACATGGTTTGTTATCCATGTCCTCCCACACTGAAGACACCTAGAATGGCACCAAAAACTAAGCCAATTATTTAAGTAAACCCTCTTCTGTTCATATTGTGGCATTATCTTTGGTGAAGGTAGAATGTTGCTCAGTGATAGAAACATGCTAAGCTGTAACACAGTCTGAGACCTCTCTAACATCTCTCTTCATATAGTTTAGGAAGGTATGTCTTGGTTCCTTTACACCTATGATTGTATCATACTGGTACCTTTGGTGCAGATATTTGAATGTATGTGTAATTTTTCAGATCCTGGTCCCTGATAGGGATCTGACTGCTATTTACTTCTGGTTCTGCTTGCTTAGAGGGACATCAGTATGTTGTAAAACAATGGAATCCCCTATGGCTAGAGTCCTGGTAGTGTATTGGCTTGCCTTATGCACTTGGTAGTTGAGACTCCACTGGGTGTGGCTGTTTGTGCAATTTTAGGTGGTGTTTCTGTAAAGTGTTTTTAGGTTTGCTGAGGATAATTTTTGCAGGTGGCATGTCTGGGAGCTCTTCGGGATTTGGGAAAATTGAATTTAAGTGCCACAGGATAAGTGAGTCTGTGTGGGGGTACATACTGTATGTGATGGGAGTAGCATGTGTGTTTCTGACAACCAGACTGTTATGAGTGTTTGTATGCAAGGGTTTTGCCTCCAGAAACATTATGTATATATGTCTGTCTTGTACTGTATTTCTTTCTTTAAGGATTAAAAGATTGTCCATGAGCATTAGACAATTGTTACATCATCTCAGTGCACCCATATCCACAAAGCTGGCTGCAGAGGAATTGGGAGAGGTACATATCCATAATGTCAGGTCCTTTTATTGGGTGAATTACAAGGGGGCGTGATGCACAAGAGGTAAATAGTGGGCGGGCTGACTAAAGGTGATTTTTGGGGTGATAGAGGAGAATAGGCTATATAATATTAAATTCAAGGGATAGTGCTCCTCAATAAGTAAACTAGCTGGTCTGTGTTAGAGTAGTTGCTCTAAACTTAGTTACTGGCACAATTTCAGCAGTTGTTTTCTATGGATAATTTGGTTTCTAAGTGACTGTCTCTATACGTGGTACTACTAATCAATGTTTGCATGATGTGCAGTGGAGAGCAAATGCTCCAAATTAATACAGGCACATAAAACACAAGAAGTTGCCTTAAAGATTTCTTACATGTTTCTCAACTCGTATAGTGCAGGTCACAACCTACTGCCACTAGATGGACTTTCTCATTCCACTTAATGTAAAGAGACAAAAAAATTACTTTGGAGTATAATGCTACCCCAGAGCAACTTAAGCTACATGGACAAAGTGCTTTTAAGTATTAGATGTTTAAAATGATCTAAAGTGCAAAATCAGCAAATAAAGCAAAAATAAAGCAGTATCACTCTAAAACAGTTAACTGAAGTGCTATGTAATAAAATCTGTCTCTTTTTCTGCCAAGGATGATGCAGGATTACATCTGGACCCTTTGAGTGTGGCAAGGGCAAAAAGCAAGTGGAAGCCGTGGCAAAATGTTTCAGGAGTCAGTATGTAGTAAGAGTTTTACTCATGAGCAATACTGGTTTGCAGGGTGGGCATCTGTATTATGGATCTGTGGAAGTAATAGGTGGGACGAGTACTTAAATAGGTTATGCAACAGACAGTAGCAATGACTTTGGAAGTAAGATTACCATACTGGGTAGAAGCCAGAAACACAGCCTTTTAAAACCACAACAGGAAAAGGGTGCTAATCAAATAATGCCAGTATTGGAACTCTAGTCCTATGACTCTGAGCTACAGGCCAATAACCCTAGGTAGGTTAGAATTTCAGAAACTTTAGCTTAATGTACCACTGGGGTGGGGCAAACACAAAGAACAGGGGAACAGAAAGGCACTGCAATGCACCTTAAGCAGGTAAATGATAAACAGAATATAAAAGCACTGAAGCACCATTCCTGGAACAGAATATATAATGCTCAGTACTGTAGTTCCACCACAGTCTAAGGGACCAGACTATACAGAAATCTACCAGTAACACTGTTTATGGAAACATTTCAGTAATAAATTACTTAATAATGCTCAATCCTGGCAGTAGTTCATAGTTCTGACAAAACTGCAAATGAAACTACAAGACTAAGTTCCCAGACAGGGTTCAAAATACAAATAGCGAGCTTTTACAAGTAAATGTACTAAAGGAAATTGAAGTGGACTATAATGTGTAGACACAATCTTCCTACAAATAAAGGTAGAAGACTAAGGTCCTATAACAAACTAAAAAATGCAAATAGATATTTTGGGGGGAAGCTAAAACATAGGAAAATCTGAAAAGTATGAAAAGCATCAACCATGGGCCATTATAATTACAATGTAAAATATTTAAGCAGAACTGAAATAAAAGCTTTTTTTCTTTTCATTTTGATTAAAAGCTTGAGCTTTCCATACCTCTTGGAGTTTTGCATAAAAGTCCATGGGTGAGCGTATCTCTGTGCTGGATCTAGCTTGCTTGCTAGAGAAGGATCTAGACAAATAAAGCCATTTAACCTACTCCCACAAGAGAACACTTGAGAAATTGAGGACAAAGGGCAGTGTAGAATGAGATAGTAAATAAAACTGATACATAATAAAAGTAGTAAAAATGTCCAGAAAAATGATACTTCAAGAATGATTTATCAGGTACAAACAGGGAGACAGGCCAATACAGTTTCAAAGGTAGCGTTCTTATGCATGTGCATATAACAAAAGTACACAGCAGGTTTAAAGATGATAAGCCATAAACATATTAAGTTTACTAGTAATGCACTGTAATCCATAGATTACAGTTTAGTGCTGTATTAAGTCCTGCTATCAGTCTGGGAAAGCAGGGATGAAATGTGTTGATGGATGAAGCATCATGTTGAGTAAGTGAGAGGCTCTTGAAGGTTTATTAAAAAAATGTATAGCACTACCAGGTAGTTCACTGCATTAGTTTCAGTAATTTACTGATTGTTTGTCAGTAGGTGTTCAGATTTGGATATGAAATGGCCATCATCATTATGGTTAAAGCATATTATATCATTTATACTGAAATTTACCAACACTAAAGCTATTTTTTACTCTGCTGTTGGAATTGTTGAGGTCCGTTGATATGGGCAGCTTTGTTTAGATTTTTTAACACTAGTCTATTTTCAGATTCAGTATACTGGCTCAGTACTTAGTTTGAAGGAATAAGTCATACTCTCATATGTATACAAAAAATTACATTTTAGGTATATTGTTTGGAAACCCTAATTAATTTATTGGATGCACTCTCAACAGAATTGGGCTTTAATAAGGTGGTCTGCTATGCTGTTTGCCATTGTGTCCTTTTCCCTCAATGTTTTGCAAACTAGAGCATGGTTATATTAACAAAGTGTGGGGGTGCTGCATCCCATTTTCACCTGGAACCTAATTTGTTAGTTTTGGGGAAAATTTGTGTTAAGTGTTTGTTATATTAGGTTTGTACTAAATAATTCTTGAGAGAACCTTATTGCCCACATTTATTAGGTTGAATTAATGAACACAGTCATTAAACACACACCCTCCTAGTTCAGTATCTTGTATCAGAAATAAATCAAGATGAGGTTTGCACATTCTGAGCAGTACAGAAAGAGAATGTAATAATTTTGCATAAAGGCCAGCATTACAGAAGAGTTAATCCTGCAGTTGTTAACTTGCCAAAATCTTCCCACGGATCAGGTGGTGGTAATGAGCAGTTCCAACATGACTGTTAATAGTTTATGAGCCAAGTAAAATTGTGCTGCTGTTGGACACATTAAGTTGTACTGAACATTTTATGTCAGAATAAAAGTAGCGGACTTTACACCATTCTCAGGTTTAAAATTTAAGGTTAATACTGTTTTCTTTGTGTCTAAAAAATAGCTACATTACAGTAAGACAAAGTTATAGCTAATGGGAAATGAGCAGCTGATAAGTTTTGGTTTCTGATGCGACTCTGTCACTCCATTCTTTTAAGCTATGTCGAATGCTTTGTATACAAACACAGGCAATCACGATCAATTATATGCTAGATATTTTAACCAAGCTGATGTCTACCCTCCCCCAGTAGAAGCATTGTGCTTTAAGTAATGTCAGCACTCTTAACAGAGTGATATCTCATAGGAATTTAATAAGTTTGCATCTGTGAACAAATAGACATGTCCTACTTTGTCACGAAACTCATATTAAATTTAAGCTATTTTGCTGATATTACTTATGCTCAGCTTGGCTGAGCACTTTTCAAAAGACTGGCTGCTTGAAACCTGTCTTCCTTTTCACTATGTATTTTAAAATCCTGTGAGCTATTCTAAATCCTATATGCTGCGTATTTCATGAAGACACCAGTGTTTTCTAGACTGTCTTGGACTGTATGTTTTGGGGTTTGATTCTTGTCTTCCCATTGCAAAACAGGAGATGTTGAACACCATTTCATTTTATAGTCTGCATGCAAGATGTAAGCTCTTGCATAGATGCTGTAGCAGTATGCATGGCTTACGTGCAGATGCAGGGTTGATGTATTCACACAGATTGTTTATTTTTCCTGGAACTCGCTTATAACTTGGGCAGAAGAAGGTATATTAGTACTGATCCTTTCTTTTAGTCTAGGAGTGGGAAAATAGTATACCTGATCTGTTGATAAGAACATTTAAACTGCACGTTGAGTAACATGAAAGCTGCTGGAGTTGCTTGTCTCATTGAAGCATCATTTAACTGTTATGACAGAATTATTAAAAACTGAAACAGCTGTTACCTCAAACCAGATCATTGGACATTGAGAGCAGTACCAGTAGTTAATTAGAGCTTTCATTAAAAAATGAATTTTTTTAACACTTATGATGAAATCATTAAGAATATGACGTTTCCTATAATAAATTGAATTATAGAATGTATAAACTCTCATTAGACCAAGAGCTGCAGATCATCAGATGACGTTTTTTGTTTTTGTTTGTTTAGTTGGTTAGTGGACAGCTGTATGGTTGAATGGATCCATTTCAGCCACAGCAGACAAAATTATATCAGTTTGTAATAGAGGATTTATTCCTGTAGTTTAACTTTTTTATACTAAAAACTTTAAAATATACAAAAAAAATGCAAACAGTGAAAAAAAGTTGAAAATACAATATGGAATTGTTTGTAGTTAAGAACAACAGAGAAAATGCAAAATAACAATACATACACTTACAGTGGGGATAATGGAGTTGGATGATGAGTATTTAGTTGTTGAAATTTTGCAGGATGTAGTTTCTCAAGTTTGTATTGAGCTTAGAAGTTATAGGGATAGCTGAGCTTAGAGAGTATTGAAGATTGCTAGAAGTACTGCTCTTGGGTAGAAAAAAAGGGGAGGATGTGTACAGCAAGAATGATGTGCTGCATATGACAGTTTATTATAGGAGGTTGTCTGAAGCAGGTGCAGTCGTAATTTTTTTCTGAATTTATTATAAATAGAAACATTACGAATTTTGTCAGGGAATGAGTTATATGCCCTTTGTGTAAGGACTGAGAAAGCTGGTGTATAGATAAATGCATAGCTTGTGGTAAGCACAGGGACAATACTGTCCTGGGAGAAAAGTTTATATAGTGTATGCTTGAGGGCCAGTATGTGACTAAGGAGAGGATGGGAGTAGCAGAAAAGGGTTTTATGAACAAGGCAAGTAGTATCAGTTCTGCACTGACTCTTATAGGGAGCCAGTCAGCTCACTAGAGAGTAACACAGAGGTGTGCATTTCTTGATGATAGCAAGATGAAACTGCAAATTGTGTCAGAGAAAGTTTGGAACACAAAATCAAGGTAGAAGCCAGATCAGGGTGGGCATTTGTGCATGTATGCATACATGTGCAGGTAGGTGTGAGGAGGGTATGCAATGCGTCAAACCTTGTGGATACATGCATACTTACTATTTACATAAGTAGGTGTCAGCACAGGGAAAACAGTAATGGCATTTTACAATTGTATTGCTGTCTAAAATGTATCTACAGTACACCGGCAGCACAAACATTAGCAGCAATTTGATTACACTATATAAATATCCTCAGTTGTGCAGTGTGGGTACAAGCAGATCATGGTAAGTAGATTACATTGCTGTAAGCGTAGCACACTAATGATGTAACCCAACATCTCTGTAAAATCCCTACCATGCTGTCACAAGCCTGTTTACACACTATAATGGTCTGTTACTGTTCTGAAGAACAGACAAATGAAGGTGCACTCTATGTATTTTTACTACATATTTCCAAAAACAGAAAATATAAATTCATGTCAATGATAACCTAACCACTATATAACACAGTCCTACCTAACAAGGATTAAAACTGCAATTACAGGGGCTGCTGCAACATCGATGCACTTAGCAGATTATAGGGGAGAAATAGGAACTAGTGGACTTGTGGCAGGCCACAAAACATACATTACAATGCTGTGGAAAAGAGTGATTTACTATTCTGCATTAGCTTAGAAATATTGACTGTTGGTATAACTTAAAGCACATCTGATGGAATGCATAATGTATAAAAGCCAAAGAGAAATGATGCTGATAATCAGGAACAACCAGTCACAATCAGTGTTAGCCAGTTACGTACTCATGCATTGCAAGGCTAGTAGCAGCAACACACTTTAGTAAAAGCCAAGTAGTATTAAGGTTAATTTTACAAATATTTCAAAATAATAATAGCAGTAAAAAAACAGCATATTAGCTGTATTTAGAAATAATAAAAATTAGCCCAAGGTGATATCTGTGATGATTGTTTTATGCACATTTTTGTAATCTAGAGTAAAGTACTGATCTAGTAAGAATAATTACAGGTACTTCAGCCCAGGCTACTTAAGGCTAACAAAATTACAGGGCCTGTACATTAATGTGCAAGACATACAGTGACGGTATAGATTATATAAAAAAGATGATATATGAAACTATTTCTTTATTATTTTATTGGCGTTTGCTCACTGAGATAGTATGACTATGTCCAAAAGACCCTTTTTCAGATAAGGCCCAGGGAGAATATCTTCAGAGCAATAATACACAATTATAGTTACATTAAGTCATCTGACAACACAAGGTGATGAAAGGATACATTATACAAAGTAAGGAGCAAGATGTACTAATTTTTTGACCTACACAGTTTGTACAGTAGTCATATAGATTAACAATAAGAGCCTATTGTAAGTATATACTAGATTAAAGATATAGAGGAATAGTTGGATTGTCTGGGTAGTAGGTGATATAAAGAGGGAGAGGGGTAGCTTCCAGTGGGTAATCCTTTATGCACCAACCAGTGCACATACTTGTGAAGACCAGGAAAAGATTACTGTGTTTTTTACCCTAAGTCTTGCAAAAAGGAGATGAGATAGTTGCACTCAGATCAGTCACCTGTCAGAATCCGCAGTGGCAGTTTTATGGTAACAAACTCATACCCTGTTTTACACCAAACAAATGGAGAAGTAGGATGCACTGCCTAGAGCACAGTTAGGCTGCTTGGCTAAAGGTTCAATTGAATACAATTAGAATTATTGCATTTTAGTGTCTACATCAGTCACAGGTAGGGTGCACAGTATGGAATAGGACTGGGCACACTTTGGCTATTTGTAGTTAGCTGAACCTGCAGTCAAACATAATTGTTGCTTCACTGTACTGCTGTCAATCATTGTGCACCTTCCATGTAGTCCTCTTACTTGGACTCGCATGAGATTGCTCCCCATACCTCACAACCTCTTAGAGCAAGAAATCTGGACAAAGCCATTAATAATGGAGAACAAAGGACCAAAAATAGGGGTACTTCTTTAAATATTGCTCTTACAATCTTAGAAAGTTGATAGACTAACAGGTTTTGCATTAGAATTATTTTTCTGAAAGGTATGAAGTCTGAAACTTAAATGTCTGTCATTATTTTCTAATATCAACCCTCAATGACTTACTAATGATTTTCCAGAAAAACACAGTTTTAGGAGAAACAGACCAAAAATATGAGGCAAAAATATGAACATTCTCCAAAATCTGTACAGTTGAGAGGTATGCTGCTCCGTTTGAAATGGGATTTGCCTTGACTCATTTGCTGTGTAGTTCTCATTTCTCATATGTAGGCCAAGTTCTTAACATCTCAATATATTAAATTAAATCTGAAAAGTAGTGAATAAAAGGATCAATATTTTATGAGGATGATTCCAGCAGGGTTGACTGTTTCAGAGAATATTCCACGGTTACTGAAATTTGAGGCTACGTAGGCTCATAGGTTTATACCAGGTTAACAACTACCAGGGTCTTTACAATCCTAGCTGTGCAACCCAGCCCAGTTTTGTCCCATACTTTCTTGGACACCTATATGGTAAGGTACATTAGTAAAGAAGTAACTAAGGGTTATGTGTGTGTGTGTGTGTGTGGGGGGGGGGGTATGTTAGTTAGGGATTGTTGACCTTTGTCCATTAGAGACATGGGGCCAGACCAGTGATGAATTTGTGGGTTCCCATCCAATGATCAAGGTGGAGATGGAGAGCTTATTCCGTAGTGAGGGGATTGTTTGAGAGACACATCGGTCTCTCCAGCATGTTCTTTTTATGTCAGAGGCAAAGTTTAGGTCCTTGTATCTAGTGTTCCTCATGCCATTTGCTGTATGGCTATGCAACGGATCCATCAGAGCTGGATCTGTGGATGCCTTATACGCTAGGCATAGATTGCCTCAGTAACCTGTAGGAGACTGACTACACCAATTAGACCTTAAGGCAGTCTATGCAGGATAGGGTATTCATACCCCCTATTCTCCTGCTGAGGAACCCTTGAGGGCATTCGAACTGTTACAAGTGCCTGGTTAGGTACATGCCAAAGGGGGCATTCTACTGAATGACTGGTCTGACAAGCGCCAAGTACAGTGGTACTATAACTTCCTTGGACCTGGATGCCATACCCTCGCTGATGAGTTTTGCGACATAGAATGATTTTTTTGCTATCTTGACTGCATGTTGATTGAAAGCCAGATTGCTGTCTGCAGTATGTTCTCAGATCCCTAACTATTGGGTCAACTCTTAGGGGTGTTTTGGAACATGTAGTAAGATGGTTTTGATTAGTCTAGTGATGAAAATAGGTGCCTTATCCCTGTTAAAATACAGTTCAGTAAAAGCACCTCAGTCATACTCATACTGGATTCCCCAATTTAAGACTCCTCCATTATCACATGTGATACATCCATATTTTCTTGTCAGCCTCAGAGCTCTTAGCTAAATGCGCCAAAATTAACTGTATCGCACTTAAACTTCCACCACCCATAATGAAAAGGTGGTACTTTTTTGGAAGCCCGTTTTGGAGGATGGTGCTGCTATGCAAGACTACATTAATAGGATTCAAATGTTTTTCTGTGAATTCTGAGCTGTAATTTTCAGCTGTCAGAACAGACACTTAGTACTTCATCTGGCCATGTGTGATCCTTGTAGACTCTGGACCACTTTCCAAAAACAGTGCCTTAATTTAATGTTACTATCATCCAGGATAGGAATAAAAAAAATTAAAAGCATAATGCCTGGTTACTTTTTAGTTTTGACTAAATTTAAAGTTGACAATTACAATACCAGGACATGTTAGATTTTTAGAATCCGTGAATGGAGGAAGCATGTGGCCAGATGAAAGTTGAAGATATATGACTGATTTGCAGAGCAATGCATTTTACATTGAAAAATACCACTATTAGGAAGTATGGACTATATCTTGTAGGTCCCCTTGCTCCTCTGGGTTTCTTATGAAGCAGCATAGAACTTCCTCATCCTTTTATTTCCTTTTCTTGTTTAGTAGATGATAACTTCAGATGGGTGTACTTACTTTAGGAGCTGAACTTCAAAATAATTTTATAGATGTATAGTTGCTATACACCGCATGTTATTCATGGCTTAACTAATAACCTTGATATTTAAACATCTGTAGATGTCCTCTAAAATGAGCATTTTATTATTTATTCTTCATTGTACCTTCTTCATCTTATTGTGTTCACAATCCTCATTTTAAACTGTCCTGACTGTAATGGTGAACCACATTGCTTGCTGCTAAGTGACTGCTACCTTTAATGTCAGAGATCCATTTTTCATCACCACCTAAGAACACAGATGCAGGGCTATTCTTTCTAGAATATTTTGGAATCAGTGGTCTGATCCCTGACAACTCCCCACCCCACTGGAGACCAGATTTTATCCTTTGTGTGGTTGAAATTCTATGTTAATGTTCAAATCAGCAATATATCCCCTTTTCTTTGTGTTAACTTTAACACCACATTCATTTTTCTTTCCATGATGAGTCATTCTGTAGTGTTCTGTTTCAAGTCTCCAATGTGAACCATATCTCCTTGTCTCTGTTTGTTTCCTGTTGCCTTGATCCCTTCAATTTTACTGATATCTTAGTAAGTGTGTAGTTAAGATCTGGCTACTCATATATCATAAGTTAAGTTGAAAGTATAATATACAAGGCAATGTTATAGTATCAGTTTTTTTTGTTAGAATATCTACATTCTGATTTTGTGTGTGTGTGTGTAATATATATATATATATATATATATATATATATATATATATATATATGGGTCTATCTGACTTCACCGACATTTTAAAATATCGAAAACGAATTAACCGACACGAGAATGTCGAAAGTCACGTCACCGACGCCAGAAGATCGACGAGGCAGAAGACCGACGGAGGAAGACACCGACGCTGAGAAGCTGCGATGGGGACAGGATATGTAAGTCTGCGGTAGTGACGGACGATAGGGTGCGAGTAAGGTAAGTGTGCGATGCTGGTGTTTAGTAGGGGTAGGGGTGGGGTAAGTGAGTTAGGGTTAGGGCGCGGGTTAGGTGAGTGTGCGAGTAAGGTAAGTGTGCGATGTTGGTGTTTTGTAGGGGTAGGGGAGGATAAGTGAGTTAGGGTTAGGGCGTAAGGTAAGTGTGCGATGTTGGTGTTTTGTAGGGGTAGGGGTGGGATAAGTGAGTTGGGGTTACAGGGCGGGTTAGGTGAGTGTGCGATAGTGACGGACCTTAGGGTAAGGGTTTGGGTCAGGGTTGTGGATAGTTGTGTATGTATGGGTTAGTGTTTGTTTGTAAGGATTTTGGTGTGCTTGTGTTGTGTGTGTGAGTGTTGGATAGGGGATGTGTTTTGTTTGTTGGTATGTTGTGTCGGGTGTATGCGATGTCGTGTTTGTGAACTGTCGATCTTCTGGCGTCGGTTAAATGAGTTTCGACATTCTCGTGTCGGTTAATTCGTTTTCGATATTTTAAAATGTCGGTGAAGTCAGATAGACCCATATATATATATATAAAGATAGGGAGAATGTGTGTTTCTTGACTGTTGCGACATGAAGGGATTGTTGTTCTTTCAAAGCCACTAATTCAGACACCTTTTTCCTTAAGAAAACAAATTACTCTGAGAAAATAAATAAAGCTCTGGTCAACACAGCTAACTTGTATGTCACTAGGGTGTTCATGAGGGGCTATTTGTTCAGAGTGGGAAATGGTGAAAAAAAAAGTAAAGAATAAAAAATAAACAAAATATCTGGAGTCTGTAGTGTGTAGTGGACCAGGACATGGTAGCACAGACTCCATATCTTAACATAGTAAACTTGTGAGGGATTTCTTCAAGTTTAAGTTAAGCATATTGCAGAGCACAACTTAATGACTGGCTAGACCTGTAGGCAACACTTACTTGGAAGAAAAGCTCTGGTTGCCATCTAGAAGTCTGCAGATGTTATATGCGGTAGCAGTGGCTGCTTGTGGGATATCAATTGCTTTGTGAGGCTGCCTTTTATTGTTGCATTACTTTAATTATACCATTTGAAATATGCCTCTCAACTTCTTTTCTCAAGAAGTCTGGACAAAGCCAAAAACAACGGAGTGACAAATGCCCAAAATCGGGTGTAATTTTTAAGTATTACTGCAATTCAGTTAAAAATATTAACTGAACAACAGGTTTTGTATAAACATATTTTCCGAACGATAAGAAGTATATAATTCTAATCCAAATCCAAGTGTGTGACCCTCCAGTGGCAATGAAACGAAAAGCAGAGATTCAAAGGAACTTCAAATAAGATGCATTCATAAAAAATAATAAAGTTTATTTCAATGAGTGAGCGCTTTCGCCAAAGGCTTCTTCAGACTCTTAAAACAATGAATAAAACTGTTTGAATCATTTTTAAACCATCCTTAAGCTTCCTATTGGACATTACAAATTGATATGTCACATGTTATCTTGTCTTAAAGGAACAGATACTCAAAAAAGTTAACATAGTTAAATGCAACAATATTTAGAAGGAATACTTCCATCCAAATATACAATTAATGATCAGAATGTCCATGCAAATAAGTAAAAATATGCATATACCCTGATACATTCTAAAAAATAAAAGGAGCATTGTGCTTGGTCCTATATCATTCTACAATCATTAAAAAACTGTTGCTACATTCATTAAAAACCCTGAACATTCTCTCTCCTCATGGTGTTAAAAACATTAAAATCCTTAGATAAACAGCAAGTTTTATCGCTTTCAATATCTAGCATCTCTACTAAGATAGTGGTGTGTCGAATGCAACTTTGCATATATCAGGTTAAAAAATTAATATAGCGAGAACTCTGTACTAAAAATGTAAGCGTACCTTTACCACAAAACAACATAGCGAATATAATGTATTTCGCGATGTGCCTCATCAAGGAGTCAGACCTCATCATATCGGTGAAAGGCTGTTGTCCAAGATTAAAAAATTCCACAAATAGGAACCTCTTAGATTCCACGTAAAACAAACTGTTTACAAGTTGTAAAGTGCCGTGTGCTGTAGGAACTCTGAATGCAATTGAGTACAACCTAACTTCATGCGCTATGGTAACTCAACGTGCGGTGAGCACGTTCTAAGCATCTAAGTACTGAACAACAGAAACAATGTTTAAATTTCTAAGAAAAAAGGTGAGCCTATATTCGTGCTGTCCTGTGCCTAAAATAGACAGTATTTGTAAGCACGATTATGCCCTAGAAGCATATATTGATCACAAAGTGTCACTATTTAAAACAATGAAACGTGTACATATTAATGAGTACACTTATTAAAGTGTTAAGCTGAACATGGCAGAGATGGCATTAACTAATACAAAATAAAAAGATATAAACAGATAAATAGTGGAATGCTAGGCGTAACACATAAAAATTGACACAATAAAGCTTGAAATTAGCACAAAGCACACATATAATAATACCTAAGTATAAAGCTCCATAGATGATAGGGTCCCTAACTAGTAAAAAAGCAACTGCTTCCATGTACATAGTTGGTGCTAAATATAACAACATTCTAAGTTAAAAAGGTCAAATGAAAAATGTGAAGAGATAAACAATCCGCAACAATACTAAGCCTGTACCTAATGATAAAACAAAACTATCTATTGATGTATGGGGTACCTAGCTCAGTCGCAAAATAAATTCCAGCTACAGTGAACAAATATATAGACGTATATGCATGCTTGTATATACATGTGTATATATTTACACACATGCATGTGTAAACTATGCCCAATAACCACTAATATATTGAGGTAGTGATAGGAGGGGATGAAAAACATACTAGTATGTAAGGTATGGGCTCAGAAGTAAGGCTAAAACAAGAAAGCCGAACATATCCAAAGGTCCATCAGTTCCTGGGATTTGATACTAAGAACACATCTACTTGTGGCTATAAAGCTCAGAACATTGATACTATGAAAATAATTATATTCAGTCTACAAGGACTGATTCTTACACTGATTTACTATAAGAGTGACATCAATACGTAGTTTTAAAATTACCTTACTACTCTATTTAGGTAATAGTAGGTTAAGTCATCTTCGTAGTCTTCTACTTCTTAAAAATGGTTTGAGTTGCACTTTATCATTAAGCCCTGGTGACCTATCAGACCTTAGTCTGATAATCCAACGTGTCTCCTGTTCTAAGGTTTTGTTGATTAGATCACCACCTCTAAAACCCACGCTGACTTGTTCAATAACACAAAATTTAAAATTATGATTGGTGCCTGCTGTTGTATTGTGTCTAGCTAGGGCATTGGTCTCAGTACCTATCCTAATGTGGTAAATATGTTCCCTAACTCTTTCCTTAAGTGATCTATTGGTTTTGCCAATGTAATAGCTTTTGCAGGTTATACAGGTGGCCATGTATACCACATTCTTACTTTCACAGTTCGTGTTAGTTCTGAAGTTATATGTGCGTCGCGTAACAGGATGCTCAAAAGTGGTATCTTTATTAATGTAGATGCATTGATTACAATGACCACAGGGTACTGTGTTTCTATCATTTATTGGTCTACTTTTCCCCGGATGTTTGGGTCTACATAAAATGCTTCTTAAATTCTGATGATTCGTGTAGGTTATACGTGGTGTTGGTCCTACTACCTCATTGACATCCCTATCGGATTTCAGTATTCCCCAGTGTCTATCCAGGGTTTTTCACCTCCAAGTTCATTTTACTGAAAGTGAGGTTGGTTCTAATTTCAGTTTTAAAGGCTTGGACTCTTCATACTACCTTCATGTGCCATAAAGTAAGGTTTAGCAGTACTCGTTCTTAGACGCTCCACAGTTCTGACCATTTCTAATATTTCATTTTCTTTATAGCCCCTTTCTAGAAATCTATCCTTCATGTCCTCTATTCCTTTCTCATAGAACTCTTGTTGTGGGTTCAACCTTGATACTCTCATGAATTGTCCTTTAAGGACATTTTGGAATACATGTACAGGATGCATACTGTTTCTGTGTAGTATGTTGTTTCTTTGGCAGGCTTTCCTATGAATGGTTGTATTAATAAGGCCATTGGACATCCTGAATACTTCCACATCCAAAAATGGTATAGTTTCATCTGAAAAATTCATGGTGAATTTTAAAAAATCCGTAGTGTTATCCAAATAAGAAACGAAATTCTTTAAAGAGGGTTCATCACCCAACCAAATAAGGAAGAGGTCATCTACAAAGCGGCAATACATACCAACAAATTCATTGAAAAGTGGATGGTCATATAAGTGAACATCTTCCCACCTAGCCATCACAAGGTTGGCGTAACTATTAGCACAAGATGTGCCCATAGCTACGCCATCCTTCTGTAAGAATATGGATTCTTGAAAAGCAAAAGCGTTGTTAGTCAAGACAGTCTCAAGTAACAGAGTTATAAGATCAACTTCTTTATCCGAAAAGTCGGAATGTATCTTCAAATATTCTGTTAACATTCTTATTCCTGTGTCATTAGGAATTACAGTGAATAAACTGACTACGTCTAGTGTCACAAAAAAGTAATGTTGCTGTTCACCTAAAGGTCGAGTTTGAGAGTATAAATCTAAGAGAAACTGTTTGCTATCTTTCAAAATATTCCTATTGTCATTGACTAAAGGTCTTAATACACTTTCCAAGTAAATAGATAAGGGTTCAGTGACCCAACCTTGCCCTGCAACAATGGGTCTGAGTGGTGGATCTACGCTGTTCTTATGGACTTTGGGGAGTCCCTGTATAATCGGGATGATGGGGTTGTTCACCTTAAAGTACTCATAGAGTTGTTGAGTTATGTCCAGAGACATAACTAAGTCATCAAGGTATTATAAACACTGAACACCATATCTATTAAATTGTCCTTAGTTAGTATGGAGTAAGTATTGCTGTCATTTAACATTTGAAACATTTTGTTAGTGTAGTATATGTCATCCATGATGACCACGGGGCCACCTTTATCAGCTGGTCTTATTATTATAGAGCTATCATCTTTGAGTGAATACAATGCTTGTCTCTGCTTATAGTTCAAATTGCGTCCATGTCTTGAAGGTGTTTTCTCCTGATAGCATTTGTATATGTCATCTTCCACTACATTGCCAAACACTTCAATTGTTGGGTGAAGTTGAGGCACGTAAGTGCTGTTAGGACGGTGCTTATTCTTAACTGAATTGTCATCAAACTGTCCAAACTCTAGCCTTAGTTGTAAATTACGAATGAACATTTTGGTTTCTATAATAGTGTCCACTAAGTCACTGTTCTTAGTGGGAATGAAACTTAACCTGCAAAAGCTATTACATTGGCAAAACCAATAGATCACTTAAGGAAAGAGTTAGGGAACATATTTACCACATTAGGATAGGTACTGAGACCAATGCCCTAGCTAGACACAATACAACAGCAGGCACCAATCATAATTTTAAATTTTGTGTTATTGAACAAGTCAGCGTGGGTTTTAGAGGTGGTGATCTAATCAACAAAACCTTAGAACAGGAGACACGTTGGATTATCAGACTAAGGTCTGATAGGTCACCAGGGCTTAATGATAAAGTGCAACTCAAACCATTTTTAAGAAGTAGAAGACTACGAAGATGACTTAACCTACTATTACCTAAATAGAGTAGTAAGGTAATTTTAAAACTACGTATTGATGTCACTCTTATAGTAAATCAGTGTAAGAATCAGTCCTTGTAGACTGAATATAATTATTTTCATAGTATCAATGTTCTGAGCTTTATAGCCACAAGTAGATGTGTTCTTAGTATCAAATCCCAGGAACTGATGGACCTTTGGATATGTTCGGCTTTCTTGTTTTAGCCTTACTTCTGAGCCCATACCTTACATACTAGTATGTTTTTCATCCCCTCCTATCACCACCTCAATATATTAGTGGTTATTGGGCATAGTTTACACATGCATGTGTGTAAATATATACACATGTATATACAAGCATGCATATACGTCTATATATTTGTTCACTGTAGCTGGAATTTATTTTGCGACTGAGCTAGGTACCCCATACATCAATAGATAGTTTTGTTTTATCATTAGGTACAGGCTTAGTATTGTTGGGCATTCTTTATCTCTTCACATTTTTCATTTGACCTTTTTAACTTAGAATGTTGTTATATTTAGCACCAACTATGTACATGGAAGTAGTTGCTTTTTACTAGTTAGGGACCCTATCATCTATGGAGCTTTATACTTAGGTATTATTATATGTGTGCTTTGTGCTAATTTCAAGCTTTATTGTGTCAATTTTTATGTGTTACGCCTAGCATTCCACTATTTATCTGTTTTTATCTTTTTATTTTGTATTAGTTAATGCCATCTCTGCCATGTTCAGCGAACACTTTAAGTGTACTCATTAATATGTACACGTTTCATTGTTTTAAATAGTGACACTTTGTGATCAATATATGCTTCTAGGGCATAATCGTGCTTACAAATACTGTCTATTTTAGGCACAGGACAGCACGAATATAGGCTCACCTTTTTTCTTAGAAATTTAAACATTGTTTCTGTTGTTCAGTACTTAGATGCTTAGAACGTGCTCACCGCACGTTGAGTTACCATAGCGCATGAAGTTAGGTTGTACTCAATTGCTTTCAGAGTTCCTACAGCACACGGCACTTTACAACTTGTAAACAGTTTGTTTTACGTGGAATCTAAGAGGTTCCTATTTGTGGAATTTTTAATCTTGGACAACAGCCTTTCACCGATATGATGAGGTCTGACTCCTTGATGAGGCACATCGCGAAATACATTATATTCGCTATGTTGTTTTGTGGTAAAGGTACGCTTACATTTTTAGTACAGAGTTCTCGCTATATTAATTTTTTAACCTGATATATGCAAAGTTGCATTCGACACACCACTATCTTAGTAGAGATGCTAGATATTGAAACGCGATAAAACTTGCTGTTTATCTAAGGATTTTAATGTTTTTAACACCATGAGGAGAGAGAATGTTCAGGGTTTTAATGAATGTAGCAACAGTTTTTAATGATTGTAGAATGATATAGGACCAAGCACAATGCTCCTTTTATTTTTAGAATGTATCAGGGTATATGCATATTTTTACTTATTTGCATGGACATTCTGATCATTAATTGTATATTTGGATGGAAGTATTCCTTCTAAATATTGTTGCATTTAACTATGTTAACTTTTTGAGTATCTGTTCCTTTAAGACAAGATAACATGTGACATATCAATTTGTAATGTCCAATAGGAAGCTTAAGGATGGTTTAAAAATGATTCAAACAGTTTTATTCATTGTTTTAAGAGTCTGAAGAAGCCTTTGGCGAAAGCGCTCACTCATTGGAATAAACTTTATTATTTTTTATGAATGCATCTTATTTGAAGTTCCTTTGAATCTCTGCTTTTCGTTTCATTGCCACTGGAGGGTCACACACTTGGATTTGGATTGCTCTCTTTTATGTTTACGTGAGTCTCCTGCCTCAACTGATAGCAGCACTGCATTTGGCTTTTTGAGTTATATAATTCTAATGTCTTGCTTTACTGACTGTAATCTTCAGTGATTTTCCAGAGGAAAAAATGCGAGACTGGGATATATAGCACAAAATCAAGGAGAGTTGAGAGGTATTATATGAAAAATGGAGTGGGTGCTTCTGTTACAGCCAAACAATCGTCTTGTAGTTTGGTATTGCTTATCTTGTGCAGGGCTGCTTCTGACAAAGTATTCTGTCAAATGTAGAGCATTTCCTTTTTGGATAGGTGAAAAGATTCAGAATGCTAAAATAAATGCATAAATAAATATAAATTCATACATTTAAGGAGAGAGAGGGCTGAGACAGAATGAAAAGTTGGCAGACTGCATCCCTACCAAAATAAATATTAATCCATGTAGGAGGTTGAATAGTCAAGGGAGTTGAGCAATTTTTGAAATGTGTTCTGTATGCTTAACATCGTAGATGATGATCTGAAGAAATATATGCATTGCGGTTGGTAAAATTTATTTTTCCAACTTCTGATGCCTTATCAGCTGAATATTCTTTAGAGTTCAGCCTCTTAAAATAAAGGTTTCTTCACCTCTAATGATTTCTTGTTCCACCTTCTGATCATTTGTGGTATAACCCTTGATCAAGCAGAAGCAGTCTCTGGGTAGCTTGTTTTTTTCAGCTAGCATGAGTTTCATTTAAAGATAAGATGTTGCAGAAATGTTATCGGCAGAATCCATGAGCAATTTATCCAGGTTATTGCGGTTGTGGCAGTCTAGCTGCTAGCATGTATATCCTTCACAGCTCAGAGAGAAACACTGCAGTAAAGTTCACTCTCTTGGAAGAGGGCATTGCAGGCTGTAAGTTTGTGTCTGCTTGCATCTAAGGTACAGTGCTGCATGGAATGAATAATAATTTTTATGTACTGCTGTAAACGTAATGATCTTCTGCACAGTGTGTGCAAAGTGGACATTGAATTTTGGGAGAGGTGCTTATTGTGTGTTAGTGTAGGTTGCTGTTGTAGCCTTTATCGTGCTGAAAGAAGTCAGGTGATTCGCCTCTGCACACACTTCTTCATTGTGTCTACATTTTCAGTGACTTTCCATAAAACTGTTTCAAGCAGATAAATGCGCAGGCTAGAGTCACTGCATTCCCTTTCTCAAAATTTTCGTCATGCATATGGTTTGTCAGCCTGGTTTGAGAAGCAAAAACATTTTATTTTCTAGGAATTATATCCGTTCAGTTTCATAGTTTATCAGTATTTGCAGATATCTTTGGTAGTTTAATGCCTCAGCAAAAGAACTGCCAGACAGTGTAGCCAGTGCTACCTTTTTACTGGCATACTACAAACATTTGTTTAACTGACCAACACTATTGTCACCACAGACAGATTATTCAAAACAGTGGTAACCAAACTGTCATTTTAACTTTATGGACAAAGAAAAGCCAGGTAGTGTGCCATACTTCCCCCAATGAGTTTGTCCAAACCCCATGCCTTTCTACACACCAGGCCATTGGAACAGTGTAATACTGAGAACTATTCATTCACTTAAGAATACTGTCCTAGTGGCTCGGGAAAACAGGGAAGAGTGAAAGGGGGAAACCCTGTATAAAACTAATGGAAGGAGATAAGAGCCTTGAAAGCTACTGTGCTGAACTGACAAGACTCTTCTTGTGCCTAGATTAAAAATAACCATGGCCAAGGAGAAGTTGAATACCATCTTTTACCACTTGCAGTCTTGGGAAAAAATTCTCTGCAGGTAGAGAATTTCCACACCCAATCTGCTCCCCCACAAAGGCACAACCAGACAGTGTAGTCTGTGACTATTTTAATGGTATATGACAAACATTTTAACTGGCCTATTAGAACTATAAGCAAACTATTCAAGCAGTGGTCACTAAACTATAATATCAACCACCTGGACAGAGTACAGTCAGATACAGTACCATGCCATGCAGTTGGTGGGCTTGGTATACCATACCATACCACCTTCCTGGTGGGCTTGTCCAACCACAGTGCTCCCCTGTACAGCAAAAAATTAGAACAGAGCAGCATTGAAGACCAGTCCCTCAAACAAACCAAAGTAGTCTGACTCCGGTATATCAAATGCAATATAAAAAGATTACGCAATTTTCTGTGACAATAGAGTGGACAGTAGATGAGGTAGTGGGGTCATATTGATGAAAAACTGCTTATCTGCACCCAAAGCTTATTGTCAAAAATAATTATTATTCAAGTAACAGCCGCATTTTTGTTCTAATTGAATTCTTTGAGAGTTGATAGAATAAAAGTGCCATTGTTCCATTTATATTTCCTCACCTTCATCCCTCAAATTAGAGTATTTTCTCAATAACATAACACACTTCACCAAACATTGGAAATTGCTCATCAGGGGGACTTAACATGCACAGGAAGGGAGATTCTAAAGATGAGTTATTCAGTCTAGCTACCTCCCTAAATCTGACACAACTAGTGAATGAATGCATTAGACTAAACACTCATAACTACATACTAGATGTCCAGCTAAACAATATTCCTGACAAACTGCATAGCCTTAATATTCTACCAATGCATAGCTTTAATATTCTACCAGTTTGCATGACTGATCAGTCCTTTTCTCTCTACCTGGGCAATTAGAGCTTCCATACTTCCTTCATAAATCCTCAGCACAAGACGTTTCTCAGTGTTACCTCAAAATATCCTACTGAATGAACTTAACACAGATTGGAGCATGCTTTACCAGTGCACTGTTTTCCTATCCACATTTTTTAATCTGTTTGTACCCATTCAAGATAGGCTATACCCCATGGAGAACATAAAATGTGAAGTGAAAGTCTTTCCCCTGCCTCAGCAGAAAGCTGAGCAGTCTTGTAAAACTTAGGCTTAACCCGGAAAGAAAGGAAAGCTGATCCCTCTAATAACCTGAAGCACAACAAATTTCTTCTGAGGTAACAAGCTAGAACAGATATCAAATCAACAAAAAAGTACAGTTGTGTACACTTACCATAAATGTAGATGTTCATGTGTATTCACTTTTGCAGTCATCACACTTGGGTTATCTGCCTGCAGGTAGCCCTCAGTTGGGCCGAATACCAGGGAGTTAGTATTTCTTCATTGGATGCTGTCGCTCCAGGACTGATGTCAGGTTATCATGGGTATAAAAACAGACAGCCGTCACCATTACATCAGTTTTTCTTGCCCCAAATGTCAGGAGCCCCCCAAATAGGGAGCTAAGTTATGGTGGGGAGAACACCACCATTAAAAAGTAAATACCAATACCCCTGAAGGGGTGAGTAATAGCCATAGAGAGGAGAGAGAGAAAACAGGGGGCTGGAGGGAGGGAAACTGGGACTGCAACAGTGAATACACTCAACATCTACATTTATGGTAAGTGTAAACAACTTTACTATGTTCTTCGTGTTTCACTGTTGCAATCATCACAGTTGGGTGGATTCCCAAAGCTGAAGAAGGGTGGAGGCAGTCAAGAAGAGTTAGGGCTGGCTAGTATGCCATGCAGGACTGCTGTTGCAAAACCTGCCCTGGATTTGGAAAATATAGGGAAGTGGTAATGCATGGTGAAGGTGTGTACCGAACTCCAGGTAGCAGCTTCCAGGATGTCCCTGATAGGGACTCACCTGAGAAATGCTGTAGAGGTAGATGTTGCCCTAGTGGAATGTGTTCTGACCCCCTGAGGGGTTGGTTTCCCATGGTGCTTATAGCTGAAATGGATACAGTGTGCTATCCATTTGGAAATTGTTTGTTTTGAAATGGCCTTGTCCTCTGCCCCTGTTGCAAAGCTGACTAGTAACTGGTCAGATTTTCCGAAGGGCTTAGTCCTATCAAGGTAGAATCTTGAGTTGTATGTTAATGTCCAGGGAGTGCAGGATCCTTTCCTCTTTATTTTGAGGATTAGGGAAGAAAGTTGGCAAATGGATGGATTGGTTGAGAGAGACACTGGACACCACTTTTCGCATGAAGTAAGGGTTAGTCCTGAGGGAAACCCTGTCAGCATGGAAAATAATGAAGGGTTCCACTGCCATAAGTGCTTGTAGCTCAGACACACTTCTAGCTGAAGTGATGGCCAGAAGCAAGGCTGTTTTCCAAGAGAGGAATTTTATGTCTGCTGATGCAGCAGGTTCAAAAGGGGGAACCGTGAGCTTTTCCAGTACAAAGTTAAGGTCCCAAGCAGGGGTGGGTGCTCTCCTTGGTGGCCTGAACTGTTTGATAAGAGGGTGTGAGAACAGAGGTGGCTCATTGTTGTAATGTGCCAAAATGACTGTGGCATGTATCTTAATGGAGGAGAAGGACGGGCCTTTGTGGAGTGATCCAGGATTAGAGGCAGGGACGGCAGAGTTGTGATAGAATCCAGGAGCAGAATCTTTTCCACTTATCAGCATAGGATTTTCTTGTACTGGGTCTTCTGGCTTCAAGAATGATGTCCAGCACCTGCTTGCTTAGGGTTGCTAGAGGAGAATTCAAGGAATACGCCAGGCTGTAAGATTTAGGGTTTGCAGTTGTGGATGCAAAATCTGTCCCTGCTGAGAGAGCAGGGTTGGGTTCTGGTGTAGGTGCCAGGGTGGCACCGGTGAAAGGCTGCGCAGGAGTGGATACCAATGCTGGCATGACCAGTCCGGGGCAATCAGAATTGTCCTTGGTCTGCCCTGTCTTATCTTGAGTAATACTCTTGAGAGAAGAGGCAGAGGGGGAAAGGCATAGATTGAGAGATTTACCCACTGAAAAGATAGAGCATCCACTTTTCAGGCCCTGCTGTGAGGATTTCTGGTGCATAATTTGCTGAGCTGGTGGTTGTAGGGGGAGGCAAAGAGATCCACCTCTGGGGTCCCCCATTTCTGAATCACAAGTTTGAAGGTGCTGGGCTACAATTGCCACTCATGTGGGTCTAGTAGATTTCTGCTTAAGTCGTCTGCAAGTGAGTTTTGTTGCCTGGTAGGAATTGAGCTTGCAGATGGACTTGCATGTCCAAGGCCGTGTGCCCCAGGGCATGGCTAACCTGGAGAGTGGGTAGGAGTGGGTTCCCCCTCTTGTTGATGTACCACATAACTGTGGTGTTGTCTGTTTTTATTAGCAGTTGTCCTGGAAAGCATAGGGATCTGAAAGCTGTCAGGGCATTCTGCACATAGTGGCCATTTGTTTTTGAAGTAGGCTGTCAGTTATACTTGTTTTTCTGAAGTGAGGAATGCCATCTGGAATGTTGTGTCCAAGCTTGCCCAGGAATACAGTATTTTGACTGGGTACCAGTTTTGATTTTTTTTTTTTTTGTTGATGGTGTACTCCAAGGAAGTGAGAAGATGTTTTACAAATGTCAGGTGCTGCAGCAGCAATTCCTGATTGTCTGCCTGAATCAGGCAGTCCAAGTACGGGAAAATTTGGATATTTCTCTGCCTGAAGTATGCATTGGCTGGAGCCAGGCATTTTGTGAAAACTCTGGGTGCAGTAGATAAGTGAAAAGGAAGTGCAGAGAACTGATAATGCATAGATCCTGCTCTGAAATGTAGATACTTCCTGCATGACTCCCTTATTGGGATGTGCAGATAGGCTTCTTTTAAGTCTAGGGTGACTAACAAGGCATCCTTGGCTAGCATCGGAATAAGCTGTTGCAGGGTAAGCATTTTGAATTTTGGTACCACCAGGAAGGTGTTGAGAATTGAAAGGTCCAGGATTGGGCACCAAGAGCCCTCTTTTCTGGATACCAGGTAGAGTCTGGAGTACAATCCTTGACTCCTCTGTTCTACTGGAACTGGCTGAATAGCTCTGATATTGAGCAGGGGAAGCTACTTGGCTTTGAGCCTCTGCCCACTGGTTTGGAGGAAGGTCTGGAAACCCGCTTGGGGTTGGCAGTGAGTGGAAATAAAATTTGTACCCCTGGTGTACAATGTCGAGGACCCTCCGGTCCTGTGTGATGGACATCCAATTGTTTTGCAAGAAGGGCAAGTTTTCCTCCTAGGGGCACAAGCAATTGGGCAGGGCTGGGGAGGGGAGTAAAAAAGTCATTTTGAGTTTTTTCCATAAGGAGGTGGCTTACCACTCCCTGCTTTAGGGATGGGCGCACTCCATTGCTTAGATCTCTACATACCCTGAGACTGTAGTCTGGCTGGTCTGTTTCCCCTGGGTCTGGTTTGAGAAGGCCTGGAGGGGGCTGGAAAGAACCAGTGTATGGAAGGGCAATGCCTACTGAATCTAGGGAGTTCCACTTGTAAGAATTCTTTAACAGTCTGCATAGACTTAGCTTTTTCTTCCATCTTTTTAAGAACTTCTGCTTTGGTGCCAAACAAACTGTCTTTGTTCAAAGGAACGTCTAGTAACTTTAATATGATATGGTCTGGCAAGGTCTGCTCCTTGAGTCAAGCATGTCTTCTCAGTACTGATCCAGTGACTGCTACTCGGCAAGATGCTTCTAGGGTGTCAGAGCCACACTGCAAAGTACACTTACAGACTTGGCTTGCTCCTGCAATTCTTTACTTTTTGCACAGTCTGTAAAGGTTGCCACTTTTTGTTTAATAAGTTCCATAATATGCTGCTGGTACTTCAGCATGTGAAACTGACAATTCAGTGCCCTAATAGCAAGAGTTGCAGAGGTATATACCTTCTTACCCCATCTGTCCAAAGCTCTGCAATCCCTGTTCAAAGGGGTGGTATTCTTGGCTGTAGTAGCCTTGATACCTTTAGGTCCCTGCGAAATGATCTCTGGGTCAGCAGTTGGATTCTGGAAAAGAAATTTGTGAGTGCCAGGTACTCTGTAGTACCTGTCTGGTTTCCTAGGGGCAGGAGGTAAAGTGTCAGGAGTAAGACTGGATTCCATAAAAACATCAACAACATCCAGGATGGGGGGTATAGCTAAAGGCCTATGCTGAGGCAACTCTAGGAATTCTCTGAGTCTCTTTTTGGGCTGAGGATAGTCTTTGGCATTCCAGTGGAAATGCTCTCTTAAGGTATGCAAGGTTTCACCAAAAGAAAAATACTCTGGAGAGGAGGCAGAAGGAATGGATTTCTCTGCATCTGAATCCTCATAATCAGATAAGGGCATGTCTTCATAATCAGAAATCTCAGTGTCATCGGACTCCAGGTCTGTAGAAGCTGTAGGGGACTGATGTCTTTTTCTCTTAGCAGGGGAAAGTTGACTTCCCCTAATCAGTGTAATAAGGTCTTCTGCCATTCTAAGCATTTGTTTTTGTAGCATGGGAGCAGGTGTGTGGGCTTTGGTAGTCGGTTTTCTAGGCATAGTGCATTCTCTGGGCCTAAAAAACTCTGTAGTTTTGGTTAAAATAGAAGTTGGCGGTTTGAGTCGAATATCGGTTAAGTGAAGAACTGGCTCCAGACCCATCCAATGTAGACATCCTGAGGTTCCATAGTCGAAGAAGAGTCTTGCGGCATACTGGACTCCGAATGGGTATATGTAGAGTCCTGCAAATCCATTGAAGTGGGTATCGGGGGCTACGAAAGCACTTCACTGAGTACCAGCGGACTGCTGACTAGCTTAACGTAAGCGTTGGTAGCTTTAGACCTATGCGGTCTGTCTCTGTCTTTATCCTTACGTTTTTTTCAGAACATCGGTAGTCGGATGGCTTACCAAAGCCATTTCATAATACGGAGATCGAGAGTGAAAGAATTTAGCGACAAAGAGTGCCCAACAACGAATGGTTCAGGTGTTAAGGCACAAAACCGACATTGAGGTATGTCGTGGTCTGGGCCTAAACAGGTGACGCAGTAGGAATGAAAATCTCTGTGAGGTATTTGCTTTCCACAGGCAAGACAGTTAACTTTTTCTGACATCGGTTAGAGCAAGAAAAAAGGATCCCCAATGGGGTACTTAGCTTTAGAAGACTTCAGGATTATTCAATTCGTAAACAAAAATTCAGGTAGCGGCTGGCCAGCACTTGCGAACTGCTTCTGCTTCGGCAAGAAAGACTGATGTAATGGCGTTGGCTCCTGTTTGTATACCCCTGACGACCTGATGTCAGTCCTGGAGCAACAGCATCTGATGCATATTACTAAGTCTCTGGTATTTGGGATGACTGAAGGCTACCTGCAGGCAGATAACCCAAGTGTGATGACTGCAACAGTGAAACATGAAGAACATCTAACAGCAGCAGCTTAAGTGTTTTGTGCAGCCCAAACAATTTTGGCACTTAAATCCATCTGTGATATGACCATGATTCCCAAACAATCCTGCACATCCAAAATCTCATTAGCTGTTATTAAGGGTATTGATAGGAACATATGCAGTCCCCCATCTCACGATGAGTCACACTTCTCCATACTCCACTAGCAATCTTCTGCACCCCTTCTCCTTCAAAACTTTTACCAAGAAAACAGTGCACAAACCATTAGAAAAAATCCTTTGCAATTATACGCCCTTCTTCTACTCTCTTTACCCTGAAAACTCCAGAGTAGGTACCCTATTCTCAGTAAACCTCTTACATTTATATTTACCATATCTCTTTATATTTTAAACGCATAATAGTTATACCTTATACTCCTTAAAACACAGCAACAACAAACCCCCTCATAATTCCACCCTATGGCCAATATTTGTCCACCAGCAAAAATATTTGAAAAAAATAATTTACAAATAGATACTAGAATATCTCTCTAAATATGATGTACTGACTGCAAAACACCATTTCTGTCCGAATTGCAGTATCCTAAGTGTGCTACATAATGCTCACTGGCAACATTTATAACAAAATGCATCATGGTCTGATGACTTATCTTGACCTCAACAGAGCCTTTAAAACTGTTAGTCATGAGCAATTACTAAATAAGATTACACATTGTAGCTTCTTTCCAAAGTTTTTTTTTTTTCAGTAGTTTCACAACTACCTATCCAATTCATCCTACACTATAAATGCAGCTTATGATTCTGCAAGAAATGGAAACGTTTCCAATGGAGTTTAACAAGGATCTGCTCTTGGAACATTTATATTCTTATTATTTATTAATGTTCTCCCTTTGGACCATCCAGTGCATGACTGCATAATGCATGCAACTGTTTTGTTCACAAAGCATGGGAAATCAACTCAGATACAGTCTAGATAAATGTTTGCTGCATCTGGCTCTGTTTGTAGCGGCCACTTGTTCTGAGCACATTTTTCAGGCCATCTTGGATTGGAAGGGGCCTTTCTGCACTCTGAGAGGATTGTGCTGACTGGAACCTGTCTGGTGAAGGGTGGTTGGTCTAGGGCTTGGAGTAAGCATCCTCATTTGCTCTTTTGAACCTTTTTTTAAAGTTTTTTTTGCCCAAGTTTTTGGCTTCTGGTATTTAAGCCCTGCATTTGAACAGGTTGTTTCTTGTTTGTGCATCATGCAGCACTGAGCACTGCCTCGCAGTTGTGTGCCATAGCTGGACAGATTAATTCAACAGTTTTTTCCCTTCGATACAGCTGTGGTGCACAAGTGTAGCCCTCATCCTTAGTACTTTTCTGGTCAAATAAATACTGCTAGTGAGATGAAACAAGCTACCAACAAAAAACTCCAGGCAGAAATATCCATCCACTGAGTTCCTCCTTGATCAATCCTGAAAATCCCCCCTTAGTGACAACAGTCTTCAACCCGGCATTATGGACAGTTGGACCAACCTTGTTGACGTGGGTCCCTTGAGGTAGTGTATCAATTGCCTCATATACACTGACAGCTGTCTACTAATAACTCACTCTTGTACATGAAGAATCTTGAATCCATGCTCTCTCGCACGCAAAACGGTAACATGGTAGAGGATGTTAACCCACCCACCACTACACATGCACATAAGTAGCTCTACTCATACACATAGTATCTAACACAAAAATCAAAATAAGCAGAGGTTCTCTCAAAAAACCTACTGAGACATGTGAGACCTCCAAAACACAAGACTGCTACAACTAACACAGTTCTTACAGCCACCATGACACACAGCAACACCAGTGTGTCCTCACCTATCAAGCCCGAAAGGCATAACAATCAAAAACAAAATTGTTCTCATCACTGGAGAATCAATATCGAGGCATGTTGATGTCCCACTCACCAGGATGGACAAGGAGAAAGTCACAGTCAGCTTCCTGTCCGGTGCCAGGGTTCATCAGATCACACATGCACTCTGGTCTGTCAGCAACAAATACCATTCTGACTCTGTCGTAGTTCATGTTGGAGTGAATAACCTGAGACATACCTCACTGCACTATATGAGGAGAGACATGATTAAGCACTATGAGTATGTCCCTAGCCTTTAGCTGCATACTACCCTCCCCCAGAATGATGCCACAGTATAAACAAAAAAATGATTGATTTAAATAATTGGCTTTATTTTTGGTGTCATTCAAAGGGGATCCATTTCCTTTCAGCCTGGGAAGCCATGGTTGACAAACCTCACTGCTTTGACTGAGACTGTTTGTACCTGGCACCTCTAGGCTTTCGGCTGCTGGTAAAGGGTCTTCCCTCCATCATAGTGCCTTTTTTAGGCAAGGTCTCTAAAACAAACTTACCAATGTGAAATTTGCCACTCATAACAAAATAAGGGCCATGCTGCTAAATGCTAGGAGTTTAAACCAAAAACTGCACACCCTGGAAACACTACTGTCATTGGAAGATGTGTCTACACAGTCACGGAAACCTGGTTCTAGGCCTCAGAGAGTACCTCGGCCTTGCAAGACTATGTCTTTCACACATTCAGACCGCAAAATGAATGTCTGAAAACCAGAGGAGGTGGTGTTTCTGTCTATATTAGAGATAAATTCACCTCCTGTCTAGTTTGACTGGACAACTCCATGAAGTTGCTCCAAGTTCAGGTTACAGTGGGTAAGACCCCCTTTCAAGTCATAGCCAGTTATAGATCTGTTTCCATGGGTCATGATGCACACAAAGCCTGCTTGACCAAACTGGAAAAGTACAGTTGTGTACACTTACCATAAACGTAGATGTTAGAGTGTATTCACTGTTGCAGTCATCACATTTGGGTTATCTGCCTGCAGGTAGCCCTCAGCTGGCCTGAATACCAGAGTCTTTGGATTTCTGCGTCAGATGCTGTCGCTTCTTCCTTGATGTCAGGTCATCACGGGTATAAAACATGCAGCCGACGCCATTACATCAGTTTTTCTTGCCCCAGATGTCAGGTGCCCCCATAATAGGAAGCAATTAACTGGTATGGTAAAACCCCTATAAAAAAGCAGATACACAAGAAAAAGTAGGACATACCAACCATAAGGAGAGGTAGAGCCAAGAGAAGTCAGGGGGCTGGAGGAAGGGTAACCAGAACTGCAACAGTAAATACATTCGAACATCTACATTTATGGTAGGTGTACACAACTGTGCTATGTTCTTCATGTTTCACTGTTGTAGTCATCACATTTGGATTGATTACCAAAGCTAAGGAAGGGAAGAGGAAGTTAAAGAGTATTAGGGCCAGATATTAATCCCTGCAAGACTGCAGTGGCAAATTCAGCTCTGGATTTAGAAAAGATAGGTAAGTGGTAAAGTGGTGAAGGTATGTTCAGAGCTCCTTCTATGATGTCCCTGGTAGGGACCCCTCTGAGAAATGCCAGAGAGGTAGGTGCACCCTGGTGGAATGTGATCTTATCCCCTGTGGGGTAGGTTTTCCATGGTGCTTGTAGCAGAAATGAATGCAATGGGCTATCCATTTGGAAGTGGTTTGCTTTGAAATGGCCTTCCCTTCTGCCCCTGCAGCAAAGCTAACTAGCAGCTGCTCAGATTTTCTGGTAGGCTTAGTCCTGTCCATATAGAATCTAAGTTGTCTGTGCATGTCCAAAGAGTGCAGTATTCATTCCCCTTTGTTTTGTGGATTAGGGAAAAAAATAGGCAAATGAATGGACTGATTTAGGGCCACAGAAGACACCACCTTGGGCATAAAAGAAGGGTTAGTCCTGAGGGAAACCCTGTCCGCATGGAAGATAATGAAGGGTTCCACTGCCATGAGGACCTGTAATTCAGACACTCTTCTTGCTGAAGTGATGGCTAGAAGGAAGACTGTTTTCCAGGAAAGGAATTTCAACTTGGCTGTAGCCGCTGGTTCAAAGGGGGGAAGAGTGAGCTTTTCCAATATAAAGTTAAGGTCCCACGCTGGAGTAGGAGCTCTCCTGGGGAGGGGGGTCTTAAATTTAAAATTTTGGCCCCTCTAAGGAATGGCTTTAGCAAGGGGTGAGAGAAAAGAGGTGGTTCTGTATTATAATGTGCTGAAATGGCAGAGGCATGAATTTTAATTGAAGAGAAGGATAGGCCCCTGTGGAGCATTTCTGTTAAGTACTGTAGAATCTGAGGTAAGCTGGGCACCATTGTGCCCATCCCCTGAGCCAGGCTTCAGGTAGAGCATCTTTTCCACTTGTCAGCATAGGATTTTGTAGTACTAGGCCTCCTTTCCTCCAGAATGACATCCAGTACCTGCTTACTGAGGGATGCTAAGGGAGAGCTCAAGGAATTAGCCAGGCTGCAAGGTTCAGGGTTTGAAGCTGAGGGTGCAGAATCTGACCTGCTTGCTGGGACAGCAGGGAATGGGTCTGAGGCAGGTGCCATGGTTGTAGCAGTGCCATACTGCGCAAGAGGGGGTACCAGTGCTGTCGTGGCCAGTCTAGTGCAATCAGTATTGTCCTTGGCTTGTGCTGTCTGATCTTTAGTACAACCTTCGAGAGGAGAGGCAGAGGGGGAAAGGCATAAACTGAGAGGCTTTCCCAGGTAAAGGACAGGGTATCCACTTTTCAAGCTTGGCTGTTGGGAGTTCTTGTGCAGAATTTGTTCAACTGGTAGTTCTGAGGGGAGGCAAACAGGTCTATCTCTGGAGTCCCCCATTTGTTCCTCAAGAGGTTGAATATTTTGGCATCTAGTTTTGATTTGTGTGGGTCCATGAGATTTCTGCTTAAGTCGTCTGCCAGTGAATTTACTATGTCTGGCAGGAACTGAGCTTGCAGGTGTACTTGGTAGCTCAAGGCTGTGTTCCACAGAGCCATGGCTAGTCTGCAGAGAGGGTACGAGTGGGTTCCCCCCTTCTTGTTTATATACCACATAACTATGGTGTTGTCTGTCTTTGCCAATAGTTGTCCTGGAAGAATATGGTCTTTGAAGGCTGTCAGAGCATTCTGTACAGCTAACATTTCCTTTTTGATTGATATGCAGGTGCATCTGTCTCTGGTTCCATTTGCCCTGAATGCACTGCCCTGCCATGTGAGCCCCCTCATGCATAGTCTGATGCGCTTGTTGTTAGGGTTTGGGCGGCAGGGGGTAGAGTGAAAGGGAGTCCCTTGTTGTGGTAGCAGGCCTTTGACCACCAAAGGAACTCTGTCTTGATACAAGGAATTATAGCAGTCATTGTTTCCAGATTATGTGAATGTTGACACCATAGGTTTTTTAGATACCATTGGAGTTTCCTCATATGCAGTCTTGCAAATGGAATTAGTAAAATGCAAGAGGCCTTGAACCCCAGGGCTTGCAGTATTTTCCTTGCAGATAGCTGGGGTTTTGTGGCCAATAGTTTGAAGTAGGCTGTCAAGTAAACTTGTTTCTGTGGAGTGAGGAATGCCATTTGGGAAGTTGTGTTCAAGCTTGCTCCCAGGAATACGATCTGTTGGCAGGGTATTAGGTGAGATTTCTTATCGTTGATGGTGTACCCCAGTGAGGTTAGAAGTTTCTTTTTGAATGCCAGGTGTTGTAATAGCAAGTCCTGGCTTTCTGCCTGAATCAGACAATTGTCCAAATATGGGTAAATTTGAATATTTCTCTGCCTGCAGAATGCAATGGCTGGAGCTAGGCACTTTGTGAATACCCTGGGCACAGTAGATAAGCCAAAGGGAAGTGCATGGAGCCTGCCCTGAAGCGTAGGTATTTCCTGTAAGATTCCCTTATTGGGATGTGCAGGTAAGATCCTTTAAGTTTAGGGTTGCCAGCCAGGCATCCTTGGCTAGCATGGGAAGATGATGTTGCAGAGTTAGCATTTTGAATTTTGGAAGTACCAGAAAGGTGTTGAGAATAGAGAGGTCCAGGATAGGACACCAGGAGTTGTCTTTCCTGGGTACCAGAAAAAGTCTTGAATAAAAGCCTAGTCCCCTTTGTTCTGCTGGGACAGGCTGAATAGCCCTGATATTGAGGAGAGAGAGAACCTGCTGTTGGGCCTCTGACCATTGATTTGGGGTTAGGTCTAGCCAACCATTTGGTGTTGGTAGGGAGTGGAAGTGGAGTCTGAATCCTTGGAAAACTATGTTCAAAACCCAATTGTCCTGGGTAATGAGTTCCCGCTTTTTTGCATGCAGGGTAAGCTTTCCTCCTAAGGGAGCAGGTAGTAGAGCAGGGCTTGGAAGGGTTAAGGTTAAGTCATTGTGCCATTTTTCCATAGGGGGGTGGCTTACTACTCCCTGCTTTGGAAGTGGGGAGCCCCCCACTACTTAGGTTTGTGTGAAGTCTGAGACTGTAGCCTAGGTGGTCTGCTGTTCCTGGGTTTGGACTGAAAAGGCCTAGAAGGGACTGGAAAGACCAGTTCTTAGAAGGTCAATGCCTACTGAATCTGGGAGGATGTACTTGTAGGAAATCTTTAACAGTTTGCATAGATTTAGCTTTTTCCTCCATCTTTTTGAGAACGACTTCTGCTTTGTTGCCAAAAAGGTGGTCTTGGTTTAAGGGAGCATCCAGTAATTTAGCTTTTGCATGATCTGGCAAGTTTTGTTCCTTAAGCCAAGCATGCTTTCTAAGTACAGACCCAGTGACAGCAGCCCTGCAAGATGCTTCTAAAGTGTCAAAACCACATTGCAAAGTATGTTTACCAACTTTTTCTGCAGAATGCATTAAATCCTGTAATTCTTTGTGTTCCGTATAGTCAGTAATCAACATAATTTTCTGTTTAAGTAGCCCCATAACATGCTGCTGATACTATAACATATGAAACTGGCAAATTAAAGAAAGCCCTGATGGCTAAAGTAGCAGAAGTGTATACCTTTAATGAAAAACTCCTTTATTAACAAACAATAGAATATAACCTCCAAAATTACTTAAGCGCTTTCATCATAGTATAATGACTTCATCAGAACAGGTTAAATAGTTAATATCCCTCAAAATGCACAGTTTATATATTCCAGCTGATTCATAATTAATTGATCAATTAAAAGTTAAGTTTAAGTTTATTAAAAAGTGTGGTTCTGTGTTGAACAAAGGATTATATTCTTGATTTGTTTTTGTAATATTATTGCATGTATTTCCACATTTAAACTAACATTTTGTTAACTACAATATATTTTTCTATTTTTGAAAAATCAATTTCCATATATTTGTGGGTTTTATTTATTTTTAATATTCTTTATACATGGAATTTTATATTTTGTATTATTCCAGGATTTAATATTTTACATTTCATATACAAATTTGAACAGATTGTTTCATGAAATTCTGCACTGTTTTTTTTTTTTAACTTTTAATTGATCAATTAATTATGAATCAGCTGGAATATATAAATTGTGCATTTTGAGGGATATTAACTATTTAACTTGTTCTGATGAAGTCATTATACTATGATGAAAGCGCTTAACTAATTTTGGAGGTTGTATTCTATTGTTTGTTAATAAAGGCATTTTTCATTGATGGCCACTGGGTGCTTTTTGTTGGTTACTAGTGGAACATTGTTTTGGTTTTTAGAAGTGTATACCTTCTTACCCCATCTGTCTAAGGCTCTAGAATCTCTATTAGAATGGGTAGGATTTTTGTCAGCAGTAGCCTTAATGCCTTTTGGTCCTTGGGAAATGGTCTCTGGATCCACAGAAGGATTCTTGAAGAGGAACTTGTGAGAGTCCGGTACTCCCTAATACTGGTCAGGTTTTCTGGGAGCTGTAGGTAAAGTGTCTGGGGAAAGGCTAGATTCCAAGAAAGCTTCATCTACAATGTCCAGAACAGGAGGGATAGCTAAAAGCCTGTGTTGAGGTAGGAGTAAGAATTCCCTAAGCCTCTTTTTGGAGTGTGAGAAATCCTGGCTTTCCCAGCGGAAATGCTCCCTAAGAGTGTGCAAGGTTTCACCGAAAGAATGATATCCTCTGCAACAGAATCCTCATAAGTAGATGCGGGCAAATCCTGGTAAATCAGAAGGAGCAGAAAAATCAGATTCCTGATCAGAAGAATTCGAAAGAAACTCAGTTCTAAGTCTTTTAGAGGGGGAAGGCTGGCTTCCCCTAATCAAGGTAATGAGGTCTTCAGCCATTCTAAGCATTTGTTTTTTAGGCATATGGGCCAGGGCCTGCAGTTTGGTCATTGGTTTTCTAGACGTGGTGTGAGTTTTAGGCCTGGATGAAAATGATGGCATAGGTTTAGTATGAATGTCTGTAGGCCTGAATACGCCCTCAGAAGCTGATGCCTGCACAGCGGCTCTGGACCCATCCAAGGTAGAGACATCTGCAGGTTCCATAGTCGAAGAAGCATCTCGCGGCATACCGGACTCCAAATGGGTCTCAGTAGAGGCTTGCGAATCAGACGTAGTGGGTATCAGGGGGTGCGAAATTGACTCACTGAGTACCGATGGACTGGTGACTAGCTTAACGGAAGCATAGTCAGCAGTTTTGGACCTATGCGGTCTGTCTCTGTCTTTATCCTTAGGTTTTTTTGAAGATCGGTAGTCAGATGGCTTGACAAAGCCATTTCAGAGTACACAGGACGAGTATGAAAATAATTAGCTGCAAAAATAGCCCGACGACGGATAGTTTGGGAGTTGAATAAGCCACAAAACTGACAACGAGGGACATCGTGGTCTGGGCCTAAGCAGGGGATGCAGTAGGAATGAAAATCTCTATGAGGAATTTGCTTTCCACAGGTAAGCCAATTTTTAACTTTTACTGACATCGGTTAGAGCAAGAAAAAGGATCCCCAACGGGGTACTTAGCTTTTTTGAAGACTTCGGGTCTGAAACTCGAAAACGAAAATTTCAGGAGTCTGCTGACTGGCACTTGAGAACTGCTTCTGCTTCAGGCACCACACGGCAAGAAAGACTGATGTAATGGCATTGGCTGCATGTTTTATACCCCTGATGACCTGACGTCAAGGAAGAAGCGACAGCATCCGATGCAGAAATCCGAAGACTCTGGTATTCAGCCCAGCTGAGGGCTACCTACAGGCAGATAACCCAAATGTAATGACTGCAACAGTGAAACACGTAGAACATCAATCCAAATATTACTGAACACACTGGTTATGAGGGATTTCATTTATCCCACCATCAACTGGGAAACCTACGCTAGCCCTAACTCACTAGTGCAAAAGTTCCTTGACTTTAACTCAAATGCCCTGGAACAAATTGTCCACACCCCAACAAGAGGAACAAACATACTAGATCTGGTCGTCACTAACATGTCAAACAGATGCACTACCACAACTGGTTGGACCCTAATTAGTTAAATCTGACCACAAATCAGTCACCTTCAAGCTGACACTAACAATAGAATTCAAAATGGGTGAAATCAGATTAAAAAACATCACCAAGCCAAAACTATACCCTTCTAGGTGAAGATATAAATGCATTTTGAGCCCCACCCCCTGCAAGAAGTGGTAACTACACTGAACCTTACACTACAACCCTGTGCAATCACTTGCATAAGCATATAGTCTTGGCTGTACCAAAATGAATCAAAGCCAGAGTCCCATGTAAAAACAAGCTGACATGGTGGACATCCAGTGTCAGCAAACTTTACAGTAAATGCAAAATGTTGCTGTCCAAGAAAACAAAGGCGAGACCCCAACAGTGGCAAGGAACCCTCCTCAGCCTCAACAGGTAAATAAAACAACTTTTCAAATCCTCTAAGGCCTTCTTTGAGAAAAACTTATCAAGCACAGCCAAGGATAATTATGAGGCCTTTTACAGCTATGTACATAGCCTAAAAGGTAAGGCTCAAGCGTGTGCAGAACTAGTGACCAACGATATCACACACATTGACAGCACAGAGATAGCAAACCTGCTCTGGATAGGTTTGGCAAAAATTTCACTCCCTTATCCGAAAAAGTGAAGTGTGTTTAAATAAAGCATCATTATTTCACTTATTTTTAATTTCATACATGTGTTTGTAAATACGGTCTCTGAGTTGCCACTGGGTCTTACCAACATAAAAACAAGAACAGTCTTGGCATTAACTATATAAACAAGACTCTTAGAATTACAAGTACAATAAAATGAGGTTTTCACAACATCTTGATAATTACTAAGGAGTCAGAAACATAAATGCACTTACAATAACGGCAACTGCCACACTTGCTTTTTAAGGCTACTGGACCAGGGGTTTTCTGAGTTGTATTCCAAATAATTTTTAATAGACCTGCCTCTTCTAAAAACAACTTTAGGATGGTTACCCTGTAAATCTTGAACTAGATTAAAACAGGAAAAAATATCCCAGTTTCCCTTCAAAATAGAAGTAATTTCCCTGTGTTCCAAAGTGAAAGTTACAAAGGAATTCAAAAACTGTTCAGTGTCATTCATTCCTACAGGTTCTCTATTGATACCTCATTGTGTTCAGACAGTAACAGGGGCTTGTAACTTCCCTCTGATCTTTTCCTACTCACTTCCTGAAAGATATCAGAAACCAGTTACTTAGGATAGCCCCTTGCTAATAACATGTCAAACAATTTTATGCTTTCATTGCTAAAAGATCCATCCTCAGAAATCATTTGGGCTAATTTGACAAGTTGACCTTTTACCAAACCCTGTTTTTGATGTACAGGGTGCCAACTAGGATAATGTAAAAGACTATTCAAGTAAGTTGGCTTTCTGTAGATGTTACTGACATACTCCTATTATCAATGTCCTTGCTTATATGAACATCAAAATAACTAATACTAGAGTTACTGACGACATGAGTAAATTTTAAAAAAGAGGTGGTTGTATTACAGTAAGCAATGAATGAAGTAATCTCATCCCCATGTTTCCTCCATGCTATAAAATATCATCCAAAAATCAGACATATAACTCTCAAGAGGCTGGTGAAAAGCTCCAAATGTTTATCTTTTTTCCCATTCAGTCATAATAATGGTGGAAAAAATGGGGACACATGCTGCCCACATCGCTACCCCCTTCTTCTGGAGGAAATACTGCCCCACAAAAAACATTATTATTCAAAATGATTTCCATAAAAGATGTCAAAACATTCACTTCATCGTTACGAAAACCTTCAGAAGTACATAGAAAATCATAAAACCATTCAAGGCCCAGGTCATGGGGAATGAAGTGAAATAAGTTTATAACGTCAATTGTAACAAAAGTAATGTTATCAAAATACTTTAAGCCTCTTAATTTGTCCAAAAAATCCCACGAATGTCTACATAAACAGTTAAAAGGATCAAGGCTTTTCTTTAATTTAATGTCAGTATGTCTGGCTAAGGGATGTATCTTTAACTTTTCATGCACTCACTATCAGTCTCATGGGGGGGGGGGGTCATTGATACTTTTATGTATCTTGGGTATCCTGAAAATAGAGGGAACAATGGGAAATGTATTCGTCAAAAACGTATACAAATCATAAGTAATAGTCTCCTGGTCAAACACATCTTTCAACTCAAAGTCAATATATGCATAAGAAATATTGACAGCGTTCTGTGGTGATTCTTCATAAAATTCATTGTCAAACAGAAGAGCATTCATTTTGTTACAATAATTTAATTTAGTCATAACAACAACCGCCCCGCACTTATCGGGCTTCATTACCCTAATGTTTCTGTTTTTAGATAAGTTCTGTAACAACAAAACTTCTAGAAAAATTGTGCTGTTTTATATCCCTACGTTGATGCAGTAACTTCCTGAAATCAAATTCGCACAATTTTTCGAAAAGGACAATTGGTAGTTGTAAAGGCAGGTTGTTAATACTTCTCTGTACCAGGGGGTCTATATTGAAACATCGAACACTTACAACAGCAAACGAAGTTTCATCGACCCTTTTTCAGCAAAAGCTGAAAATATCGACACCACAGAACAGCGATTTCTTTCCTAGTTATAGAAATCGCTGTTCCAACCAAAAAAAAAAAAAAACAGTAAACACTTCCACACACGAACCTTAACCCTAATTGTACCCCCCCAAAAAACAGTAAACAACTGAAAACATATATATGCACATAACCCAACCATACATCTAATGGAAAAAAAACAGTAAACATTTTAAAACATAAGCACTTACCTTAAACCCGCGCCCTAACCCTAAGGTCAGTAACTCTTGCACATTTACGTAAACAGTTCCAAACACATACACACTTACCTTAACCCTAATTCTATCCCCCAAAACAAAAGTAAACAGCTGAAAACACATACACACGTAACTCAACCATACATCTAACGCAAAAAAAAATGTAAACACTTTCATACATATGCACTTACCTTAACCCGCACCCTAACCCTAAGGTCAGTAACTGTTGCACATTCACGCTCGGGAGCTATAACGGACAAGGGACCACACTATAGTGCAGAACATGGCAAAGCAGCGAGGCGGTCAAGCGACTTCTTTCTCAGGGAAAGAATTCGCTGAACAGCCGCTTCGCTGTTTTGCCTGTTCGCTCTTTGTGTCGAAGAAAATGCATTCGTCAAAATGCGTTTTCGTCTTTCTAATAGGAACCCGTACCAGGTTATTAATAGAACAGCCTATATGGTTGTAAAAAGAAAACTTGAAATTCATCTGCCTTAAAAACATTTTAAGATCAATAAGAAGACTGTCAGTTCTGGCAAAGGGGGCTGGTATAAATGTCAACTCTTTAGACAAAAGGTCACAGTATTCAAATACCAAACTCAATGTCACTATAATTATACATTCTGAAATCACCTATACCATGAGTAATAATGTGAGGTCCATTGTGTCTAAAACCATCACCACTGTTGTCCAAATTGTTTAACTCCTCATGGTACCAAAACACCTCCTCCATCTGCCACGTTGGATATGGGTTGATTGTCCTGGTGTTGATCCTGCTCCATCTGCTGTACATTGTTCCTGTTATCAAGTCTTTCAGAGCATCTTAAAGGGACATAGTCTAAAGGAACATAATTTTCAGCATGAAATTGCTCACTACAGGATGTACCATCATACAAACTACCCCCACCCTCATGGGGACTCACCTCCTGGTTGGTAGGTAATGGGTAAGCACACCCATTCTGATATGCCAGCTTTTTTTCTTTGTGAGTTTTAATATCCAAAGAAACTCTGTCAATATCACTAAAAATCTTTTTGTACCTCTCACAAGCACTCGGAAACAAGTCATTAGTAATAATTTTGTCATGGTCTAGAATCTTGTGACTAAGGCAGTCAGTGGATTTCAAGTTGTTGTTAAGAACTTCCATTAATTCACACCCTGATGATCGAATAGCTCAAGCAATTCTTTATGTAGGGGTAATTTCATGGTAAGGCCATTAGGGAAATGCCAATATCTTAAGCCTTTTGGTACCTGCCTAATCCTTACACATTCATGAAAATATTCATTTTCTAGTTGTAACTTCCTTAGCTTGAGGAGATTTTGTTCAAAAAAAGTCATAGATTGACTCATATTAGGGTTGACTCCTCCTAAGCCACTATTATAGGTAGGAAGCTTATTAAGCCATACAGACACATCAAAACCAGATACCTGGTTAGGTAGAGAATCAGTTGAATGTTTGCCATGACTATTGCCATCTCCACGAGATAAATATTTGAGAGCCAGTGGCATTGAAGAAGACAAAGATGGTAAAATACCAGGTAGTTTATCAACACCTACTTATGCAGATAATAAAAGTAGTTGTTCAGATAACTGCTGCACTGCCTGGATAAGTAATCCAATAGTCACTTCAGGAATATCAGACCAAGTAGTCAAATTCCCATTCAAAGACACAAAGCTCGGTACAGACCAACTCAAAAACAAGAACCACAAATAAACAACAATAAAATCCAAAGCAACTTGGAAGGGAGACACGGAACATGGCCAAAACACAGTAAGAATAAAAACCATTTATTAGAAACTCACTAAGCACTTTCGTCCGAGTATAACCAGGACTACATCCGGTGTAAAAGCTCAAACAAAAATACATGTTTAAATATCCCACCATCAAATCACATGACAGTAATATACATCCAGTTAGATAAAATAAAGCCAAGCTTGAGTGAGATGAACATTTAAAAATGTAGGAAACACAATTATCAACATTATACCACATAAGACCTCAATTTTAAAATACTAATTATGTATATTTGGTCATATAAACCAGGATGTATACAGGCATTGAGTTTAATTTGCCAGGCGAATTTTTTACATACTGTATGAATTTTTGTTTGAGATTTTACCCTCCAAAGAAGTCCTGGTTATACTCTGATGAAAGTGCTTAGTGAGTTTCTAATAAATGCTTTTTTATTCATACTGCATTTTGTCCTTGTTCCTTCCTTCCAAAAAACACACCCTCTATGGGACCAGACGACATCCCAGACTGTCTTCTAAACAGGCTAAAATATGAACTAGCACCACCATTAAAAACCCATTTCAATCATAGTCTAACCACAGGCTTTGTTCCTGCGGAATGGGGAACAGCAACAGTTATTCCCCTCCACAAAGGTGGCCTAGTAACAGACCTGGGGAATTACAAACCCATAAGCCTGACCAGCCTCTTCTGTAAGGCCATGAAACGTTTCATTATGGACCTCATAAATAAAGATATAGGCAACCTCCAAACCCTGGATCCTACCCAGTTTGGCTTCGCAATAGCAGATCCTGCCTGTTAAATCTGGTTGTTTTTTTTATGAAAATGTGACTAGAGCCATTGATAAGGGCAGATCTGTGCACATAGCTTACCTCGACTTGGCAAAGGCTTTTAACACAATCTCACGCTCAGGCATTACTGATAAGCTTAGCAAACTGAATGTAACCCCCTTTGTTGTCAGATGGGTTGCCAACTGGCGCTTACACTGGACATGCACTATCAAAGTGGGGGACTCCAATCAACCAGCAAATCTGTTACCAGCAGGGTGCCACAGGGATCAGTACTGGGCTACCTACTGTTTGGTTATACTTCTCAGAAGTTCAGGCCAAAGCTAAGGGGTTGTGGCTGACCAAGTTTGCAGATGACTGCAAACTGGGTGCAATCATTGAATCCTCAAATGATGTCAGTATACTCTAGGAGGGTCTTCCACTAACCAACAACTGGTGTCTTAATCACGGTCTGAAACTGAAAGCAAAGGAATGCATCATCATTCCCTTCGGTGCAAACAATCTCCCTTCATACTATCAAATTAACAATGCCCTAAGTGTACCCATGAAGTGGTAAGGGACCTGGGATCACAAGTTGACTACGACCTTAACTTTGACCACCATGTGTCTACTGTAGCCAAGAAGGCTTTCTACGTAGCACACTTGATTAATAAAGGCATTGCTTTGAGAGCAAAAGAGATTATAACCCCTCTATACTAATCCGGCCAGTACTTAAGTATAATCCCCCATTTGTCATGTACTGTACAAAGCACCTGCAGCAGTTGGAGAGACACCAGAAGTTTCTAACTAAGATCATCAAGGTACTCGAGCATGTGCCATACATAGACCGACTAAAGTCCCTGTCACTGTACTCTCTATCATGTAGACTTCTTAAGGGAGACATATGCCTGGCTTACAGAGCAATCTCAGACCCAAAGCTAATGAACTTGCTGCATATCCGTAAATCAAACAGGACTAGGGCTACCTGTTCTGGGGACATAAATATAGCCTGTGACTTATAGGCCATACTGGAGGGACAGATTTATCTCCCAGCAACTGCTGCATGTTTTGAATAGGCTACCTATTCATGTGAAACTGAGCACCTCTATAATGGTGCACCATAAATTCTTACTAGGAAGAGCTCCCACAACCCTCCTGAACATGGGCAGCCATTACTAAATGCAACCTTTGGTATTAACTAACTTTTCTATGGTATTACATTGGGATGAAACTGCTAGGCTTGAAATTACCTATGGGTAGATAGCCTAGTAATCTCCAATGATCCTATGAAGCGCAGTTTGGTTTCCAAGTACATTGGAACTGGTTAGTTAACAACAAACTTGCAAGTTCCAGTGAGACTACTGCCATGCTGTTTAGCACAGCTCAAAAGATTAAACTGCCCCTATTCTTGTTCTCTTTTAACATTTTTCTTAGAACCACCTCTCAAAGATAATTAGGAATTGTGTTAGATCCTTCTCTCTCTCTCGCTGTTTCTCATTTTTTTACTTCTCCTACAGAGACCTAAGTTAACAAAGTTCTAAGACATCTTAAAGCAGCCTGTTCAGTCTCCCTCACTCCAGAAGCCAGATGCTCCATAGCTGTCGGTGTACCCAATCCTAGGATCAGACTGCCTTTTATTACTGTGAATTCAACTGCTAATATAAATCACAGCAAATAAAGTACTGCACTTCAACAATCTAGCTAAATATTGAGAACACAACTGCACTACAATAAAGTGTGGTAAATGGCTTGCTGTTTCAGCAAGAAATGAACTATGACTTAACACCCTTACTTACAAGCACCTTAACATTATGTACTATTCAGAGCCAGATCCAGCATTAAGGGAGCCAGGCAGTTGCCAAGGGGCTGCCTGGCTAAGGGGCTGCCACAAAACTTACATTTCTTCTTTAAGAATGAGAGTGCATTTGACACGTCTTCTTGACACTCTTATTATTAACCTTTAAGTGTTACAGCAGTAAGTCCTCTAAATATTGCTACTGAAAAGCAGAAAACACATTAAAATTGCATAACTCACAGTGTGTCTTCAACACAATAACATGTGAAGGCTACATATGCAAAAAAAAAAAAAAAATCTGACAAGAGCACACCATTGACCAAAGCCAAATAGGGTCTCTAGAATGTCCCCAAGCATGAGAACATAAAAATTAAGAAAAGGGGCACCAGATGTTTGATGAGCTTTAAAGTTGTTTGAACCTGTTTGGGACACCACACTCTATGCTAACAAAGCAATGCAATTATGGCTGACAAAACCAGTAATGTGTTTCGGAATTATCACTGTGTTTGTCATCAGTTCTCTGAAAATGTTGAACAGCAAACGTTGCTTCAAAATGAGTCCGATATATTTCCTCCTAGATGAATCGGCTAAAGGTATGGCTAGCTGACGTGCTGAATATTCCCTTTGAGAGTTAAAGTCAATTGTTCCCGATGCAGGCCTGAAAAAACTTCCTTATCACTTCAACAGTAGCTGAATCAAGGCCCACATTTGTTTAATTTAGCATACAGCTCCTTTCTTCACCGGTAATGCAACAGAGGGCTGACCCAGAATTACAATTCAGGTGCAAACTTATTATTCATTTTATTTTATTTTATATTTGTTGACCGGGAATGTCTAACTGTGCCGAAGCCTTTTTCAGCAGAGGCCTGGGGAGAAAAGCTCCACTAAATACATATAACATTTAGTCATTTTTACAGATATTATACAAGTGGAAAAAGGCAATCGGCTAGCAAACTACAAGAGCATTTTTAAGAGTATACAGATTACATTTTTTCATCATACAAGTATTATATAAGTAGAAAATTGTTAAAAACAGCTAGATTACAGCCACAACATTTTTTTATAGTAGCAGTTAGTATAAAAAAGCAACATAGGAGTAAAAATTATTATTTTTTTTTTTTTTTGAAAATTAACTAAACTGAAAATCACATTAGAGCTGAAACACTAGGTGACAAACTCCTTAACACAGCTAAGAAGAGTAAAGGGAGAGGATCACTGCCGTATTCTTTTGGTGATTTTGTTAGAATCAGGCAAACCCAATGCTTTTGACATACTTTAGTAATAGTGAAAAAGAAAAAAAGCCTGCAGAGCTGCTCCATTACATTTTTTTTTTGGTACTGTCAGACCAAGAGTTGGAAAGCAGAAAATTCATTACTCCTCATCAGTCAACCGTATGTAAGGTGGAATTGTGGTGGGATCTTTGTGTGAACAGGCCCAAACTGTGGAATTTGGAAATTGGTGGGCAAGAACAACTTTCTGCGATTACTGTTGTGGCTACCTGGAATATGCCTGCCAGTAAAAGACTAATTGTCTTAAAAGGGACTGAAATCATTTGATTTAGGCATCTTCATATTCATCACCTCAGCTACAGACTGACTGTCCGATTGGAAAGCTACTCTCCTGTTGTGAAACTGTTCTTTGACGCACTACTGTCACCTCTCAAGTGGGCATGGGTTCCAGGAATGTCACATTTTTCTTCAGCTGTGGAGACCATCAAGAATACTAGTGACCTCTGCAGTAAGCTCCCATACCCAGAACCCCAGCTGTGACTGTAAACATTTGTTGTACCTGTGATGAGAACCTACCATAACGAAATCCCATTGTACTCATAAAGAAATACCAAATTATGAAGGTCTTCCTTCAACCTATGTGTAACTCTCATCTTTTGGCACTTCTGACATTGGATCCCCTTAGAATGACACCAGTAATTAAGCCAATTGTTAAAACTGATCATTTTGTCTTTGTACTGTGGCATAATTCTTGGTGAGGGTAAGATGCTGCTCATGGTGAAGAGCATTTTGTTTTCTGGTCTTATTGAAGAGTGTGTGCTTTGCATTGTGAGGGTAGGTCATTAAACTATCAGTAGATTGTTGATCAGAAGATCATGCAAAAGAACTGTACTTCTGTAGTAGTGAGCATGGGTGAAAATTTTGCTTTGTGGACAATGGAGTATTCATATAAACTTGACACTGTAAAGTGTGTCTTAAAATCTTCATGTTCCCACTGTTAGTGCAGTTAGTTGTGGGCGAACCTTAATCTTTCTAGGCAGATTTAGATAAGGCAGCTACTGCTCCTGTAATTACCTCATCAGAGCTTAAATTAAAAAGTAGTCAATTAACAAATCTTAAATACTTCTGAATCCTTATTTTATGCATTACAGTTTCATGTATAAATTTTACCTGTAGTTTAGGTAGTTTGTCATTTTATACCATTTCAGTTGTAAAAGCAGCTTAGAGGTGTGAAATGTAGGCATTATGGCAATTAGCAGATACGTAATTAGCAATGGCTGGCAAGCCAGTCACAGTAAGCCGTCATTTATCTAAGGCAGGTCAGCTCGGACTCTGGTTTCAGTGGGGGAGGGGGAGGTAGGTTCAGGATAGGCCAGGAGGGTTAGTGTGGGCTGAGCTGTCCTGGGGAAGGAGTGAAAAGGCTGGGAACAAAGCAAATCAGTCTTTTCAATCTTTACCTTGGCAGCTTGTCCCATCCAACCCACCCTCTTGTAAAAGCAGGGGGGTGTTGCCAGTCAGTTTAGGGTCAGCTGTAAAGTAGTTAGGGGACCCGTTGACCTGCAAAGGTGATCACACTAGAGACCGAGAAAGAATTTCCTGTTTTTTCCCCACTGGATTTTTCAGGTTTTTGCCTTCTGCTCTGGGTAAGATAGGTTAATCTAGGCTGTCGCAGTTATGTAAGCGAAAGGCAGAAAGGGTAAGGGAGGCCAAGGTAAGTGGGGGGGGGGTGTCTCAAGACTCTTTAGCTGGACCTTACACAGGCCAGACAGCCCCAAGGGATTGTTGCCAGGGGACTTAGCCCAACAATGACTCCTTGGCAAATTGTAAGGTAGCCCAGAGGAATTTTGAAGAGTTGTGAAAAAGTTATGTGGGTATGATGAATCAGAAAGACTGGATATTGATAGTGCTGTCTGTTGTCCTGTAGGTTTAGGACAATGCTGTGAAGTAGATAAATGGCCTCCCTGACATGCCTTGTGCACATCTCAAAATAATTGGCTTCTATTAGGAAAGGTTATTGGCAGTAATTGGCAATAAACACATGGCTACGGTCATTTATTAATTTTATTTATTTTATTTTACATTTGTTGACCGGGCTAGTCTAGCTGGATATATTTCCATTTTCAGTAGAGGCCCGGGGAGAAAAGCTCCACACAGATATACAAAGTATAAAATATTGTTACATGGTGAAAAAAGGATTAAAAAACAAAATAAAAACAGGTAGTTAATACATTCTTGAGATAAAAATACTTGAGAAGCGTTACAGTAAAACAGAGTAAAGTTTAAGAGAGCTAGAACAGATATAATACAGTAAGAGTTATGTACAACAGATAAAAACACTTGAGAAACAGTACAGTGAGCAGAATACAGCTTAAGACCGCTCAAAAACAGAATAGTAAGAGTTATGTATAATAGATCATATGAGATAGAATTATTTAAACACTAAGTTGATTAGAGTTTAAAAAGTCAGTCTTATTTACAAGTCAAAAGCATGTAGAAGTTTGGAAGTATGGCAAGAAGAGGGAGAAAGAGGGGTGAAGAGGATGGTTAGTCAGGGTTACTACAAGGGCATAGCCAGTGCATTTGGAGGTGTTTTCTAAGTTTTTGTTTAAAGAGTGGCAAGGATGTAGTTGGAGTTAGTTCAGTGGGTAGTAGGTTCCAGAGTTTTCCTGCTATGTTAGTAAACAGAGAGTCACCAGCTGCATTATTAGACTTTGTTAAGCTGGCAAGAAGTTTGCTAGAAGAACGTAGGGAGTTCAGATTATTATATGGGACTATGAGTTTTGAGAGTATAGGGGTATTATTGGGGTGGTAAAATATCTTGTGGGCAATTGTGAGTTGGGGGATAATCAGATGGTTTTGGAATTCGAGCCAATTTAGTTGTCTAAGATTTGAACAGTGATGGGTTCTGAAGGGATTGCCAGTAGCGAATCTAGCAATGTTATTATAGGAGGTTGCTAATTTGTTAAGGTTGGTTTTCTTAAGGTTGGTAAATATAGGTGAAGCATATAGGAGGGTTGAGATTAGATGGGAGTGATCAATCTTGGCTCTTTCTGCTGAAGTTAAAAAGGGTTTTATTCTGTATAAGGAGCCTATTTTTCTGTTTACTGTTTTAATGGTGTTGTTTATATGGTAATCAAATGAGAGACTATTATCATCATTTAATCCATCTGAGGTCTCTGTGTTTTTATTAAATATGCAACTTGGATGTAACCTTGTTTTTATTAAACATGCAACCAACCCTGATTCAGAAGTGATGACAGTAATGTAAAAGATTTACAATGTTCTGAGCTGGTCTTTATGAATGTGGCTCAATGGCAATGATATGGAATTATTAAATAAAAAAATATGCACAATGTGTTGAACTGATTGTATAAGTGGTACATGAGTTGACATTCTGTATGCATCAATGGTTAAGGTAAGGTATTTGTCAAAGCATGGTTAATGGCTTGCTATTTTTAGTAAAGCCCGGTAGAGCTGTACCAATCTCGTTCAAAGCTTTTGTACTTTACAAGCCTACTGAAAGTAATTTGAGCTTCCCATTTGTAAGAAGAAACTATGACAAATCTTTCAATTTGTTGTTCCAACTTGTAAAATATTTATTATACAACGACCCCCCATTAAATATTCAAAAACGTGCACGCTGATTGGTCAGCGTGCACGGTGTAAATCAGAGTTATAGTAATGGAAAAAGGTCCAGTCGCCCGGACTTTTTCCATTACTATAACTCTTTTTACAGCAACGGAGAACGCAAGATCTCCGTTGCTTCAGACTGTCTCACTATGTTAAACTCATTTAACATAGCGAGACAGCTTTAAAAAAGCAACGGAGATCTTGCTTTCTCCATTGCTTTTTTCAAAACTGTCTTGCTATGTTAAATGGGTTTGACATAGCCAGACAGCTTTAAAAAAGCAACGGATATTCTCCATTGCTTTTTTTAAAGCTGTCTCGCTATGTTAAACTCATTTAACGGAGATCTTGCTTTCTCCATTGCTTTTGCCCACAGCTCTGATGTACAGCGTAGGCATGCGCAGTGCATCAGAACTGCCGCAGAATACCAGACAGCTGCGGAAGGGCAGCAAGGAGGCATTATACAATGCCATTATTTAAGAAAAGTAATTATTGTTTTCTTAAATTATGTCATTGTATAATAGCAATAGCCCACTTCTGGGTGTGGGTAATGCTGGATTTACCCACAGTTGCCTTCGCCCTCGTGACCAAACCACACCAACCATGGGTAAATCCAGCATTACCCACACCCAGGCATGGGTTATTGCTATATTAATCTGCTGTGACTCCCAAATAATGCCATGTGTATCCACAATGAATGGACTCAAGAAAAAAATATATTAAAGACGTTCTCTACTAAAGCTTTTTATTTTCATGTCATTTCTGATAAAATACAATGTACTGCCTTTTACATTACCCTGTTTAGTATAAGACAATGCAAATACAAAGCTGTAGCTAGGATAGGGTAAATTGAGCAGCTGCCCCAGGCACAAACTGCTAGGGGATGCAATCAGCACTGTAGAATAGGTGATCAGTCCTTGCATGCAGTCTTTATAATCATTAAAGCAGCTGTGATCTCAGTCATGGCAATGTAAACGTCATTATTTCGGTCATGGGTAGAATTTCTGTCATGGGGTGTTAAGTGCCTATGAGTCCTTGCTGTTATAAGGCTGCATGCAGTATCAGTAGTCATTTAATTGCTTAATTGATTTTAAATTCTGCTCATATGTGTCTGTGCGTTGGGGGATACTTTTTTTTTCTCTGCTGTGCTCAACTGCTGAATACTTCTTTTGGGGGGGATTTGGGGGAGCCAACTGAGACATTAAATAAATTAAGTATGAAACAACAGTGAATCAATATTTTAGTAGTTGGTATTTTCTTAACTGCTGATTTAAGCATTTTTCTATTGTCTTTATTAATATGGAGACATCTCTAAAGGAAAATAAATGCATATTGTACATCAGAGTGGTATGTTATATATTTGTACGCAGAGGATTACTTTGTCCTGAGTATCTCCTAGAACAGTTATGATTTCTTTTTAAGGTCATACTTTGGCTGCAGACTTCCATCCTAATGCCTACAACATAGAACTCTGCATAACTTCCTCCGGGTTAGTTTTTTACATTTAAACATTTTTTATAGCTCTTGAGGCAGCAGTTGAAAATGATTAGCACATTTTCAGGATAACATTTGGAGAGTTCTATAACATTTTAAATGCATAGTGCAAGGTGGCTGCAAATATCAAGCCATTAACACAAAACAGAGTTGGAGGCCACACTTGTCTCAGTCCCCTTCAATAAACACATCACGCAAGTTTACGGCAAAATGTGATTCCTTCCCCAGTTGCACTTGCCTAAACCCCTTAAGCCCCTCCCTACCCTTACCTTACTTCCTTCCAAACACCCCTCATTCCATTTAACCCTTTCACCCACCCCCCCTTAATTCCTGCTACTATATTTATCTGATCCCACCTGAAGATGTCCCGAGACAAATTGGTCTGTTACCAAACCTCTTTTCTGACTTTACCAGTTTTTGAAAGGTATTAAATTGATATGAATATGAGCTCACTGCATAATTAGGAGTGCACTGAAATTAAAACCCAAGGGATTGTGATAATTTTGATGCAAAAATTAAGACAAAGAATATGTGGCAAGTTGAACCATCCCAGATTTGCTTATGTTGTGCTTTAAGCTTGCAGATTTGTAGAGTCATACTGGAAGGTGTCTGACTGCTGGGATCATGACTGCTCATTTCCCTATTTTTTGATCTTGTAGAAGTGATCCCACGGTGGTGGTGCTACGGTAGCGTTGTCGCCTCACAGTAAGACGCTGTCCAGTTCGATTCTCAGCTTACACGTCTTCTGCGTGGAGACATGCATGAATGGGCGTACCTTTGTTGAAGATTGTGTGTCAGGGCTGGTAACTCGGCACGTAAAAATCAACTACCAATCATTAGCGGACCGGAGTTCCGCTGTGGCAACCCCTAACTGGGAAAAGCCAAAAGACACAACAACAACCCAGTAAGAAGTGAGACTTTGAGCTCCATGGCAGAATCCATCACTGATACATGAACAAGATCTTTTTATTTTAATTACAATGCTTTCTCAGTCTTCTCCTCTCACTCCCATTTCCCTAATACAGTTGTTCTTATTGTTGTATTAAATATTAATATTTTTGGTTTATAGCATCTGGTTTATGGGCGGCCACGATGGTGCAGCTGTTAGCCTCACAACAAGAGGTTCTCCGGTTCGATTCTCGGCTGGGTTGCCTTCTGTGAGGAGTCTGCATGTCCTCCATGTGGTCTTGTGGGTTTTCTCCGGGTGCTGTGGTTTCCTTCCACATCCCAATGACATGCAGTAGGTGGATTGGACAATCTAAATTGGCCCTGGGTGTGTGTGTGTGCATGTGTGTGCCTTCTGTGGAAGGTTGGGCACCAGGCTGGCAACTCGACACTGTAAAACTCCACTGCCAATCATGAGCGGACAGATGATCCGCTGTGGTGACCCCTAACCGGGAAAAGCTGAAAGTAGAAGAAGCATCTGGTTTATAGTTTAATTCATTTTTCCAATCAGAGTTAATGTGATTACCAGTACTGATAGTATCACTACTATAAACATCATATTTGGTGAAACAGGGAAACAAAAAAAGGAGAATAAATTTTACACACAAGTAGATGGTCATCCGACACCACCCTTGTTGGTAACAGCTTTTTGTATATTGTATCCAAAGGCATACGGTCTACAAAGAGTTTATGCTAACCCTGAAATGAAAATGCTGAAGTATAAAATATGATTGCCAGTTAAATTTAAAGATGATTATCTACTGACATAGGGAAGGGTAAGAATCTGGCTGGACCCTACTGGACATTCTTTTTTTCATTCAACAAGAAGCAGTATACTGCACTTGAACCTGGCATTGTAGTATTCACCAATAACACCAAATGTTAAGGATTAATAAAAGACACTGAGTAAAACATAAAAACAAAGAAAAGACATGCAGTTGTGTATTTCTCAAGGCATTTGTGGTAGGAAAGATTTTCCCACTCAAAAGTCTCCATTGTTTTGTGGTAGCCCTGTGCCTTTTTGTTTCCCAATATAGTGTTATTTCTGAACATATAACAAAAATGTTCAGTTACTGGCACACCATTATTCTGAAAAGTATCTGTAGGAACATAAAGTAACCACTGGAGAACTATGTAGAGGGTTAAACTAGTGTATGATTCCACAGATTGACATCTCGTAGTATGCCAGGGTATTTGTGTCCACTACTTCAGCCATTCATCAGAATCAATTTACAGCTCCCATTACTGAAATCCCCCCCCCCCCCCACACACACACATATATCAAATGCACCTTTGGTTTATGTTAAAGTGTAATAAGGAACAGTGTGTATGTATTCAAAGGTGAGAGCAGTGCCATTGGGATGCTGTACCTTTTAAACGAGAGGTCCAGGCAAGGTTGAAAATGTGCACCTGGGAAGTTATGTATTTGGTATTAATTTTATATGGGATCAGGCTGAAAGAGAAGGATAGCAATATGTGAATATTTGGATCTGTATGCAAGTCAATAGTACAAAGATAATGTAATGAGACGGATTTTTCTAGGTATTTCATTTGCATGTACTACTTATTAGAATAGTAGGAGTTGATTTCCTTCTGTACATTGGCATAATTTAATATATACACCCCCCACCTACTCTGTTATGCACACACATGCATGTTTCCTATGGGGACGCCTGGAGTACTTACTTTCTGATACTTATTGAACACTCATTTTCCCGGTTCCTTTTGACCACGAAGCACCCACTGTCTGTTCTGTGAGGCCTGTGGCCCATTTATTCTTCTAGATATATGGGTAGCATGAAACCAGAATGGCATCAACATTATCACAAAGTCAGATTTTTTTCCCCTCTTAAGGCCTAAGACACCAAACATACTGGCTTCCTATTTGCAGTGTGTGTGGGAAGTGCAGTGGTACATTTACCAGTGGGAAAGCCCCACTTCTACAGAGACATTTCCTGTTGTAACCATTCCCACACATCTGTTGGATATTCCAGTCTTGAGCACTCACTGATATCATCACCTCCAATGCGTAGAGTACCTCTGCAGTATATCCCTCACCACTCTTTCCTGGAAAGGGAGAAGTAGCTAATAACTTAAAAAATAGCTATCCATTCCAAACAAGCTTCAGGAGTTACTTGAATTCCTAATCAAACCCAGGCTGCCTGGGCCATAGTCTGGGCTTTATCCCTCTATGGTAGTGAATCTGGCCTGCCAGTTGTGACTTTTTTTCAGTGTTTTGGGGGAGCCTTACTGTGACGAAGACTGAGAAGAGTTGCACAGAAAATTGCCTGATAGTTCATAGCTCAAGACATCAATATCTAATGAAGCCTCAAAATGTGGTAGAACCTGTTAGTTTCATTTTGCCCTCTCTTCTGTCTAGTGAAGTTTCAATTGATATCCTACTGGATGGTATGCAGTGCTCAGTGCAGGCTTTGATGCTTAGGACATAGGGCAGCTGCTTTCTTTGGTCGACAGGTACCTTTTCCCAACATACCCTAAGTCAGTAAATTGTATCTTCCGATAGCCTTTTTTGCAAATGGCATTATCTGTCTACTACAGCAGTTTAATTTTCGTCGGTCTCTAGAAGACCAGTTCACACTACCATCACATGACCGTATCCATATACTAATCTGAAATGAAAAAAAAAACAGTGCTTTAACTGTCATCACACCTCTGCCTGTTTAATACCAAGCATGTATCTACATGTATGAGACAAGTACTTGACCATTAACCAGCCATGGAGTCAAAAGGACATCTGCCTCAGCAGGTAGCCTGTTCAGATATTTGTATAGTAGGTCATTACTTGGCAGCACTGCACTGGCAAGAAAATGGAGTAGCACGAGTGTTGAGCAGTTTTGGAAGGTATCTGTTTTACTAGTAGGTGCTATCTCTGAAGATTTTTTGTCAGGCACTAGGCTCCATACACAATGTGATACTTCACAAACTCCACTGTGTCAATCAGTAGTTATTACTCTTGTAGGTGTATGTTTAGAATTCATAATTTACTCTGCATGTGTCTATAATTTGTCTGTTTTGCTGTCTTAATTAACTATTTCTATTGTGAATGTTTGTTTTGGTCTTGTAATTTTTAGATCTTCCTGTAATATGGATCTTTTTTTCCATGGCTTCAACTGAAAAGGGGTAAATAAATAACCCAGCCAAACCTTCTTGGTCAGCAAATGCAAATAAAACAAAAGTAAATTGTTATTGAAATGCAACAATATTTTCAGTACACCACTCTGTCCCTTGCTACAGCATAGTGAAGTTCAGGCACAACAGCAGCATGATTTTAACTGCTGGCATGCTGTTTTCTTTATTGCTTATTTCGTTCTGCTTTCAGTATGCTCCCAGTGTGCCTTCCCTTTTTTATTTCATTTTATTTTCAGGTAATAACTAAAGTTGATCAGTGAAACCAGAATGCATAGGACTGAATTGCTGGTTAATTCAATTAAAAGCAGAACTCCAGAAAATAAGTAGCCGCAGAGCAAGCCACACCCTTATTTGCCTGCAGCTTCCAGAGGTGAAACAGTTATCACTTCTGTGAGCAAAGTAAAGGTAAGGCAAGCACTATGGACATTTTGTTAAATTTAGTGAGACATGAAACTAAAAATCCAAAATGACATCCATGCAATTAGTCTCTGCTAAATGTTTCCCAGCTATGTAAGATAGTCCATTCCATTATTGCCGCCTTGACAGAGATTTAACTGCAATCATCACATCAGAATATATTGAATATGAAATCTCTTCTAGTGTCAAAAAGTGACACATTAATTCTTATTCAAACACATTTTTCCAGAAAAAAGGCAAAATATTAATTAGTCAGCATTTACTAAATAGCCTGCAGACAGAGGTCTAAGCAACAGTGGGCTTTAGACTGGACAGTAAATTAACTAGTTATCCACCTCATATAGCTCCACGGTTTCCTTTCTGACCTGTTTTGGTTATTTAATGTGAAATTTGATAAGAAAGAAGCTACGTAGGATGCAATGATTCTAACTGTCTAATGTGATACAACAGAACATGAATAATGACAATCTGCAGGAAAAAAATATGACAGGAAAGCTTACAAGCCTAAGATTTCAAAATGGACTTACAGACGGTATCAGTTACTGCCATCAGGCCAGGAAGACACTCCTGAAGTTTGGAGTTGGAAGGAAGATCTTAAGTGAAAAATCTTAAGAATTTTAAGAACTACAGGCTGACTATACAAAATGTTATTAAACCCTTATGAATCTTTCCTAGGAAGAAAAGCTCAATTTTGATTGGGCACGTTGTATAATCAGCACTAAGTGAAGAGCCTGTTATACTGAGCACCACTGTAGCACAATGTTCAAAGTTAAAGGGCAGGAACGTGTTTCTGGGGAAAAAGGCTGCAGAAAAAATGTTTTAAAGATCTGGTCTATGGTCTCTGTATTTTAAATTCTCTTACCAGATGTGGTAAATGTATGATGTTCATTGACATAACTGTATAGCAGGAGGAGTACTGTTGCTTAAAAACGTGAAGACTTTTTATTACATCCAAATTCTCAGTTATAAAGAAATGCACTTTGCTTTTGTAATATCATTTCTAAGACGGAAATTGAAGTGCCAGTTGTCCAAGAAATTTTCTTAGAGCTCCTGGACAGTATTAAAAAATTACTTATTAAAATTAATGTTTGCTTGTCTTGTGAAGATATGCTTCTTCTTCTTCTTCTTTCGGCTTTTTCCCGGTTAGGGGTCGCCACAGCGGATCACCTTGTCCGCACATTGAATGGCAGTGGAGTCGAGTTGCCAGCCCAGCGCCCAACCTTCCACAGAAGGCACACTCACACGCACACCTAGGGCCAATTTAGAGTGTCCAATCCACCTGCAGCATGTCTTTGGGATGTGGGAGGAAACCGGAGCACCCGGAGGAAACCCACGCGACCACAGGGAGGACATGCAGACTCCGCACAGAAGGCACCCCAGCCGAGGATCGAACTGGAGAACCTCTTGCTGTGAGGCAGCAATGCTAACCACTGCACCACCGTGGCCGCCCCCTTGTGAAGATATGCTACATTGCAAAAATAAGCCACTAATTGCATACATTTTTCAAACTATTTGGAAGGTGCTATAGTTGTAGCTGTATCACAAATAGAACTTTGTAAATGTCAAATATATAATCAAAATCAGATACTAGAAACCTGATAAAGAGTTTGCAGTAGATTGTATGTCTCCATTGATTGGAAAAATAAACTTTGCCACCATGCAGATGTGATACTTTTGAAGAAATTCCATGTTCTCTGTTTTGATGCAAGCAGAGTAGGCCAATATTTGAGGAGTCTGAAGCACTGTTAAAGTATTCATTTGCTGCAGTAAATGGAAAGCCTGGTTGCATACACGCACATGTGTATTAAGCATGCCCTGCAGTACGCAGTAGGTATGTAGCAGGAAAAATCCAACTTGTATTCAGACAAATCGGAGAAGCATCAGTTGTAATTAGACAAATCAAGAGTCTCTAAGGATATAAAATAGAACCAAGGTAATTTGTTTTAAGCTAAAGCATCTGAAATATTTTGTAAAATATCACACACATACACAGGCATTAGATAGGATTAGTTAGGATTAATATTCAGAGGATTAGCATAGCACAGCTTTGATTCATCTGTAATACTGCTTGTATATCCATTTTAAAGTGGTGTATGTTAACATAAATATTTACAATGTTAGCTAAGGATTACAAGCAGATGCTGGGATCAGAACTGTCTTATTTACCTTGACCCTCTACTTGATTTGGTTTTGTGATGGATAAAGGGTTTTCTTTGGGAACAGAGTTATACTAAGTAATTATGCAGAAGACTTACTGGTAATACATGCAGCTAACTTTGTCCTTATTGTCAGAAAACTTTGTAATGCCTTAAACATGCTGAATGTTCATGTGGGTGCAAGAATAACAGCAAATTTGCTTCTATTACCTACTGCACTTGTACTATGTTGTGATATTCCAGTAAGGCTTGGCGTTATGTACCTATACGTGTCCCTGCACAGGTGATATCTATTAAAAGATTATATAGCCTCCAATAACTGTCAACTCTTCCCACAGTAACTTTCCCCTTCCTTCAAGGGACTGAATGTTAAAAAGCCAGGGTAAAGTTTTCAAAAGTAATTTTGAGGAAAATGCTTTCCTGTAGTACCTTGGAACAATTCAGTGATACCACTATGTAAAAAAATATTTGGTTGCATCTGCTACCTGTAGATGTAATGCTGCTCAAATATATTGCCATAATATAAGACATCAATATAGCCTGTCAAAATAAAGCAAACTTTTTGGACATATGCTGTAAGGTAATTTTAGAGAAGTACAGCAAAATAATCAGACCATTACCCCGGCTCTAGATACAATAAACTAATGCATGATATGTTTACCCCCTTATAAATTTCATGCTTCTATTTCCTTTTTGTGGCAATTATTCTGCTTGCTACAGCCTTTTAAGAGTGAACTCTCAAGATATCCCAAAAGACAGTTTCACTCAAAACATTTGGCTGTGTTCATAAAGGTTAACACAAAGTATACATGCAGTATGTGCACACTTTTGGAATTCAAGAATAGCCCTGTCTATTCACTCAGGAAGGTTACGCTAAGTGTACAAATAGTGCACTCTTTCTGGTAACCTTTATGAATCTGGCCTATTAATTTCTTGTGGAAAAAGAGAGAACATTCATTAAGTACTTGTTTTCCCATTGCTGTTACTTTATGAAGTCTGATTTCCAAACTGTAGTCTTTCATCTGCAAGCCTTCTTATACTCTCTTTGAAAGTTAAAGGTTACTAACTTTTTCTGTGTTACCAATGTGAAACAATGAGTGAAAAGGTTGCACAGACAAACCACTCAATAAAGACTACACAAAGAATCTAGCTCAGCTGGAGTTTCCACTGTGTGATTCCTTAAACCTCTTGTATTAGAGACGCATGGGATATACACAAATGACCCCTTAAGGACATCAGGTGTTTCAGCTATATGGCAGTTCTAACAAACTGCCTCACAATTCTGACTTTTCAAAGTATCCTCTTTAGGATGTTTTTCTAAGTGCATCATGGATTTCAGCCTGGTTTCTGAATTTGCACCATTACAGTGTTAGATAAAGTGCATAACATTCTTAGGGTAATGTAGTCCTTGAGACACTTTACCCTCCACTTTTATGGCCTTCTGATTAAACTTTACATAGTGAGGACAATTTCTGATGTCATGCCCAGGCCTAGGCAAAATGCACATTTTTGGTGGAAGTCCTTGTAGGGGATCAGTTTCGTACACACACACAATTATGCAGTTTTCAGTGTCTGTTATCTAGCCCTGATGCCAAAAGCTACTGCTATGAAATGTACAATTTAGATACAAAAGTTAGAGGACTGTACTTTCATGTATCATTTCTGTAGTAGTTAATAGAGAGAAGTTTTTGGGAAAAAATTGTTTCACAGTGTGCTACTTCTCTGGCATCTCTGAGTCTAGACTTTACCCACTACTGACAATGCCGGGAGAACATTGCATTCAGTCTTGTGTGAATTGCTGCAAGAAAAAGCTAAAGATCGTGCTTGTGGGCATCTTTTCAGTACCACTGATGGCATGGCATCCAGATGGGAAATGCATCTGACCGGTTTGGCTGTGGAACAGTGTTAAGCTTTGGAAGTCGGTCCGGCCATTGAGCCTTCTGCAGCAAAAGACCCAAGACTTATCACTACAGCGGGGAATTAAAAATGGACACTGAGTACTAATGATTAGAGTAGCATGGTCACGTATGAAAACTGGGATTTGGGTTGTCATTGAGTTAATGTTCCCTGCCAGTTAGCACAGAGGATTACCACCATGAGTTGTTAACTTGACAGGTGGTCCACGATTGAGTCCCTTAGCCTCCATCTGCCTACTGTGTGACTGAGCAAGTCATTTATCTAGACAGTCCTCCTCTGCTAAGTCTGAAAAAGGTTTTTGTAGATCTCAGAGTTCTACCCTAGTTAAAAAAAATAAATAAATAAAATAATCCTTGGAGTATAAAAGGCTATAATTTTGTCTTCTGCTATGTAATCTTATCAGTATGTTCAAACATGTACTTGGTATACAGCATTAACTTATACTCATTACAATTATATAAAGTGAAGACATGGTTGTGATGGGATTATTCACAGCTTAACACCCTGGAGAATCTGTTTGTAAAACAAATTGTAAATTAAGGTAGAAACGTCTTATGGACACAACTGATAAATTAGTTAATAGTAACATATATGCAAGCATGCTAGGTGTCGAGCTGTTTTGAGAGGATGCAGTTCATGTGGAGATATTTCTGTTTGACTATTATGCATGTTCTTCAGCCTTTAAATGAAAGTAGTCTCAGGCCCAACAGGATAAAGGTAACTGTTTCCTGAAGTAATTATTCCTTTGTATAAATTGCAGCTTTGATGAAGAAACACCCATATTTTGGTGATTTGTCCCCCAAAAAGTACACAGCAGTGAAACTCTGTGTATATGTAAGATAAACTGTAGAAGGACTCCAGAACTGGATGTCTTGCCGTCATTTGTTAAGGAAATGTATGAGTGTGATGGATTAGTTGTGCAGTGCTGTATGTCCAAACTGATGTGGGTTTAACAAAACTGCAGGCATTGTTAAATGTATGACTTTATCAATGTAATATTAAGGAATGAACTAGGGAAGAAAGGGGGTTTGGAAAAATTTTAGTGTGCATCAGCAGATGGGGAAAGAGGGAGACAGAGGAAGTTATTTCACATGATATAAAATTTGAAAGTGTTCATAAAGTCTTTGCAATTAATCACAAAACATGCTCCTTAAAGCTACATTACTAGATATCATGAGTCACACAACACATCCCCATATACTCAATATGTGTGTGTGTGTGTGTGTGTGTGTATGTATGTATGTATGTATGTATGAGGGTTGTGCTGTACACCACAGTGCAGGTGATATGGTGTGATGCTGGCTAAGCATGATCAGTGCAGATAACATTTCTGGACGTCATGCGCTTTTCTACATTTTTATGAATAGTACATGGTATCCACACTTCATTACAGTGTCGCACTTCATGCTTAATATCACTCTGTCACTTCATTGTTGGACACTGCTATAATCAGAAGGATGAGTTTCATTTGAATGCTCACAGGACTTTGGTGCAGCTAATCTCCAATACAGGCAGTATCAGCTTACAGGTGACACTTTGCACTGTTCCACACTTTTGCATCATTATACATCAAAATGTGCATATGTAACTGTGCAGATCTATAGATATACATATCCACTGTGTGATGCCTGTGTTTGTAGCCAGTACGCCTTTGCAAAGATTACTGCCACTGCTGTTGCATTGTTTTTTCTGCAGTCTCGAGAGAGTGGCATTTGGATCCTTTTTACACTTTTGTAATTACATCTCATATAATTCCTTATTTTTTTATATGTACTGCACATTATTTTACCAAATTTGTTGCAACATAGCATACCTGGTTTGAAGACATATTGTGTTAAATGTAATAAATCAAGTGTTAACTACTCCAGGCATTTTTTATCATAGTAATCTTACTTATCGTAAACTTTTATGTATCCAGGCCACAACTTTTCAGGTATAAGCAGTAATGTGTGCCAGATTGGCCTCATCACTTATTGGAATTTTGTACACAGAGGTCTTGAAGTCTGTGATATGTGAAGACAAAACAATGACTTCAGTTGCCTTTAATGAAGCAAATCAGTAAATCAGATGCCATCATTTGAGATCATTACAGGCCCATTTCCATTCTTCCTGACTTGGCAACATTTTTAAAGAAAATTACTTAAAATGAGCTTTTATACTAAGGCAGATTGCATACCTGTATGCTTGGTGCATGGTAGCTTTACACTGTGACAGTAAACATGGCCTACCTCCATCACAGTACCATAGTTTTAGAAGACATGATTCTTGCTAGACAGCAACATTACTATCAGTGGCAGTCCTGTTTCTTAGCAACAAGGTTGTCTTGACTTTTAGAACCTTTCATTAATGTAAAGATAGTGTTTGTTAGTATCAGTCTTAGTTTTTTTTTTTTTTGTCCACTTCAATTATGTTGTTTAGTTAGTGATGGTCTAGAATTCTGATTTACTTGGATACATTTCCAACATGTCTTCCAGAGTTAAAGTTAATAATACTCCATCTTTATCAAAGTGTCCACGCTTGACTTCCGTGGAGTTTTACGGTGTCAAGTTGCCAACCCGGCACCCAACCTTCCACAGAAGGCACACACACGCACTTAAACCTAGGGCCAATTTAGAGTGTCCAATCCCCTCTACAGCATGTCTTTGGGATGTGGGAGGAAAGCAGAGCACCCAGAAGAAACCCACGCGACCACAAGGAGGACATGCAGACTCCGCACAGAAGGCACCCCCAGTTGAGGATCGCACTACAGCAGAAAATGTGTGAGCAAGAATGAATGATTCCTTTAAGAATATCTGTTCCGTACTTGTGACTGGTTTAAAAGGATTTGGCCTTGTAATGCTTTCAACACTCATGCTTTGCACCTGAACTTGATGCTAAAAATCAAGTTTAGTGTTTGTCCTGTGATTTGATTCTATATACTCATTTCATGCAGCTTGAATGCTTCAGAAAATTGTAGGACAGGTGAATATGGGTTATCAGTACATTCTTGACCACCTAAGATCAGACTTTAAGTCCTAGAGCTGATTCTTCTTTACCCTTATTTACAGCTACCTCTTTAAAAACAAAAAGAGGGTACAGTTCATGCTAAATTAAGTAATCAGATTGTATTAATGCTCCATTTATATTTATGTATGTTCTTTGCCAAACAGAAGGCATAAAAAAATGAAACCACTAGTCCATTATAACTGGTTTAATGGATGCCCCACAGCTTGCATTATTATGCAACCATTTTAATGTTTTTTTACATATAAGGTCACATGGGCAACAGAGACATTTTTTTTTTTTTGGGGGGGGGGGTTGTATCAATACAATAATGTGATATATACTGATAGTGGATTATACTCTGCAGAACTATAGGATACCACACAAGACAAGTCTTCCCATATGTTACTGTGTGAGCATGTGTCTGATCTCAGTTGTTGCATGTTCTTAAAATTGACTCTGACAAAAATCAAGAGGTATATTTCTTGAGATGGATTTTGTAATTAAACAGTATGCTGACTATGGCTGGAGACCAACTCATACTGCTCTGTATAGCCAATACTTTCTGTAAATATGTAATTATAGTTTTAGAACGTGTGCGTTTAAGTAGGTTTTAATAACTACGTTTTCTTTTGTTTTGTTTTGGGTATTGATTTGCACTTATTTGTCATATAGAATTTGTTTACTGCAATAAGTTTAACTTCCATTCTTTAATGTGCATTTCAAGTATTTTTGCAGTAATTTATCACTGATTCATTTGATTGTTTTTGTGACTTCTACATCTTACCTGAAGATGATCTTTGAAGCAGCGAATTTACTGAATTTTCTTCTTCTTGTTCTTTCGGCTTTTTCACGGTTAGGGGTCACCACAGCGGATCACCTGTCCGCTCATGATTGGCAGTGGAGTTTTATGGTGTCGAGTTGCCAGCCCGCCGCCCAACCTTCCACAGAAGGCACACACATGCATGCAGTCACACCTAGGGTCAATTTAGTGTGTCCAATCCACCTACAGCATGTCTTTGGAATGTGGGAGGAAACCCACGCGACCACAAGGAGGGCATGCAGACTACACACAGAAGACACCCCAGCCAAGGATTGAACCGGAGAACCTCTTGCTGTGAGGTGGCAATGCTAACCGCTGCACCACTGTGGCTGCCCAATTTACTGAGTTATCTAATGATTATAAATAAGAAATAAAATAGGACTCCAAGTAGCGAAAGCATTTGCTCAAGGAACAGTACTTATTCAGATTCTTACCAGCTGTTCATATTTTTTTTACTTCGTTAAAATGTGAATGTAGTTCATATGGATAATGTTTAGGGTTGGGAGAAACTTGGGGAACTGCTCTTTGAGGTACTTGTCTTGCCTTGGGAATTCTTATGTTCTTATTGCACACTGAAGTCCCAAATAATTTTGATGTCAGAAGAAACCACTGGTCAGTTAAGATGCAGTATAGTGACAAACATATGCAGCATGTCAAAATACATCCTGAAATGCATATAATTCAATTTTTGCAGTATAATTATAACTCATAGGAGTGATGTACTGTAATTTCCATTTTAAAACTTATGTCATACCATGGGTGCAGCTTTAGCAAACTATTGAATCTTCCCAGTCTGTCAGAACTGTGGTGGAAAAGGAAAAAGAATTGAAATACTTCATTTGGTACAGTGCTGGACATTTGTGTTTCACCCGGTTTGTGGCACATTGGAAGAAAGCAGAGTAAGATGTAAAGTGCCATTAATTTTGTATTTAGAAAATTTTCTGTTGCAAGTATGATTTCCTTTATATCAGTACAGATTTTGTGTGAGAAATCAGCCTTATTCAGGCAGAGGAGTTGAATTCTGATGAAGTTTCAAAAGCTTGACTGTGTATAAATTGTCATATTGCAGTACTTGCATCATGTTCTAGAGTAAGAGTTATGCCAGTAATGCAGCTCAGCATCATTTGATGTTACCAGGTAGCTTTACTCACTATTTTTATATCCTTTCCATCTTAGAAGTTCTCGTTAATTAAAATTAGAACTGCAGAAAGCAAAATATTTGGGGTTGTGGTGTCACATAAGCAGTGACCATCTTCTACAGCCAATGTTTGCACCACTGTGTGGCTAGCCCTGTCAGAATTGTTCTTTCATATCCCCCCACACACAAACAACTGTGCAATCACACCTTCAGTCAATTTAGTGTGTCCAAACAATGTATTGCATGTCTTTGTAATGTGGGAAAAAACTGGAGCACCAAGAGAAAACCCATGTGAATATAGGGAAGACATGCTGAATCCACACAGAAAACACTGCAGCCAAGAATTGAACCGGAGAATCTCTTGCTATGAAATAACAATGCTGCTCCATGTGCCACCCAGTGCAAAGAGAGCATAAGTACAGTAAATTTCCAATGTGATCCTGCTGTTTTACTCTTATGGAACTTCCTGTTCAGTTCTCTTTGCAAAACAAGGGAACCAAGATGTTTGAATAGCCTGGCTTCATGGTTAGTCTGTCATGTAAAGACAATCATGTGTAACAAGCTTGTAAGTTCATCTTCAGTATTCTGTGACAGCCAGAGCACTTATTAAGCTTGTTAGCCATTACAGAGAGCTTCTTCTTCTTTCGGCTTTTCCCGGTTAGGGGTCGCCACAGTGGATCACCTGTCCGCTCATGATTGGCAGTGAAGTTTTACAGTGTCGAGTTGCCAGCCCGGCGCCCAACCTTCCACAGAAGGCACACACACACACACTCACACCTAGGGCCAATTTAGAGTGTCCAATCCACCTACTGCATGTCTTTGAGATGTGGGAGGAAACCGGAGCACCCAGAGGAAACCCACGCGACCACAGGGAGAACATGCAGACTCCGCACAGAAGGCACCCCAGCCAAGGTTAGCCATTACAGAGAGCAATACATTAAAAAGCAAAATTGTTATTTATAGCCACCCGTGTATTATATCCTATGTGAGCCATCAACCAGGTGTCATCAGTATTGTAGTTAAAACACATTTCTCTTTGCCTGCCTTTCCAGTGCATCTCAGTCTGGTCTCAAGTATGTGTTTGAAAGTTCTGACAAGTTCTACAGCACACAGACGGATAATTTAAATATACTGTATCTATAGGCGTGTACATCTTTCGGTTAAATTAAAACTTAAATAAGCATACCTGCAGGTTCATTTCAATTTATCAACTGTTTTCCCCTTTCTTTCATACGATACTGATTGCCTGCTTGTTTGCAATGAACTGGAGTATTTATGCTGCTACATCATATTGCTGCAAACTGCTTTACCACTGTTCCTCTGTAATGCCATCACTTGCAGTTTTGGTAAACAAATTGGCTTAAAAATCTGTGAAATGAGCAGTAATAGCACATTATTTCTCAAGCATCTTTGATTTGCTTAGAATGTTTACTCCGTGATTTCATTGATCTTGTTAGTTGTGCGACTGGGCAGGGGACTGACACTAGCAAACCCATTTCAAACATATCCTTGGAGTTATCACTATATTTGTATAAATTTCATTCTCTGTTTAATGTGAATTCACTTTTTTTTTTACTGTATTCCATTGCAGCTTTTAAAAGATCTGATAATGTTAACTGGCATTAACTCTTCAAATTAAAAAAAAAATCTCCGAGTGTTAACAGCTGTTAATACTTAAAAAAAAAAAATAATAGATTTAAGTCATGCTAAGTAAAGGACCATCATAGATGAACAAATAGCACTTCTCCATACAAGCAACCCTTTTTTCACATACTAAATGCAAAGATAGGCATGTTTTGACATTTTCTTTGCAAGCGCTGTTCTATTTTCTTGTCAGTCATTCTATATACAGTAAGTCCATTCATAAAGTGGGAGAGTGTTGCAGACTCCTAAGTGTGCATTTTTCCACTTTTTTCAGTTTGTTAGATTTGTTTGTCTGGTTGATTTTTTTTCATATCTCAGTTTTTTGTTCACTTAAACTACATGTTTCATAAGAAGATTTTGAGATCCCTAATGATTTGCAAAGTAATAAAACAATATGGCACATTCCAGTATCATTTTGATATCTTGACAGGTAAATTTCCTGTAGTGTCCAAACTCTTCTTTGCAACAGTATTGCATGTCTTTCCTGAATGCACTGGTAACTCAGGGATGTGGCCAGGATTTTTAAAATATTTTCTAGAAAGTGGTCCCGTCTCACCCCATATAGCGAATGTTTCTGGACAAGCATATCTTTTCAATACTGACAGGAATCCTGGAATGACGGACTTGAGCAAAAACCCATTTAGCTAGCCTAGCATTCTGAAAAAAAAAACAAGCTCTTCATTAAACTTTACAAAGTAACAAAAATAAAAGTGTATTAAATATGCCAGGACTTTTTTATTATTTAAAATCCAGCAGAACTGTATGCATAAAGTTAATTTGGAAAACATGTACATGTGGTGCACATGGTGTATGCCTTGGTAACCTTCTGAATGCAGTTAGGTGTCATTAACAATTACAGGAACTCCCTGTCTCACCCTTAAAAATTTAGACTAGGAGTCCTCTGAGGATTCACCCTTTATCCCTTGTTAACTAGTAATATTCCACTACTATGTTCTGTTGATGAAAGAGATATCTGGGCTTCAGTTTTATCCTACTCCTGTATTTAACTACTCTCGTGAAAATTATTTCAGCATAGTTCACACTTTATTCATTTCAGTTAGTTTAAAACTTAATCCCAGGATAACTATAGTCATGGTATTTAATAATCGTAATCAGCTGTCCTGACTCACTCAAAATTACTGTATTGTTTCACCATTGGGGAATACCTTGCATTCTAAACAATACCTTAATTATCAAAGGATGTTCACTGTACATCCACTGTTGTAGTCTTGACTCTTGGGATTCCTGTCTACAAAGCCTGATGGCTGGCCCAGCTTTCACAGCTCTTCACCGTTCCTCTTTCTTGATATGGATTCCGTCCCACTCAGACTTCAGGACGTTGATGGTATAAAAGGCTGGGTGCTAATGCCGTATTCATATCTTTTTGTCACAGTTCATTCAGCAGCCTAAGTCTCAGTTCTGTTGCTAGCATGTATTATTTACTTTCTATGTTACTTGTTTTTGAGAGAATGTGTTGGATAGATATGTTTCTGAGAAGACTAACAAATGTATTAGGTGTAGAAAGCAAATCCCTCATAAGCATTTGCATGAGTTGTCTTTTTCACCTTTACCTGATTGATTGCAATGTGTCTAGTTGTCCCTGATTTCCATCCTTTTAATCAGAGAACCTAAAAGACACAAGTGGAATGTCTCCATTATTTCTGAAGTGTGTGTGTCTGATCCTGGTCCAGCATGCCATTTGTCAGCTCTTTCTCTAAACTCCCACATAAGAAAAAAAGGAGTACCTAGAGAAGCAGCTGAATGTGAAGAAGTCAGCAGACCAGTAACTAGATATCAGGGGTAAACCCCTCGGCTCAAAGTTGTTACTGTTGGAAAGGTATCCTCTAAATCCAGCACTGGTTATTATCAAAGTCTCTGGTTTGATCCCTTTAGATCACATCACACTGTCAGCCCAGAATATATCTTTGTGACTCAAAATTTCTTTGCCGTCTGTTATGCCTGAGAACTTTCCATGGGTCTTGGGTTCTAATGCTCATATCATTATCATCCTTGATTGGGAGGGCAGCTTTTTCTTGAGGAGGTTAAAGCTTTGGGTGGATATCCGTCTATGAAATTAGGCCACTAAGGTGAGCCACAATTCCAAGCATAGGACTAAGATGTCTCAGCCTGGGCTGGGTGTGCCTTTATTTCTCTGCAGTTCCAACTTCGTCCTTAGTCCTTCCTTAAATTGATCCTGGAATTCATGTATTTTGAAGTCCATGCAACTGTTTTCTTTTGAACCATCATTATTAGGAGTGCCATCTGCCCAAAGAGAAGATAAGTCCTTCCCAAGGAGGTGTCAGAAAACTCAGACTTAGAGGCAGATGAACTGATCTATGTAGAACAGCTTTCTACACTCACTTATCTGTAGTCTGTCACCAAGGACAGCTTATTCTCTGCCTCACCCCCAAATGTTGTCTCATTTGGAGATGCCCTTCAGAGAAACATTTAATGGTGGACATTTAACAGTGCCTCTTTCTATCCAGTCTCCCAACATCTTGCTCATGTATCCATGACTACCATAAACACCAGTATAAGAACCCATTGGCTGATCAAACAGTGATGCACATGGATATCAGTAAGGTATTTACTGTGGTTTCAACCAGGAACATTATTATCAGTGACAAGGGCAGAAAAATCCTACACTACTTTTGGGAAGGAAGTTATAACTTGGCTTTGCTAGTTATTAGGACACTAAACTTCCAGCCTTACTTTTAGAATTTCAGGAGTTCTTTAACCATTTGAACCAAAACACATATGTGATAAAGGATAATGACTTAGAGGTATGAATAAACATTTTCATTGTTGTGGTTGCCAAGAACTCTTTGAAAAAATAGCAATGATTCAGTAGCTTCATCAAGCAGGGTAGCTGCCAATGTCTATAGTAAAGTAATATGTCTGTTTTGGAGTTCTGCAGAATAGGTGTTTAAGAGGCTGGTAAAAAAAGGGGTGAAACCATGCAGTTTAAGGATCTTTTCATTCCCATATGCCAAAACATAGTAGGAGCAATCCCAATAAAAGGTGTCCTTTCTGCACTAAACAGGACAAAGGAAACAAAAAGATGTGAGGAGCCATTACAAAGAAAAACAAGACAAAGAGACGACAAGGAACTGCCTGAAGTTCCTCAATTTCATGACACCCAACCAAAGCAGCTGTGACTCAGCAAAGCTCATGCCTAACCCCACCCTTAAATCACACCCAAACCTGCACTCAGTCCATACCTACATTGTATCCCCAATTTTCTCCTGTCAGCTTAATTAATTAATTTATTTATTTATTTACATTTGTTTACTGGGAATTTCCGACTAGACACAGGTCCTTTTTCAGCGGATGCTCTGGGAGAAAAGGTCCACATCATGTACATGATAAGTAGAGATGCAAAGTTGCAGCAATAGTAAACAACATTACAGGTTGTTGGCTTTAATACAATAACAAGATATTGATTAATGCAGTAGTGGGAGGCTGTCATGCAGAACAGGTGAGTCTAGCACATATTACAGTAAGGGTACTGACCGCATTTTCGAAACAAGTCAAAATCGCTAGACATTCCACAATTTGCCCAGGACCAAGTGCATTTCCCCTCCTAAATGAGTTATCCTAAAGAGTCATAGAGATGGCAGCAGCTGCATGAATTTACTCCACACCTTTTGAACTCCAAGAAAAGAAGGGACTTGGAAACCTATTTTTGACCTTTCAAGAGTAAGCAATTTTTGAAAGTTTGCAATGTTCAGAATATTTCCTTTGCAGAGCCTTCCACCTGTACTCCTAGAAACCTACATGATTATTGTGGATCTGAAAGATCCCAGCCTTCACATCCCCATAACCAGAGTAGAGAGACTTCCCTCAGTTTTTTGATTCAGGGTTTTTCCACTATTACTTCACTCCCTTGTCCTACACTGCGGTGGTGGTGCTGCGGTAGCGTTGTCGCCTCACAGTTAGATGTTGCCCGTTCGATTCTCAGTTAAAGCGTCTACTGTGTGACGACATGCGTGAATGGGCGTTCCTTCGTTGAAGGTTGTGCGTTAGGCCCGGCAAGCCAGCATGTAAAACTCTACTACCAATCATTAGCGGACCGGAGTTCCGCTGTGGCGACCCCTAACCGGGAAAAGCCGAAAGACACACACACACACTTCACTCCCTTGTCCTCTGTCATCTTTGCTGCTCAGTGATTCAGTGTAAACATTACATTTTGTAGGATGAAGAATATTCTCTTTTAGAGAATAGTGAACTGTGCATCTTCACCCTGATTGGAGAACAAACATTTTCCAGCAGGCTGTTAATGTACTGGTAATGCCCAGTGAAAAAAAAAAAAAAAAGTACACTGCTTCAAAGCAGCATTTTAAACTGCTGTGAAGGAGGGACAAAAAAAGAAAAAATGCATATGGACTTTATTGTTCATGATTGCTTTACTGTTTTGTGAATACAAAACTAAAAACAAGTAAATAAAGAAGAAAGTGATATGTATGTATCCAGGTGTTTGTGTGAGTGAGTGAAACAGAGTATGCCAATGTCTTTTGATTGTAACAGGCAGTGCATTAGATTTAGCACATATAACCTAAACAACAAAAAGTATGGTAATTCTAATCCTCACGATTTACCACCAAATGAACTATTCTGTGAGGGACCGCAGATATTCATCATTAGATCACTGCTGCAGCAGCCTAAGCAGTATGAGTTATATCCTGCACAGGACGTAAGGCTGGACAGCTTCCAAAGATTTAGAGCACTGCTTGCTCAATCATATAAGGGAGAAAATCAGTGGTACAGGGGTCAAGCCCTTCAGAGCATTCTTCTTGCCAAAGATCACTCGTCTTGAGGGCTTTTAAGTGTCAGACATTTGCTAGGGGTTCTCCATTGCTGGACAGATAAGTACCATTAGAGGGAAAAACCTTACACATTTACTTAGAAAAAATTATGTTTGTGAAAAAACTGATTATTGCTAGATTTTAGTTTTAGGAACTGTTGGGGCATTCTTGTCAGTTGACCTATTGTCTTGCATAATTTAAATAATTTAATTAAGTGTAAACTTTTGTTTTTAACATGTTTGGTATACTCCATATTATTAATTTTATAATGTTTTTTTTTTGGGGGCAAGGCAAGAGTGCCTTGAGCTTTTCTCTGTGTATTTTTGAGAAAACACTGCTTTTTTGGTACTTGCCTTTTGCTGGCTATTGATGAATTCACAAACTGCATTCAGGTTACCTTCACCGCTTCAGCATGGAGCAGATTACCAGTTGCCCAGTTCTTTCTTCCCCTTCACACAAGAAAAAAGAAAACCACTACATAGTTTTTGCCAGATATGCAGGCTGCTGCTTTGTTTTAATCACAGATGGGTAACTCTGCAGTGGCTATATTAGGTTCCTCACACTATTCACAATTTTTCCTTAGTTTCCTATAATGTACTTTTTAAGAGCTTTGTACTGGTTGTAAGACGCTTTTGCTGCTGGAATGTTGTCTCCAGGCATGGGGAGAACCGTTCTTATCTGTTTCAGAGGAAAAAGTGGGGAATGCTTCACTGCAAAGCTGTACTAAGATTTCTGTTTCCTGGGGTGATGTCTGTGGCATGAGGAGGGCTGCTTCTGTGGATATTCCTTGTAAAAAGAAGCAGAAAGTTAACCATTTATCTTTCCCTGTCTCTCATACTTTACATGGGGAAGATTTAACAGGGTTAACACAAGCTTTTAACCTTGCAAATTCTAGTTCTACTTGCAAGAGAGAAAGAACATACTTCTATTTCTGAAGATTCTCAGTATGATAAACAGGAAAGTGAATGGGAGGGAGCAAATTCAGTTAATTTTCTTCAGGTGACATTCTGATGAGAGCATTTGTTCTGATTTTCCTTATGAAGAATTTTCCTTTTCTGAGACCATCTCTAGATAAATCCATATTTTCAGTGTGGGAACAAAATGATATTCTGGTTACTTTGAAAAATATGATTTATTACAACTGGAATTTCCTCAGCCTGCTGCTCTTCCTCCGTCTCTATCAGCTTTGGTAGATCTTTTTATTATAGTCAGCAACGTGCCTGACAGCATATCTCTCAACCTCTTAGAGCAAGAAATCTAGACAAAGCTAAAAATAATGGGGGCATAAAGGCCTGAAAATAGGGACAATTTTAAATATTGCTGTTACAAACTTCGAAAGTTGATAGAATAAACAGGTTTTGCATTAGCATTAATTTTCTGAAGGGTATAAAGTCTGAAACTCAAATGCCTGTCATTATTTTCTGACTTAGCTCTTCAATGATTTGCAAGAAAACCACGATTTTATGAAAATCTGGGCATTCTATGAAAACCTGTACAGTTGAGGAGGTATGCCTGACAGCCAGGCTACAGCCACTTAGAAGGCAAATGGGGTCTCTATCTTATAAATACTTATTTTTTAATCCCAGTTCTGATCCTGCAATGATTTCCTTGTCATGTATTTCTGCAGGGAAATATTTAGTAAATGCTAATCATTCTCCCTCTGAAAAGAATGGGAAAGCTTTTGACAGATTTAGGAAAAGTGTGTTCATTTGCCACTCTTATTTTCAGAATTGTTAATTATCGAGCTTGCATCTTAGTTTTTGCTCACTTCTTTTCAGAGTATAATATAACTGCAATATTTTCCTTCATCTGGGGTTAAAGTTTCTCTAAATGCTCTTATTGCTTGTATTTTTCAAGTAAACATTATTTGAAGTGATTTTATGACTCAGCTGATGTGTCTTCCAGAAAAGCAGCTACTGGATTTTGGATAACAAGATTTGCATAGTTATTCAAAATTTACCCGAATATGTAAAAGCTGAAATTTTGAATTCTTCCCTTGACTGCAAAGTTGTATTTGGGCCATCCACTGCTGAGGTCCTGTAAAAATATGATGAGAGGAAAACTTATTGAAGGGCTGATTCAGATTTTCTAGCCTTCCTTATCCAAGTTTGTTGAAAGTTTCACCCTAATTCAGGATCCTTTCATAAAAAGCAAAATAAGCAGTCTCAGCAAACATTAGTATGCAGATGTTCGAAAAAGTGGCAAGCAGGTTCTAAACAAACTGAGGGAGCGTCCAAGAATGAAGGACAATCCATCAAGTCAGAATGGCTATCTAAAAATGTCACCCTCCCAAGGGTAATCCTGTAATTCATCCCCAAAACCCGTTTCATTTCTTTCTTTGACAGCAGCTCATCTCAGAAAAATACATTGCAAGACTTATCCATCAGGAGTACAGGTGACAGTGGGAGTCCCTACGAACTTTTTAGGGAATTATTCCTCATACACTAGATCAAGCTTCATTTCCCCCTGTCATTTAGCATATGTTGGCTCCTGCCCCTCTCCCTCTCTTGCAGGGAAAGGTTTTCAACCAAGAATGTTTCTGGTACCAAATAAAGGAGCTTCATAGAGACCAGTCCTACTTAGATATTTCCTTTCTCAACAAGTATGTGAAGGCATAACATTTCAAAATGCTATCCTTTCACAACCTGTTACCTCTTCACCATTTCCTTTCATTTTTTGTTAGTTCTGTATTTAAAGGATACTCACCTCATTACAGTACCACGTGTTTCCAAGTGTTTCTTAATATTTTCATGTGTTTTGGTTACACATTCAGTTCTCTGCATTACCCTTTGAGTTCTGCACTGCTTCAAGTTTGTTTAAAGAATGTCTAGCTCGACTGATAGCCTATTGCAAGACTGAAAGATGTACATTTTTTTTTCCTTATTTAGATCACTTGCTTATCTATGCATGGTCTTCTTTTGAAGTGTCAGGAATTTTTCACTTGAGTAAGAGATTTTCAAAAAGTGGTTTTCTAGGAGAACCTTCAGAAATCTTGTCCTCCAGAGTAGTTTTCCCGAGGTGTCCTCTGAATACATCTCTTCAAAGAGCTTTTTTCAACAGGAAAAAGTAGCTCTGTATCTAGATCTATTTCTGAGTTTTTCTACTTAGTTGAGGACTTCAGCAAGGGCATTTCTCAGGATTTTATGACTCATGGCATCTTTAATAGTAATGATTGCTCTAGCCACACTCCACATGAGTAATATTTAATGGAGACTAAAGTCTGTATGCTCACATCACCACCACCTCACTTTTCAAGTTCCAGTTTTGGAATTTGTAAAACAAAGGAACTGATTTGGTGAGAGACTAGATCTAATCTAAATCTGTCTCCCTCATTCTCTTTCAGCTCCAGTGTAGTATCTAACAACAGACACCTCATACTTGGATTGAAGGCTGTATCTTTGAGAGTAAAAGTGCAAGTTCTTTGGAACAAAAAATATGAAAAAAACACACAGTGGGATTCCATATCATACCCTCTGTGAAAATTATTCATGGTATATAGCAATTCAACAGCCTCACTCTACATACTTCTTACATTCCATCAGAGCAAAGCTTTGGGGCAGGTGAGCTCAGCAGAACAATGAAAGCCACTCAGTAACCTCCCCATCTTCTGTTCAGAACCTAAAATGATGGAGAAAGGATTCTTCAGACTGTGAATGTCCACAGATATAACTCTCAAATGCTATTTTGACAGACCAAAAGCCTTAACTTGCAATCATATGAAGTTAAGAAAGGACAACCAATGCCATAGCAGACAATTTTCGAATGGTTGTCTCATACTATATCCCTTTGTTATTGCCACCACAACTACTCAATTCCAGTCAGGATCAATGCATATTCTACTAGGTTCTTGGCTTTTTTGGTAACTTTTTGGAAAGGGATAGACTCAAAGTATTCTAGAAACAGCAGCTTGGTCCTCTCTACATACTTTTACAAACTAGACTACTTTTTTAGGTCTAGTGCAGCTTTTGCTTGGAACATTGTTCAGAGTCCCCGGGATACTCATCCTTCCTCTTCCAAAACCCAGGTTTTGGCATTCTAATCATAGAGCTTATGCTACTATAGCAGTGATCTAATGACGAACATAATAAAGTTGTGTAAATAAACTTACCATAACAGTAAATGTTTAAATAGATCACTGCTGCAGTAGTAACTGCTACCTCCCTCCACCCCAGAACCTTAATTTCTGCATGATTTTTGTTTGTCAGAGTGAGGACTTTGATTTTCTATCCCTAGTGTTGACCTGCTGCGAAGCTGTTACCTCCTTTCTACAGTTGACATGAAAGTTCTGAAGGACTTGGCACTCACACTACTGATTTTTTTTTTTCCATTGTTCGCTTGAGCCATCAGTGGTATGGATTAGTGGAAGATGCCCTAAAGATTTTGAAACTGGTTGGTCTTATATCCTGTACAGGATGAAGCCCATATAGCTAAGGCTACTGGAATAGTGATATATTCAGCTACTGGTATCGTTAGTTTACTTACACAAGCGTACATTGAGGCATGAAGGGTTTGCTATGCCTTCCATTCTATGACTTCTTTTTTTTTTCATTTGATCACACTGACACATCTGAGGAGTACTCCCTCAAAAAACTTACTCTAAAGCTGGACTTGTGTGTGTGTGTGTGTGTGTGTGGATGTATCTGTCCTTCAGAACACATCTGTGTAAATATAGACATTAAATAGTTAGATAACTTATATTTTGGATGTAAATGCTTTCTCTAGCAACAAATATTTGTTACAGCAAGTTTTAAATATTAGGAGGTGTCATCTCCTACAGTGTAGGGCCTCACAACATACCTCTCAACCTGTTAGAGCAAGAAATCTGGACAAAGCCATAAATAAAAGTGTGACAAAGGCCCAAAAATAGGGACAATTTTTAAGTATTGCTGTTACAAATTCAGAAAGATGATAGAATAACAAGTTTTGTATTCGCATGAATTTTCTGTAAGGTATGAAGTCTGAAACTCAAACATCTGTCATTGTTTTCTAAATTCAGTCTTTAATGATTCACCACTAATTGGACAGAAAACCACAATTTTATGAAAAAATGGACCAACAATATGAGACCACAATCTAGACATTCTGAGAAAATCTGTACAGTTGAGAATTACGCCTCACAATATCCCAAGGTAGGCATTATTTCTCCAATAACACACACACACACACACACACACACACACACACACACACCCTTTTGGCCATTATTGCTTAATTATTTTTGCCTGTATGATTGACGCATTCAAACAGCATCCATGGAGGTGATACAGAAGGTTCCAGAATTCACTCTGAACTGCTTTCTGTTCTTGAGGCTTCAAATTTGCCAGAGTTGTCCATTTTACCTACAAGACCATTGCCATTTCTAATGACACTTTGGACAAGGTTTTCTTTCTTTTGCAGTACTTCAAAGACCACCTCTGAACAGAACCAGATCTCATCAAGTGTTCCTTATGATCCTAGGCTGTATGGTTTCTTGCACTCTTGACCCTGGCAAGTCTGCACATGAGGAAATTACAGTGATAGAAGATGTGAAGTCCCCACTCTGGGCCAGTAATCAAGGAGCCTGAATCCTCACCATTGGCCCTGGTGAGGGATATTCACTTGGAACAAAAAAATATACACCCAGTATTTCCAGATGTAGCTTTCTCCATCAAGCACAATTTCCCTTAAGAGACCACAGGGAACACACACACACAGTCTGGGTTTCTCTGTTTCCCTCCCCAATAAAACTCCCCACTGGCACAATTATAGGGTTGAGTCCTCAGCTGTGTGTCCAAGCCAAGTCCTCCAGCAACCCTATCTGTGAAACCAGAGCTTCATAATCCTGCTCCAAGTAGCTGACACACACACACCCACTTTGAGATTTGATTTTCTCGCATGCACACACCCACCCAACCACCCCTGGGAAAGGCTGGCATGGATTTACTAGCTATATCCCTTCTGCCCAGACTATAAGGTAGTTACACTGTCACCAGGCACCCCAAAGTCAGCTGCTCTAAGGCTCTTGCAAGGGTACCCAGTTATACTGAGTGAAATTAATATTAATACAAATGGTAGTCTGACCAACAGCAAGGCTTTCAGAAGTGGCCAGAGCTATCACCAAATAGGTACAAGTACTCTCAGAGATTGAAATGTTCTCTTAAAGACCAGCCACAATGACAAGTTTAAAGATATATTTAATAATAAACAAGAAAACCTGAAAACACTAAATACCTGTTTACAGTAAAGACCAGAGCTTCAGTCACAGAAAATATTAAAATAACACAGACAAATAGATTCACACAGATACAGAAAAACAGTACTTAACTAATCTCACTATATTTCCCTGTTTGATCTAAAGAATTAATTCTTTGGTTCAGTTACTAGAGCAAGGTTGTTTTTGCTTTTTCAGATAACAGACAACTAAAAAAATATTCCAACAGGATTCCTACAGTAAAGTCCTGGGTAACGGATGACTTTTTCTCTGCGGTGCCTCAAATACTGGGTGTCAAATTCTGGCAGAGGTCACTGCTTCTTAAATAAGTTCTCTCTTGTTCTAGCTGCTTCTCTCACTCTCAGATTTCTGTCTTGGAAGACTGCATTACTGGTAGCACTAATTTCTTTTGGAAGAATTTCAGAGCTGCTGGCCCTCATGCAGTCAGTCCCTTCTAATCTTTGTCAGAGAGAGTCACCTAAAGAACTAAGCCTTCCTTCATGCCTAAGATTTTGACAGAGTTGTCTCCGAAACAGGCTGTTCTCATCCATGTATTTCTTTGACCCCCCCGAATAATTTACTTACTTACTCTTTTTGATTGAGTTATTCCCACAAGGCCAGTGTTCTAATTCCAGAGAAGACCTGATGTGGAATGTATATGGGTTAGGAGGAAAATTTGGGCACAGCACCAGGGAACGTCCCCCTTTTCTTTTTTGATAAATGCCAAGGGATCTTTTACACCCACTTGATCTACCGCAAACTCAGGCAAATGGAGCCATGGCTTAATATCTCATCCAAAGGACAGTGGACTCAGGAGTGCAGCGTCCCCCTTATCCTGCAATGAAGTGTCAGTACTGGAAAACTGTTCCAGGTACCCGAGACAGAGAAATCTCTATACACATGAGACAGGGACTGGCAACTGACATTTTAGTTGGACAGACCAAAGCACATCAGAATATATGATCTGTCATTTTTGCTAAAGGGAGGAGGTTAAGCCAGTTACTAAGCAGACTTCATCAAAATGGATAGCACAGCCATTGCATTTGGTTTTGCTCCTTCTTTCATGGTAAGACAATTTTAGGTCATGTTAAGACCCATTCTACAAGAGTCACTGCCTCTGTCATGGTTATCTTGATACTACCAAGCATTTTTGCTTCATTTGAACTTGCCTTCTGCCTTAATTTCCATGTGCAATTTTTAGATAATGTATAGGTTTGCTGTTCTAAAGGGTGCCTGGAGGTTCATATCCTGTTGAAAATGTAAGGTTTCTTAATGAAGTATGCACATACTGGACTTTACAATAAATCTGAGCATCAGTTTAGCTTTGCTGTGGGAAGAGTGTGGGTATTTGTCAAGATAGCTATTCTCTGTGTAGTCTGAGATTATTCTATTTCCCTGCCACTTCTCAGTTATTGTTTGGATGTATTTGAACCAGTACCCATGCAATGGCAACAGTTAACACGACACCCCGACCCTATGTAGAAAAATGGGAAAAAGGGTGATGATGATGATGACCTGTGCTGGAGAAAATAAAGTATACATGATATGATCATCTTAGTACATAACATTGCCTTCAGTGAAACACAGGAAGACCATGTTGGTAGTAATTAATTCAACTACTTGCAACTAATTAGCATTCGATATTCCTACCCTGGATGGTTTCATCCATGATTCACAAATGTAAATAAGAGGATTTAAACTCCATAATTCATAATAATGTGGTGTTGTCCTTGTATAAATTAAAGCAGCAGCAGTGGTTTACTGATGCAAAGTTGGGAACACCAATTCAGAATAAGTCTGCAGAGAATGATTGATTAAATTGATAAACACTGATTTTTGCTAAATTTAGTGACATTCATAACTAGTAGTGTTTTTCATGATGGTAGCAAATGTCTCAGCTTTGAAGTTTGTGTATGTATTTTTCCACTGATTCACTTTTTTAGACAGTTTCCATCTACATTGTGTGTTTATAAATGTGTGTCCTGCGTGTCCAAAATCATTATATGTGCTTTAGAAATCAGTTTCTGAGCAGTTTATCTAGTAAGAATTCTGCCTGAGGTTTGCTACACAGGTTTAGGTAATGTATTGGTGATCTTTCTTATTTGGTTTAGTATATATTAATGTACCACTTTGTATCTCAAAGCACATCAGCTTTCAATTCATTATAGCTTTACAGATTCCAGTACCCTGATTATGCAAACCCAACTCTTAAATTCCTAAGGTTTTTTTTTTTTTTTACATTTCTCAGTGATACTTTATAAATCCTAAGTAAAATATTAAAACAGTGCCTAGATATGTTGTTTTAATGTATTATATGCTGTGATTTAGCCAAATGTTTGTTGGATCATTTTAGTTTTTTTCTTTTTAAATGCATTTTTTGTCATATTTAGTGGAAGTTCCTTGTACTAAAAATTTGTTTCATTAATTGCTGTTGACTCACCTTTTCTTTTAAAAATAATGGTTTATCATACCTCTCAACTGTCCAGATTTTTATCTCCTATTTATGGTGTCTTCCTCATGAAATGCCCTGTTTATTTCTCCAGAAAACTTATTGCTAGAAAGGTAATGATTGCAGTTATTCATTGTGATTTTTAAGGGGTAAGAGCACTAGCTTGTAGCCACACCGTTCACATTGACTGAACTGCCTACTGTCAACTGGAAAAGACACTTTAAAGTTGGTGTCAGACAGATTCAGACAATCCGCTTATTAATGAGGCATGTTAGGAGTGCACATTCTCTATATTTCCTGTCTTTTTTAGCTCTGAAACTCATGGCAGAATTAATTAGGATTTATGGCTTGCACTTGCTGTACACTGTTCCTGAGCAATGTTTTCTTATACCTTAGCTGTGCAAAGTTTTTACATTATGCTTGAAGTGCTGAATGTTTTCTTCACAGTCGGCTGTTTCTTGAATTCTCCTGTTCTCAAGTTAGCTCCGTGTATTGTAGACGTAAAACCCGAATGGCTTTTTTTTCTTTAAGATCACTTTTTACAAGAATATTCACAGAACTGTTTGTCTCCTTTCCATTTCTTTCTGTAGTTTTAAAATTTGTAATTTTTGTTCTTTATTGTTCATTTCATACTGCTTTCCAATGAAGATCATTTGTTGTATGTATGTGTTGAAATGCTCCCAGAAATAGCCTCATAAAAGTAAATCCATTGCAGAAAATGTTAGCCCTGATCAGAACTGTTGTGCTAAGTTTGCTTGCAGGAAGAATATTTTTAAAGTTAAGTTTGAACTGAAGTACTGTGGAAAACGTGGCACTGAACTTAACATTACTCAGAATCTCATCACTGATGCTTTGTCTGTGCTAACTTGCAACACATCACTTTCTGCCACCAATCTCACTCTTTTGTGCAAAGATCACATAGATCAGAAGCAATGATATGAAGGAAGGATGAATGTTTAGTCTAAAATGAGCTCTGCTAGATATTTTTTAAGAAATATTTTTAAAGCATCATCAATTATTTTGTTGGTAGGCTTCTCCTGGCATTAAAGACATAACCCTTGTCTGTCCAGGCACTGTCTTTTCCAAAGTAAAGGTGGCACTGATGCATTGTGTAGTTTGTAAAATATACCATCTTGCCAATTTTTCAGATTCATTTTGTAATAGCTTAATGCAGTATTTCCTTTTCCTTGTTTCTCATTCAGAAAAGATTTCAAATTCAGTGCCAGGATACCAGTGCCAGGATTAACTGTAGTAGAAAAGCACTGGTATGTATCACAAATTCTGGAGAATATTTTAATAGTGACTCAGTTCACACTTCTTTTAAATTTTAAAAGATTAATTCATTAGTTTAACCAGTACAATGAAGTGATCATTGCAGATGTTTTACACCTGAAATCTGAGCCACAATTGGAAAGGAAAATGTAATTTAAATGGACACTGAAGCAGGCAGTTGATGTTTTTGGGGAAAGGAAGGAAAACCTACTTAAAAAAAAAGAGGCAGAAGCAGAGTGACTAGAGATCAGGAGTGAACCCCAAATGTGGTGATCATTAGATACGAGCCACCGTGTTGTCCCAGCTTACTTTTCTTACCAGCGAGCAACTTAATTGGCATTGGAGTATCTTTAACAGTGTAAATAAGGTGCTGGTTCCCCAGGAAATTCTTCACCATATGCATTTAGTTATAGTAGCATGATCCTATTTGCTTTTGTCCTATCAGAGATGGAATTTTCTGTTCTGCTTGTGTAGTACTTTCCTTCAATTGTGGTCCCTTTGTAATGGTACAATGACTTCATTTGTAATATGGACACTGAACGGACAATCCATAGAATTTAGATATTAAACATATTTACTTGAAAACCTTTTTCTTATTAGTGGCCACATCAGGGATAAGAGTGTTAGTCACATGTTTTAATTAATATCTCGGTATTTGCATAAAGTTGCCAATTGTTTATTCAGTGTGTTAGGTTGAAGTAAACATCAGATGTACGTCCACAGACAGCAAGGTGATCACATTAAAGAAATCAGTAGTGCTCATTACTTCCTTCAAGAAAGGAGACAAAGGCCTATCTGTAGAAAGACATTTTGCATATATTTTTCTTGGGCTTTTTGCCCCAGCTGCCTGTTGACCATATGATCCTGTGTCAGGCAACTTGCCCATTTATTCACAGGGATGACAGCCAAGTGAGAAGAGTCTGCCAGTTAGGCAACCACCAGGGTTGTTTTCTGTTCATTATAAGAAAAAAAAATTGCAGTTATAATGTAACTGGAGAGAAACTGTAAACCAGAAAGTGACACAAATACAGTCTGTAGTTTGTTTTTAATTTCATGTTTTCATTTCTTCCAATGATAAATGCAAGAGACAAGGTAAATAAATGGATACACATAAAGATGCTTGGTTAAGTTCAGTTACATAAAATCATGAGCATTTTGGACAGTCTTAGTTCTCATTAATGCAGCAACACCTGTATGTTATTTTTACTTCAGCCTAGAAATATCCCGTATGAGAACTTTGTAACTAGGTTTCTGAGATGGCTGTCTCTTTGTCTTTATCAGAGAACTTAAGCAGATGTGCCTGCCCTTTTCATTTCTTTCCATATCAGTGTTATTTAGTCATGTGTGAACTTTTGCTTATAGAAAGTAAACATGTCCAGTCCTTAGACATGGGGCACTGCATGGTAGGTATGGATGTTTGTACATTTATAATCATCAGTAAGTCATGTACACGTTAACATGTCTAATGCTTATGTATTACAACATACAAGGTTAGAATAAGTCATTCTGACTAGTATAAATTGCAATTAATGTAGGTAACTTTGTCATTCTTAAATGAACTGAACTACAGAAGTTTAAGAAGCCAATCAGAGTCAATGACAGGCTTTAGATATAACTAGAAATAGCACATTTTTTTAATCTTTGTACACTCACATTTGCATGCTCATCTGTGTGTCACCACCTGCTTTTGAAGAAATTGGCACTGAAATTAAAGTAATTGCATATGAAAATCAACATTAGGTAAAGTATGTCAAATGAGTATTCGATAAGTAGCTCAACCCTATTAACAAAAGAGTAAACAGATAACCAGATATTATGCTGCACTATTCTCAAAGTCATATAGTAACACACCTTACAAACATTTCTGCAATATTGTATAGGAATTTGTAAGTATCGCATACAATCAGAAATATTTTTTTTTCTTTTCATAGTAAAGGACAGAATAACTTTCAGTCTGCTTTACAAGGAGTTCCAGATTGTTGGACTTGAATGTGAGAAGGCCTAATAATAGCATTCCTGTGATAAGATTTATAAAAGTTGTCACACTGCATCTAAGTGATATTTCACACCTTTTTAATTTCTGCAATCTTTTTAATGATGAGCAGAACTGATTAGTGTTAAACCTTAACAAATGAGTAGGTTTAGTTTAATTAGATCCGAGAATGATCACAATGTCGAATCTGACATTGTCGACATGTAAACGGCAAAACCGCATAACATCAAAGAGGTTTACTTAAGTGTAGTGCAGTCTCAGAGTTGGAATATTTAAGTAGCAGGCTGTGTGGGGGATGCAGGGGGGCTTGTCCCCCTGCTTAAAGCAAGTAGTTCTGTTGTTTGACTTTTTTAAATGTTTTTATTAGGTATTCGATGTTACTGGACTTCGATATGGTATCGATCATATTGTATTCGAAGTTCAGTAACTTCAAGTATCTAATATAGACCCGGTTTGCTGTATGCATTTCTGGAGATCATCCACAATAGCTAGGGTTGCCATAATGAAGAAATAATCTAGGAGCAGTAGTTATATATCTGCATTTTTTGTTTGACTAGAGACTTTTTGGCTATTTGAGTGTTACTGATGAGGAAAAGCATTTTTTTGGGATTAACATTACTATGGCTTCCTTGCCAGTCAGCCAGGTTTGAAATTCTTCAACAGTGTGTGTTTTGGCTCTGTTCATGTTAAAATGGCAGGAGAAGACCAACCAAAAGTTATTTCAAATTCCAAGGTACCGGTTGCACTGTACTTAGTGAAAGGCATTTGATCTGGACTAGTGATGTCCAAAGCGCTTTGTATACGTTCTTGACTTTGTGCATTCCAAATTGCTTTGTTTCAGTTTTCTGCAGAAATACCTCATATCTTAAGTGGTTCTCCCCTTTGTACACCTTTGGTTAATGGACAATTTATTATTATTCTTTGATTCTCTGAATTATGTTGTCTTCCTAAAGGATTTTCTTTAACATGATTACTGAATTTAGAAATAAGTAAATAAGTTTGTTTTATGAAACTGAATGGGTGTTTTTTGTAGCCATTTGATACTTATAGAATGAGTTATTGTATGTGTGACATTGTTTAGTGGCTTTGTGTGTTGTACATAATCTGCCTTCTGACCCTGCATACCCCTTCACATGACATATCTTCTTCATCTGAACTCAGGGGCATTCTTCATCTCACGATTATACCAACATTTGCAAAAAAAAAAAAAATATATATATATATATATATATATATATATATATATATATATATATATATATATAGGTTTGCTATCAAAATGTTGAAGTGACTTACCATGAATGTGAGAAGGTCGAACATGGAGCTGCAGAGAGGCAAAACTGTGAACATAAATCCTGTCAACTCCGAAACATCGACACATAGTTTGTGTTCGCAGTTTACAGCGTCTGTGTTTTGAAGTGGATCTCTCTACAGTGGAGTTCGGGAAAAGTACCCTTTTCCTCACTGTAGTGTGATCTTGGAATTAGTATGTATAAGTAGCAGGGGTTGTGGGGTGCAGGGGGCATTGCTCCCCTGCAAAGCTGTAGAAATATATATGCATGCTAGTCTATGCATGTCTTGGATGGTGAGTTGTCGAATGTCGATTCTTTCTTTCTGAAGGTGTTGACATTCTGAGCGGTTGGCTGGACGGTTTTCCGTTATTCTGGTTCAGGGATGTGAGTAGTTATGGTAAGTCACTTCATTTTGATAGCAAACTGTAAATATACACATACACACACACACATACATACACACACACACACGCACACACACACACAAATGTGTGTGTGTTTAAATTCTTCACAGACTGTAGAACTGCTGTATTCTCTTACTCTTGTACCTTTACTTCTGTCTTCATCCGTTCTCATGAACATTGTTTGGTTGCTGTTTTAATCATTCACGTTTAAGAAACTATTGTATGAATTCCTCACTCTTCTTTTGTAAGTATTGTGAGGAGTTTAATGGCAATTTTGTTTTGAGTATGGTTCATATGTGTTTTGTAATTCTTGTTCAATAGATTGATGTTATTGATGCAGGTTTTTCAGAATACCTGTCCAGCTTTTGTCATTTAAAGGGATAAAGCTCTGACTCTAACCCAGGTAACCAGAGTTTGACTAGGAGCTTGAATGCTTGATGGAGTTGGTAGGTGAGTATGGGCATGCCTACCCTAAGATGGAGTAAGGTGGAGCTGTCCACAAGGAAGTATGATTTACTCACAGGAGAAGTAGCAAGATGCAAACATGGTCTGAGGGTAGATGTTTGGAACACCAACCTGTGGTAGTCTTCATAAAGAATGGCAAAGGAGCATAAAGTTGCATGAGGAAGGCATAGCAGCCCCTTTAGTGATGTGGGTTACATCCCCACGCAGTCAGAGGTGGATTTAGTTTATTAAAACAATGTCCTTATTAATCATGATGCCAACAAGGGTGCAAGCAATCCTCATGGTTGTCAGAATGGTGGCCTGTCTGGGCAGTCTTCATCTCCCTCCCCAAGCACATATAATATACTGGGTGCATCCCTAATACACAGGATTTAATGCGCAGAGCCTGATTTGGTAAAGCTTGACAGGCAGCTAGTGTGTGGTAAAAAGGATCAAGACAAAACTCTGTTTAGTGTATGGTTCAGCTGTATTTTGTAAGGTTATTTAGATGGATAAAGATGTTAATATGGGCTTTGAAAAATACTTGCTTCCTAATGCATGCTGCACCCTCCATTTGATTAAAACTTACACAAATATATCATCAATGTCATTACATCCTTTCTATTTTATTTTGCTGTGCCTCTGAAGTCTTTCCCAAGCTGGTCTTGGTGTTTCATTAGCTACTTGCTCCCCTTTTATAAGAACATTGTTATTGAGGCTGTATTGTGTTTAAGATTAATAATCTGGTGCATTTGCCATAAAAAATAGTATTTTTCATTAAGACTGTGGAGTGTGTCACAAATGTTGTAACAAGGAGAATTACGATGGACCTTAGCGTTCCTCATCACAAAAGAGAGAAAAAGCTGAAGTTTTTATTTTAACATCCAAAAATTACATTTGTTATCATAAATGATCTAATAAGCAAGTAGTGATATTTTACACAATGTGTAAAATTTATCTGCTAAACATGTCCTTTCTGTAGCTCCGCATCTGCTCATGGTTATGTTGATTATGTTTGTCTCTCTCTGCCATTCTTTTTAGATGGGAATTACTCATCTGTACTGTATAAAAACTCAGAATGTTTATCTGACTGTGGGTTAAATGAGAAATCAGATTGCACATGCACCTTAACCTTTTCCTTAATGAATATTGAATGTTTTATACAGCATAACAGCAACAAGTATTTTGTGATATTTTAGTTTGTATATTACTGTCTGTATGCAGTGTGGCATGTGACGACCAAGTAAACATCCGTGTGAAATGCTTGTATTTAAGTAGGAACTCTGGATCCCACTACTGAATGGCATTTGCTTTGACTGTACTTATATAAGAGATTGCTTTTATTTTAGGTTTACATGCAGTTGTTACACTTACCCTTCTCTGTGAGCCTCTCCTTTCTCTAATTCCTGAATAACGCCAAGTAGAACTTTAATTGTTTCCTGGCTAGAGCTGATCAGGCTTTCCATCATTTGAAGCTGTGCTTTCAAATCTACTGCTTCTGTGTGAGGCACAATTTGTTTCAATACATCGCTCACAGAAACGACTGTCGAACAAGCCTGATTTTCCTCCTTAGGTAAGACGTTTATCTGAAGGGTTTGCTCACTACATTGGTTTGATTGGCATGGAAGCTGCATTGAACTTGTCTTATCAGTTACTGACTGAGATTGTAACCCATTAAGATGTGTAGTTGTATTTTCTGAGTGTGCTTCAGGACTTTGTGGCCATTCAGTTGGTGTTGACGAATCCGATAGATCAGGTGGTGTGGTTTGTGAACTTGCAGGTGCATGGACAGTAGCTTGTTCTATTGTTAAATTATTTTTCAAATAAGTTCCTTTATTAAAGTCTTGGTAACCCACTGACTCTTGATCTTGTTTTACTTTATCATACATATGACATTCTGTCTCCCCTAAGTCAGAACTGGCTGTGTCTGAAATACAAGAGGTCTCCTTGATAAAGCTATGCAAGTCATTGAATTTACTAGCCTCTGAGCAGTTGCTGCTGGAAAGCTGGTCAGCTATGCTGATGCATTCATTAGTATGTAAAGTCACCCATGTTTCTTTTTCATCAGTGACCTTCCTGCTGCACACAGCATCCTCCCCTGAGCTTTTGCTGTCTTTTTTATCCCGACTGGCACTTAGAAATCCATTGTTTTGACTTTTGAATGTGTCTGCTGTTTCAGAGGAATTTTTAATATTATTTCCCTTTTTGCGATCCAAAGGGAATGTTTGATAATGTTTTTTGAGATCAGGTGAAGTCTGGACTCCTGTGCTCTTTGTGACATTAGGTATTGACCTTCTTGCAGGCACTGTCATGTATTTACGATAAGCTGTTTTGTAGGATGGTGATTTTGTGTCCTTCCTCTCAGATTTCTGGGCTATTGTCAGTTGCTTCTCTCTTTGCTCATTTTGAGCTTCGCATATATCTTTAAATCTCACTTGTAAGGCTTTATTTCTTTTCTTAATTTGTCTGTTGGGATCTAGTGAATACTTCATTTCCAAGGCAAGAGAGACTGCTGGCTCAACTTCTGTTTCCGAATTCGAGAATAGGCATTTGCTGGATTCCGTACTCACCATGATTCCTGTATAAAAATAAAGCATAACGTCTTAGTTTAAGAATGTTAAACATTTTGCAAACCAGATAGCATTACAACCAGTGTAGTTTTTTAAATAAGGATAATCTTTTCTAGTTAACAGTTTTTATTAAACTCTGTTTTTTAAACATTAGTGCTACATTATATATTCCTGTAAATATTTTATAATTTAAAGTACAACAATTATGTCTAGAAGAAAGGGGAAAAAAAAGAAGTACAAAAATTCATTTTTAATTATTGGTAGTTATTTCTCTTCAACTTTCATTCATAGTTTTTTTTTTTTTTTTGCCCAGTGCTCTGTGGTTTCTTGGTGGCTGACATTGAGTGATTTTGAAAATACTGACAATAGTTTTAAGAATGGTCCTAAAGATGGAGGTGGTTATTTAAATAAATATGTTATATATGGGTCACTTTCATTTGCTTGACAGTTCATTTGACTGATACTCATTTGCCTGACAAATAGTACTTGCAGGCAAATAAAAGGGATATATCCATTTCCCCACTGTAGTGCAACCCTGGAGTTATATATAGTTGGGGGGGCCCCCACCTAGTTTGGTTTTACTGGACAATATACAACAAAAAGCAGGGAATTTCAATCAAACTAGGTGGGGGGGGGGTAAAATGAAGGTGACCCCATATATATATATATATATATATATATGTGTGTGTGTGTGTATATATATATATATATATATATATATATATATATACTTATATATATATATAGGTTTACCTTGACAAAAATGAACACGAACATGTCGAATGTTCAGAATAGGGAGAAATAATGTCATGGGATGAAACGTCTGCTATTCTGAATATTGGCAGTTGACACTTCAAAATCCGATGCCACCTAACCAAATACTGGACCTGCACCCCCCTTGGGACCCATGGTAGCACTTGTTCCTGGGTCCGGAGCGGTAGGGAATTCCGGTGCGTTTAGATGCTGGATTTGTTATGCAGGTCCGTTCGATACTATGTGTTCATGGAGTTGTACATTGCTGTTGTGAGTGTGTCCTTATTAGTTTTCAAAAATTTGTTTGCACATACATCGGACGACTATTTATAGATAAACCATATATATATATATATATATATATATATAAATAATAATGCATCAGTAAATTGTTTATTTATGAAAATATGTTGGCATTCGCTCCTGGGAAATTATGTCAATTCTTTGCTAGCTGATGCCATGTTGTTTTAGCTGCTTGATGGTTTTGACACTGACAATGGATTAAATGCAAAGGCAGTATGGTAATTACATTTTCTTTTTTTTTTATCAAATTTAAAAGCAGCACAGGGATTTAAAACAAATTTGGTCAGAGTTTAAATGTTGCTTTAATGCAAATAAGGTATGACTGAATTGATTTCCCCAAGTTAATTAACCTAACCAAAATCCACAAGTGAGATGCATGCCACCTAAATGTTTGCTGTCTAACTTCCATTCCTGCCACGTGTACTGTGCTGTGGATAGCCATTATATGGCATGTTAGTGTGGGGCATCCTGTGTCACTACAATATACACTTCCTAGAGGAAAATTCAGTATTACAAGAAGTAAAATGGAGGTTAATTTCAAAACCTGAGGACAAATAATGTCACGTGAAACATTGTTTTCATAGTGGACGCAATATCTTTGGTGTTTGTCTGTGTCTATGTCAGTATATCTATATGAGAGAAAGATTGTTGATTAAATAACTGTGACTATGTCTGTATTTGTGTCTGTCAGTATCAGTATATCTATACGAGAGAAAGATTTTTGATTAAACAACTGTGATTGTCTGTTAGTATATCTGTATGAGAGAAAGGTTGTTGATTAAACAATTGTGACTAAGTGCTAAAAGAGAGTATATAATAAAAAATTAAAGTATGTGCACACTGAACAGAAGAATCTGAGTTGTCAAGATACACTGAGCATTTCCAATTGAAAATGTTTGAATGTGGAAGAAATGAAAGAACAGAAACTTCTCTGGTTGTAGCCACTAAGCTAAAATCTACAGCTACCATGTCATACATGCCAGTAAACAGAGAGAAAACTTTTGCAGCTACACAGCAGAACATAATGTTTCACTGTGCTTCATGCATGCAAATTTCTCTGAAAGGAAAACTCTTTTCAGAATTGTAACTGACCCACAAGATGTCAAAAGTCTGCAAGCATCCTAAATTAAACAGCAGGATGCATGCAGACTTCTGACTTCATTAAGAAAAAATAACTAGTCTATTTTTCATCAAGGGATATACAAGTGTCAACATGTACATGGGGCTTATGCATGTGGACTTCCTGAGACAGAGTAGCAATTGTCTCATGTTTCCTGACAACTTTTTAATCCATAAAGAACACAACACAGCATGCAAACAATGTATATACACAATTTCCTTGGAGGCAAAAATCTCACAAACAAGGTCTTCAAGAATGTACACACTACTTTTATCATCTTATGCTGATGCACTAAAAGCTTATCCTCAACAATCTCTAAAGCATACACCAAAAGCAACACCAAACATTGCACACAAGCCTACACCCAATGGACCCCAGAAAAGAAAAAAAGCCCATAAGGCAACCAATTTACCCAGGACCCTTGTCATAGGGACTTCCATTGTATGACACACAGGTGCTGCACTCACCAGACTAAACAAGAAGGTTACAGTCAGTTGCTTATCTGGAGCTGGGATCTGTGAAGTTACACATGCACTGAAGTCATTGCACTACAGGTACCAGTAGGTTTCTATCATAGTCCGTATGGGCATAAATGACCTGAGACATACCTCTCTGGATGATATAAAGAGAGACATTATGTACCTCCCTAAATGTCTCAGACTGCTGTGTGCCTTGCACTGAGCAATATTCTACCTTTACTAAGTATGATTAACAGTTGGCTTGGTTTCTGGTGTCAGTCCAGGGAGATTCAGTATCTGTCAGCATGGGAGGGCATGGTCAGCAGATCGTGCTGCTTTGCCAAAGATGGCCTTCATCTGTCTCTCCTGGGCTTCCAGATTTTGATTAAAATTGTATCCACCCCTTAGAGCCTTCTTTAGGAGAGGCCAAAGTGACAAACCTATCAACATAGCAAGTAAAACTCAAAGGGACCTAAAGGTGTTGCTGCTTAATGTTAGGAGCCTTAATAAGAAATTCCACAACCTACAAGCTCTCCTCACTCTGGAGAATATAGACATCTGTGCAGTTACTAAGACATGGTTTCAAGCACAGGCAATATTCCAACACTGCAAGGCTACCATGCCTACAACACGTTTAGACCCGCAGTCTTACAGAAGGGAACTAAAGGTGGAAGTATGTCAATCCACATTAGAAACAAGTATACCTCAAGGTTGGTTAAACCCTGGAGCTCATCCATGTACAAACCAGCTTAGACAGAGCTCCTTATCATATATTAGCAACCTAAAGGTCACAATCTATATCTCAAGAATCCCCCAACTTTTACCTAGACCTACTGGAGGCACTCCCCATTCAACCAAACATTCTGTTCATGGGAGACTTTATCTCTCTGTAGACTGGGAAATACACACTGTCTCCAACTTGTGGACACGTTTCCTGTACTTAATTAGCACAAATGCCCTTGATCTGGTTGAAGTGTGCATTAACTGATGTCCAAGCATAATGGACCTTGTTCCCACCAGTATGGGAGTGTGTTGTACCCTCCCCACCTCGTGTCATATCCTCTTTGGTGAGATCAGATCACAATGCTCATTCAAAATGAAAATCAACTTGTAAAACCCAGGAAAACCCTCTTAAAGTTAAACTATTCTAAAGCAAACTAAATCCTGTTAAGCAACATTAGTCAAAATTCAGTGCCCCACCAGCCCAGAGTTCACAAGAGCCTATGCAGAATTTACTTCAACACTGTACAAACATGTAAATGGTTGCATGAAGGCTGCTCTACCCACTAAATGTAAGCCCAAAACAAACTGGTAGTATCCTAATCGTACAGTATATATAACAAAGGTTAAAAAAAAAAAAGTCATGGCCAGAGTCAAAAAGAGCCACTCATATAATGAAAAGAGCTCACTAATAAAACTAAGCAGGAAACTAAGAGGACTAATTAAATCCAACAAGGTCATTATAAGGTCAAGCTAACTTTTCAGGCTGAAGATGTGGATCAGTGTGGTTTTGTGGACAGGAGGAAAACATTTCAATGGTGATCCAGAGGGAGCAGAATTTAAGAAACTACCATTGTTGTTGTTGGGTCTTGATACAGAGAAAGAATTCAGCAGAGTAACCTGGGATTTTAAGAGTAGGGTAATGGAAGCATTTGCATTCCCCTGACACAATAAAAGGTTAATTAGGAGAATATATGAGGGTTCAGAGGCCAGAGATTAGTGTGTGTGGGGGTCCACTCTAAGTTTGTATTTTAACAGAGGAACCAGCCAGGGGTGTTCTCTTCCCCTTTGTTATTTGCATTATATTTAGAACCATTGGCAAACAAAATAAGGGACTCAGAAATTCAATTATATATTTGGTATTGTATTCAAGTTTTTATTTGTAGATGGTCTTATTTTGTACCCAATAAAACCAGAAAAGGACATTTTAGTGGTATGGGATTATTCTGTGACATTTTCAAGTCTTTTCAGGATACAAAATTAATGGAGATAAAACAAAGGCTATAGCTGTAAACTATGTACCCATACACAAATTGGTTCAGCAATTGGGACATGGTAAAATGAAGTACTTAAAGAGTATGGGTCAAAAATGATTTTGTTATGGTAGCTGAGGATATGTGTGAAGAGTCTAAACATACGATAATATAAAAGTGAGAAATTAGAAGCTCTTTTTTATGGATAAGGATAACAAGATACAAGCACTGAAAATGTTTTTAGTCACTTTAGTTTTATACACAGGTCAAACATATTTTTATCAACCAAAGGAGAAGTTGTGGATAACAGTTAATAAAGAGTTGAGTTTTATTTGGAGAGGAAGAGGGCGAGTGTCCAGTACTCCTCACTGATGAACTTTTTTTTTTTTTTGAAGCATAGCGATCTGCTGCTCCTGCCTCTGCCTACTCAGTTTGCCTTTGCTTCACTGGGGCTCACTCCGCTCCCCTACCCTGCTCCATTCCCACCCTCCTCCACATCAATTACATTTATTCTAACCCAAGCTCCACCTACATCTACTTCTCACCCAATCATAACCTTCTATTAATTCATTCCTCACTACACCCGTTTCACTAATTGTATAATTAACCATATCACCCCCACCCCCCCCCGTTCTGCACCACACTGTCTTCACATTTCAATTTATCTTACAAATAAATCCTAATGTTTACTACTGCTACATACCCCTCCTTCACAACATGCCATTCATTACTAACTTAGCACTACTTACTCTGTCTCTCTCCTTCCTCTTTCTACAACTACTTACTTCTCCTGAAACCATACATGAATATTACAAGCCCACTCACATAACTGCCACTCTTCTTCCCAAACTCACTCACTTTTCACTTTACTGACCTAACACCCCCCTCTCTATTTGCAACAAGTACCCACCTCCTTAAAAAGCTAAAACTTCTAACCTTACATGTAAAAACTAAACTAAAACTAGCCTCCATACATGAGTACAACACAAAGAATAAATTGCAGCCTACTAATCCCATGCATATTTACCACAGACTAATACTATGCGGTGACATTTGCCCCAATCCCGGACCCACTCACTCCCCTCTTTATCACAAGAAATGTTACAAGACTCTTAACCTCACTACCATCAACCTCGAAAGCAGCATAAACAAAATTCCAGATCTCCACGCCTGTTTTGAACACTATAAGCCAGATATGGTAGCAGCAACTGAGACTTGGCTAAAACCTTATATTAAAAACTTTGAATTTCTCCCATAGGTTGGTACTAGGCTATCGGCCCTAGGGCCAATGCAAGCCTAGCCATAACAATTCACTGGCTATTTCTTCCCAGAATATTTATTTCCCTGGTCCCCTGTCTAGCTGGGGGATTGATGTGATCCCCGGGGTGAATTTCCTAACTCCCATCCAATCATCAAGGTTCCTTTTGAAAAGGGCCAAAGAGGTGCTCAGCTTGACATGTATGGGCAGTCTATTCCAGAGTATGGGGAGTCTCTGGTTCAGGAACCAATCCCTCCAGCATGTTTTATTCATTGTGATGACCAGGTTTAGATCCCTGGAGCATGTGGCTCTGAGGGATCGGGATGTCTTTAAGTGTAGCATGTCCAACAGCTCTGGGTTTGACATGGTTTTGTATGTTAAACAGAGATCACCTTTGATTAGGCAATATGCGACAAGAGTATAGCTGGAGTTTTTTTAGATGGTCAGCATAGGTCATCTGCTTTAGGCCTGTGATTCTTTTAGTGAGGTATTTCTGTGGCCTTTCCAGTTGTTGCAGATGTCTTGTGAGGTACATACCAAATGGGGCATTGTACTCTATAATGGGTCTAATGAGGGATGAGTACACTGGGGCAATTACCTTCTTTTTTCTGGATGAAAATCCCTTAGTGATTAGGTGTGCCACATAGAAGGATTTCCTGACTGTTGTGACGATGTGGTTATCGAAGGTGAGACCACTGTCCACCTGTGTCCCTAAGTCCCTTATCACACTTCCGGTGTTTAGTGTACTGCCACTTATGTGGTAATTCATGTGTATATGTTTTTTTCCCAAAGGGGATAACTATACATTTCTTGGCATTTAGCTTGAGCCCGTGGCTCTGGCACCAAGCATCAGGTTTTTCTTGCTTGAGAGCAGATAGGCCCAGAAAAAAAGATGGGGGATTGATGTCATATACCATAATACATTGAATATTATCCCATATAATAAACACACTCCCACATTTTCTACAGCTGAAATACTAATATCCTTCTTGAAAATGAACAGCAGTAAAAGCAATCTGCATTATAATCACATATAACCCCCAGGTAACAATACCTCAGTGCTTGAAGAAATACTAGCCTGGTCATCCAAAAATATAGAGAAAGAAACCATCATACCTGGTGATGTGAATATTAACTGGTTAGATATCATTCATCATCATCCAGCAAACTGTATCAACCTATTTAAGTACACCCAACTCATTACTACCATAACCAGACCCAACAGAAACAATGGGTCAGTATTAGACTGGGTCCTTGTCTCTGACCCTAGTAAAATCTCCTCCACTGGCACTTTACCTAAACAGCATTAGTGATCACCTACCGGCACACACAATTCACAAACCAACTCCAGTGCTTAATATATACCACTATACACATACCAGAAGCCTATCCCACTTCTGCCCAGCTACCTTTAACGATATCCTATGAAATCTCAACTGGCATCCACTTAAAGGCCTACCACTCAGTGATGCTGTTGAATTCTTTAACTCATCATTCCTCCATGTGCTAGACAATCTCGCTCCTCTCTGGCATAGGAGAGTGAAAGCCAAACAGGCCAGTTGGCTTACCAAATCCACCAAACAACTTATGAAAGCTAGAGTTAAGGCCTGGAAATTATGGCATACAAGTAAAAACCCTTCAGACTTCACTCAATACAAACAACTGCGTAATCAAGTAAAGTGACCTGTCAAAAACAAGGAAGACTACTACATTACTTTGCAAAACAACCATATGCAAAATTCTAAAGAAGTTATGGAGATCCACAAACTGTCTATTATACCCAGGCAAAAGTAATAATTCCTCTCCTGATCCAGACTTTGCCCCAGCTGAAAATGGTTCACTTTTTAACTCATTCTTCAAAAACAGTATAGTCACCCTCATTGCCAACTACCCACTGCTCCCAGGCCCATCTGCTACAAGACCAAACTTCACTGTCTTAACCATATCTACATCCACCATAAAAACACTCCTGCTTAAACTTAAACCTGGATCAAATGCTCCAGATAACTTACCACCAGAATTTCTCCAAAAATCAACAGACACTATAGCCTATCCCATTAGTATACTACTAAACAGATCCATTCATGAGCCCTTCATTACCATCTGGAAAAAGGCATTTATCCTCCCTCTCCACAAAGGTGGAAACAGTAATGATGTGTCTAACTTCTGTCCAATTGCCATCCTCTCTCCCATCTCCAAAATTCTGGAAGAATGTATCTAGTGCCTTTTTTAGGAAAAGTGATGAGGTTAAAACTACCAACATAAAAATTTCAACAAAACACAAATAAATTAAAGGTCATGCTGCTAAATGCTAGGAGTCTAAAGCTGACATCCATGCAGTCACAGAAACCTGGTTCAAAGATGTGGAGAGCACCCCAGCCTTACCTGGTTACTCATCCTATTACACATTCAGACCCCAAACTGTGGGCAGTAAAGCCAAAGGAGGTGGAGTTTCAATACACATTAAAGACATACACATCTCCAGGTTGGTCAAACAGTATGACACACAGGGAACATACCAGGTGCAGTTAACCATTGATAAAGACCCCCTATTCAAACCATAGCTAGCTACTGGCCCCCAAATCTGACTCAAGATGCCCAGTCCACCTATTTGGACCTGTTCAAATCGTTCAAGATTCAACCCTTTACCCTGATCCTGGGTGACTTTAATTTCCAAAACATAGACTGGAAGAACTACTCATGCCAGAACACAAATGCCCAGAGATTCCTTGATTTTGTCAATGCAAATGCCTTGGAACAGCTAGTTGATGCCCCCACAAGGGGTAATAATATCTTGGACTTGGTATTAACCAACATGAGTAACCACTGCAGCATCCCTATAGTATATTCCTCCCTGGTAAGATCCGACTACAAAGTGGTCACTTTCAAAGTCACTATCTCCCCCAAACCCTCTCTAGCTAGGAACAGACACAAAAACCTCTCCAAAGCTGATTACAGCCTCCTGAAGGATGGTATAAACAGCTTCACAGCCCTTTCTCCCTCTGTAGGAACTGGCACTAATATCCAAAACTACACCAAAGCACTATACGAGCATTTATATAGAAGAATGGAATCAGAAATACTCTACAGGACTAAACCATCCTTCGCAAGGAAGAGTAAACCTGTCTGGTGGACATCCGCAATAAATAAACCCTATAACAAAAGAAAAAAATTGCTATCCAAGACCAAGAAAGAGCAGGTGCCCAGTTGGAAGCAATGTCTCCTTAGCATGAACAAGCATTTAAGAGCACTATTGAAATCTCCAAAGCAAACTTCGAGTCCAAATTGGCCACATCTACTAGAGACAATCATAAGGTCTTCTTCATAGGTTCATAGGTAGGTACTAGGCTGTCTGCCCGAGGGCATTTATAAGCCTAGCCAGAGTATGTCTGCTTTCGCCGCCCCATTGATTAATTAACTGATCCTCTGTCAAGCAGAGCCAATGAAGTGATCCCAGGGGTGTATTTTCTGTTACCCATCCACTCGTCAAGGTTTCTCTTGAAGAGTGTTAGTGAGGGGTGCTCTGCCTGATGTAATTTGGAATCATGGATGTCGGCAACCTCAAAGGAAGCACCCAGATCTGTTCAGAGCTGGTGGTCAAGGATACCACATATACAAATGCCATAGATATAGCAACCTTGCTGGCTGTCAGAATCAGTGAAAACTTTACCCCTCTGTCCCCCCATCAGTAAATCAGGACATCCCCAATACCTGCCCTCTTCCCCTTATATCTAGGTTAAAGGTTATCATTGCTCTCTCAAAGGAAAAAATATAGCCTCATGGGACCCGTTAACATCCCAGGCTGCATCTTATGTGAACTCAGGCAGGAACTTGCAGCACCATTAGGCACCCTATTCAACCAAAGCCTGAGTATTGGCTTCATCGCAGCTAAATGGAGGACAGCCACTGTCATCCCTTACATAAAGGTGGAGCGTCCACCGATCTGGGAAATTATAGACCCATCAGCCTAACTATCCTGATCTGCAAGGCCATGGAACAGATTATCGTGGACCCCATTAACAAAGACATTGGCAACCTCCAAACACTTGATCCCATACAGTTTGGCTTTGTCAAGGGGAGGTCATGTCTGCTAAATTTGGTCAACTTCTTTGAGACAGTCATCAAAGCCATGGACAAGGGGAAGATGGTGCACACCACCTACCTTGAACTGGCCAAAGCCTTTGACACTATTCCTCAATCGGGCATAAGAGATACACTCTCTCAGCTAGGCATCAATCTATATGTTACCAGATGGGTAGCAAACTGGTTCACTGAAAGAACCCACATAGTCAAAAATAGATGAAGCCACCTCCGGCAGTAGACCTGTAACAAGTGGCGTACCCCAGGGTTCAGTCTTGGGACCTCTGTTATTTGGGATATACTTTTCTGAGGTGTAGACCAAAACCAGTGGGCTATGGCTGACCAAGTTTGGAGATGACTGCAAGCTGGGTACTGTCGTCAATTCCCCTAGTGATGTAGACATTCTCCAAGAGGGTCTCGCTCAGATAAATGACTGGTGCCAGAAACATGGTCTCAAGCTGAATACTAAAAAATGCATCATCATCCCCTTTGGGGAGAGTGACATCTCCACAAATTATCACATTAATAATAACGTCCTAAGCACTCAATCAGTCATGAGGGATTTGGGCATCCAGGTTGATAAGAACCTGACTTTTGACCACTATGTTGTTTCCGTTGTACTGAAAGCCTTCTATATGGCCCACCTCCATAAGTAAGGGTACCTCATCCATGGACAAGGAGGTCATAACATCCCTGTATTCTTCCTTTACAAGGCCCATTATTGAGTACAGCGCCATTTTCAGCATGTACCTCACAAAGCACATGCAGCAGCTGGAGAGACCACAGACGTTCCTCACCAGGAGAATCCAGGGCCCCAGACATCTACCATGCACAGGCTAAAAGCCCTATCCCTTTACTCTGTTTCATACAGACTCATCAGAGGTGACCTCTCTCTGGCATACAAGGGGATCACGGACCCCACCTTGATGGGACTGCTTCATATCTGCAAGTCAAGCTCCACTCGAGTAACCCACATAAGCTGCCTCAACCTGGTCTTTGACATCAACAGGACTTGTTTGTATGACAAATTTGTGTCCCAGAGACTCCCCCATCTATAGACTCCCTCTCCACATCAAGCATAGTACCTCCTACTTCTTTTTAACCGCAACCTGGATAACTGTATGGGAAACAGAAAAAATACACATGGGATTCCACCCATGTCCCTGCTGGACAGGGGCATTAGGTGCTGGTTTGTCTAAACATGGGCTAAACTCTTGGCTAGGCTTATAAGGGCCTCAGGGCCAATAGCCTAGTAACCTCCTATCATCCTATGGTCCTACAGCCAGCTGCTTAACTACCATACTACCCCACAACCTCCTCTCCACAACCCAACATGGGTTTTAGACCTAGTCATAGCACCACCACTGCTCTTATAGCTTTCTTGGATACAGTCAACCATGCTCAAGACTCCGGATACCTTGTCTCCTTACTATTTCTTGACCTTTCCAAGCCATTCAATACTGTCTCCCACCTATTACTTCTGACCAAACTCTCCAGTTTAGGCATATCTCCCCCTACCATAGGCTGGTTTCCCATATACAGATAGACAACAAGCAACCAGATGGCAGCAATCCCTCTCCCCTTTCCTCAACATCAATACTGGCATCCCACAAGGGTCATTAGTAGGACCACTACTATTCAGCATTTTCATTGATTTCCATACCAGCATACAACATGCTAATGTCATCCAATATGCAGATGACGCCATATAACAAAATTCTAAGGGTCATCATAGATGAACACCTAACTTGTGACAGGCATATTAACACAAACATCAAAATAAACATCAGAAACTAGGCATCCTGTACAAGCACAAGCACTTCCTCACCTATGCAGCAAGACTGTCCCTTGCCTCTTCCTTTCTACTTCCATCCTTGCTCTATGGTGCACCTCTCCTTATTAACATACAATCCTCTCTTAAAACCAAACTGGACTCATGCTACAATAAAATTGCAAAATTTGTAACCAGCGCCAACCACTCTTCCCACCACTGTGTATCATTCCAACGTCGAAACTGGCTAGAACTTCCCCAACATCTAACTTACGTGCAACTAACCACAGCTCATAAGAAATCTATAAGCCTTCTAGTTGCATTGCTCTCTCCTCTCTCTTCACCATTTATCATCCACATAGACCTCTGCGATCAGTCAATCCGATGCTTCTTAATGTAGCAAAATCTAACCTTTCTGCCGGTCAGATGTGTTATCCATATGCTATAGCAGAACTATAGAATGCTCTCCCTCCTTCAGTTAGGTCAACTAGCATCCTGAATGCTTTGACTTTGCTGAAACAACATCTGTTCTCCTATTGGCTATGTACATACATCATTTTTAGTAGAGTCTAGAACAGAAGCTGCTGTTAAAAAATGGGGTAATTAGTAGGGTATATAAAACATTGCATGATAACAATAGGAATCAATCAGAGGAGGTTAAAAAGGATTGGGAAGAGATATTGGATAAGTAATAAAAAAAAAAAAAATGGGAGGACATATGTGTGGTTCCTAAATATGTAAAAACGTCTAGAAGATTCAGGATTTTTGCATGGAAGTATTTGCATAGGTATTTTATACACTAAGAAGACTACAAATAATTTTTCCTCAGGTAGATTGCTAATGTTGGAGATGTGATGGGGAAGAAAAAGGTTATTGGTAACATATTTGGGGAGTGTAATGAGTTGGCAGACTTTAAAAATTTACGCAGACTTCTCTGTCAGAAATTCTGAGTGAGCAGATTGGTGTAACTAAGGAAATGATTTTTTTTTGAGCTGTGATACAAAACTGGAATTGTCTCAACATACTAACGGCTGTCTGAGTTTAATTATGGAGGCTGTCAAATAAGCAATGACTGGAATATGGAAATCAAATTCTAAACCAACCATATTAGAAGTAGTGAATATAGTAACAGAGATAAAAGAACTGGAAGTGGGATCTTTAGAAAAGGGTAGGAACAAATTAGAAAAAATTGGAATTATGGGAACAATACATGCAAAATGATGTTTTGGAGGTGGAATAAAGTTTAATGGAAGGCGGGAATTGAATGAGCTATGTAATACTTGATAGACAATGAAGAAGATTATATGTGATGTACATTGTTTGCAACTGAAAATATTTCAACATGGTTTGCTTTCATTTATCTAAATGTATGATTTCCTCTGTCATAAGAGATAATTCTGTAAAGATGATTTGAAGACATCCACAAGGCCTTCTACATCGATGTCCAAAACCACAAAAGTAACATGCAACAATTTGCAGAACTGGTGGAGAGTGGTACCACCTTCCCTGAGCATAATGATATAGTAAATCTGCTGGCTGACAGATTCAGCTCATACTTCATCCTCCACCAACCCTTGTAAAATCCCTACCAGCATAACCCTCCCCCCCAATTATCAGCAAGGTGCAGGTCATAGCGCCTCTCACTAAGGTCAAAAACACAGCCTCACTGGGGACTCACAATATCCCAGGTTATCTCCTAAATAACTTGATACATTACCTATCATGAACACTTGAGTCAATTTGCAATTACAGCTACAAAACATGCTATGCACCAAGCAAATAGAGGATGGCAACAGTTATCCCCTTTCACAAGGGTGGACCATCGAATGACACTGGAAACTACATACCCATTAGTCTGACTAGTCTAATATGCAAAGCCATGGAATTAATTATATCAATAAAGACACTGGCAACTTACAGACACTGGACCCATACCAGTTTGGTTTTGTCAAAAGAAGGTCATGCCTACTTAACCTTGTAGAATTCTTTGAGAGGGTAAACAAGGCAGTAGATGAAGTATGGCTGGCTCACCACTACTATGCAGCTGTATGCCAATGTTTCTTTGATATGGTTCCATGGAAATGTGTGCTATTTTAATTCCTAAACACCTAATCTTTTGCAACATTTGTTTACTTTGTTGGAAGAGTATCCTAGAAGCCAAACATGAACTTTTTTAAACTTAGCCCTGATCCTAATTTTCAGGGACTAAGCAACTTTAACTCTTTGTTTATTGGTGTAAAATAGACATCCTAAACTGACAGACAGGGTTGAATAATACCAAATAAATCCAAAACACACAAGCAAGGTAATGGCTAAGACAAAAGGTTCACTGGAACAGAAAATCAGTAAAAATCCACCCCCCTTTAAGACCAATAGTGTTGGGAAGGAATTGGTCGACAGAACCCATTTCGATATATATAGAGAAACACCTGAGGCCAGTAGTAGATAAAAACACAAATATCCTGAGGGACTCAGAACAATTTTTACAGGATCTTTTTGTATTTAAGCAAAGGTTTGAAGGTGATTCTAAGTTGCTTTTGTTTGTAACTTTGTATGTACGCTCTTTATTCACTTGCATTCCCTATACCATAGGGGTAGAGTCTCTAAGACATTATCTACTTTATGATAAGACACATGACAGTAAGAATGTAGATCTGTAGTGTTTACTGATGGAATTGGTTCTAGTTAACATCCTATATTTCAACCATAACTTATACGTACAAAAGGATGGTGTAGCAATGGACACATCTAGTTCGAACAGCTATGCCAACCTTATTATGGCTACATAGGAGAACAGGTATGTCTTAGATGGCCCCAAATAGTGTTTTAGAAGCATTTTGTTGATTATCTTTTTTTGTTATGGAATGGGGATTTAACTGATTTGAAGAGCATTTTTATAGAGATGCAGACAAGTACAAACTACAAAAATTTTTAAATGAGGATTTCAGACTGTGAGATTAATTTTTTAGATGTTAAGATTTTTAAGGATAGTACAGGTTGTCTGTCCACGAGATTATATAGAAAGGTTTGTCACGGGAATACATTACTTCACAAGAATAGTATCCATACAAGGCACATATTTAGAAACATAGTTAAGGGCCAGGCCTTAAGAACAGTCAGGCTAACTGCAGATGACAAAGAGTTTAGGAGAGAACTATCTGACTTGGAACTTGGGTTCAAGGAAAGAGGTTATACTGACCAAGCAACTAGAGAAACTTTGAGTAATGCAAAAACATGAAGGGACTATATAGAGAAACCTTATTTTTCATCACAGTGTGATGGTAATACTATGTCTAGGCATGATAAAGATATTGTACGATTTCCCACACATTTTACCTGCGATGTAAATGTTATGTCAAATATAATTAAGAAGCACTGGTCTATTCTGTCTCAAAACCCAGACATCAGACAGTGGGCGAAAGACCTAGTTTCTTATTTAAGAATACAAAAATCCTTGAAAAGGCTTCTGTGCTACCCTAAAGAAAGGGAGGGGGGACAACAAGATGTTTCTCCTCCACAAGGTACCTTACTTACCCTGTGGTAAATGTAACCAATGTGGATACATAGACTCTTTTGTGACGTTTGACCACCCTGACCTCGATAGAACCTTTAACCATAGGTCTCAACCTTTTCAGAAGCAAATGTGGAACACAGACCCTAGCAATGTGTGACGGTCAAAATGTGTTGCACCCTTTTTTGCACTGCGTGAAAACGCACCATTTCCATGGGGCCTGGCTGAAGTAGGCTTTTTGCCAAAAATATTACGTTAGCAAATACTGTACTTTTGTTAAGATTCAATAAGACACACGTCAATAAATAGCAGAAACCACTGATAAAATACAATATACCCAGTAGAAAGTCATTGCACAACAATATTCAAGTGCTCTTTAGCACCTGCTTTTCCAACCCCTTCATATCCTTTCCCAACTAAAAAGGTTAACTCATCTAATAAGGGACATCAGAAATGTTTAAAATATTGCTGCCATGACAGAATAAGCAAATGTGAATTAATATACACTTTCTGAAATAAAAGCAGTCTGTAATTATTTAGGAAATGTAATGCACCACCTTTTCTGCAAAAGTAACCAGCCCAGCTCTCAAAGAATCAGGGACAAATCCAGAAATAATCTGGGGACACTTAATATCTTAACACATTGAGAGAATAGAGAATGTGATCAGAAAATTGCACTTATAAACTTAGTAAGTTGCTTAAATAACTGAATTTAACATGCATTTTCCTGAAGGATATGAAATCTATGTCAGACTTTTAATATTCAGTAATTTGCCAGAAAACCACAAATTTTATGAGCAACAGACCAAAAGGCAAGCATCTGGACATTCTGGAAAACTCTGCAACTCCAATCTTGTCTGAAACAAAGTTTAATCAGTCCTGCACTCTGCACATTCAGCCACTTACCTCAGCCCAGTAAGGGAACAAAGCATCTGCAGCTCCAAGCTCAGCAGTGCACATCCTCCAAATGCAATCAGGGAATAAAAAAAAAATCATCCCAGCGACAGAAGCACCACCACGACCGTCCCAAATTCCTGAATCAAGTAAAATAAATTGTAGTCCTTTGCCCTCAGGTTAGTGGCCTGGTATACAGCCAAAACCATACCTGATGAAATGCACTTCCACAGCAGGTGCCTCCCTGTCCAGTCTCTGTACCCCATCCCTCTTACCCACGATCATAACAAATGAACTGTATGAAGGTTCAAACAGTACAGTAACAACAGGATAGCATGCATTCAGAAAAAAACAGCCGTAACTCTCAATGTGTTCTTTTCTGCGACCTGCAATATCCTTTTAGAAAGTATTGCAGCGGCACAAAAACTAGTAGTGGCATGCGATTGGCCACATTTTGTGCCTCCCTAATGGCTCCCTTTGCAACATGCACACATGCTTGATTGGCTTGTATACCGCAATGCCAATTGGATTTAATTGCAGTATACAAGCCAGTCAAAAATTGTAAAGCGGAGCTACCACTGTTCAAAGCTGAACTATGGAACAGTGAGTTAAATAGATCCCCAATGCAGAGCATTCTGCACAATTCGGAGCACTTGGCTGTCCAACCTTTAACTTTGATACAACTGCAACACTTCTGACATTGTTTATCTTTCTATATGTAATTTATTTATAATAAATTATTACCTTGGTTTTAATATTCTCTGGACAGTGGCTTCTTCAAGAGTTGGTTGGAATACCAAAGAAATCTCTGTGGTAGAAGCAGACACACTCACCTGAATCTTCTTGTTGATTGCATGTCTTGTGTTATGATTTCAGCACTGTTTTATAACCCCAAATATATTTTTCTTCCTTTCCTTTTTTTTTGTAAGTCAGGTTTCTAAACATGTTTTAAATAGGGTCCTTATCCTACCAAAGAGGCTCCATAGAGACTTCATTGTAGAAGGACCCATTGGAAATGGGGCTTATGAGGCAGCAAAAATGCAAGAACTTTAAAGACTCACTCAGTTTTCTGAAGTCTTAGATACAATTATGATGATCTGCCAGAGAACAGACTCAAATGCAGGGAAGAAGGAAGTATTTCATTCATCTTAAGAACAGAAGGAAGGCATTGATTAATTGAGTCTCCAATAAATTATCATTTGAAGGATATGTATTGATTGTCATCTTTGTTGGCTGATTTTCTTCTAAATGGCAGTGATCTATCCAGTGGACTAACCATTTAACGGGCTAATCGTTGATATGTTAAGCCTAAAAGTTGCTTTTGGTACCCCACTCTGTGTAAGCATGTTGTTTGTTTGTTGTTTTTTTTTTTTGCTTGGGAAAGCCCATTTTCAGTATATAAGCTAGGGGAAAAAAGTTCCACATAATTGATATCTGTACTTAAGTTTATAACATAAAATACAGAAAGTTTTTCATGAAATTAATATTTACAACTATGTAAAAACAAATTTGTTTAACATATTGTAATAACAGATTGGACATTTGCATGATTGAATTTTTGACATAGATCGTAGATCTATTTCACATAATTCAGTTTTTGCAGCTGAACTGCAATAACACATAGATATGGTAATTGATAGGTATGAATATTGTTTATACACACATGGTGAGTGTGGAAAAGCAATCTTCTTATGAATTAAAAGTATTTATCAAAAGAGAAATAATTAAATAATGAGGAGGAATAAAGTGCAGTATACTGGAGGAGTAATCCCCTTGTAGGTAAGTCAGTCACATTAAAAAAGTGGATTGGTATACTTGTGGAGGAAGGAAAGAGACAAATAGATGGTGAAGGAGGGGTATATAAAGTAAATTGTAAGAATGGGAGAGGAGCGTGATAGAAATATTCTCTTCATAAAGGGTCTTTCAAGGATGTTCTGGGAGAAGTAGCCATTCAGTTATGATAATTGTCTAGGTTAGGTTGTCCAGATGAGAAATATGTACAAAGCCAGGTAGTAGTTGGGTACTGTTTAAGCTGGGTTTTGAATCTTATTACCTTATCAGTCATTCTGAGTATGAGAGAGAGAGAGAGAGAATTCCATAATTTGTGAAAAGGAGTTCAAGGAGGCCCCTGTCTTGCTGATGGACTTAATAGTTATCAGGATTTTGCTTCTAGAGTACAAGTTTCTGTTCCAGGATTAGTACTGCAGTACATTAAGCCCACGACATTGTCAGAGAGAGCCTGTATGTTATTAGCTACTAGAGAATGGGCAAACTGTACATCAACACCCTGACTGGAGAACGGACGTTCTCCAACAGGATATTAATGTACAAACAAGTCCACCTCTTCACAGCAGGATATCAAGCTGCCTTGGACCTTGAACTGGAAAAGAAATTAACAGCCGCCATTATTTTTACTTGCTAAGCAGCGGTTTTGCTGTGTAGCAAACATAAAATGTAAAACAAAAAAAGGAGAGAGACTGTGTGTGTGTGTGTGTGTGTGAGAATGTGAGAGTGGTCTTGTGTAACTGCATGCCTGTATGAAAGCAGAGGAGACAGTGTGTGAGAGAGATCGAGAGAGTGAGAGCGATCTTGTGTGAGTGAATGTCTGTATGAAAGCAAAGGAGACTGTGAGAGATTGAGAAAGAGGGTGAGACTATCTGGTGTGAATGAATGTGTGTATGAAAGCAGAGGAGTGTATGTGTGTGAAAGTAGAAGAGACTGTGTATGTGTGCATGAGAGAGAGAATAGGCTCTATGTAAAACTGTTGTTTTACATGCTTATTTTTTTTTAAGCACTATATTATTTTTTATAGATGTGTGATGTAAAATGCTTCCTCCTAATACCATTAACATATACTGCAGCAAGTTTGAAACATTAGGTGGAGGAACTATTTAACATTAAAGATATTTAAAAAAAATAATAATAGTACTTAAAAAAAAAAAAGAAAAGAAAAAAAAAAAGGCAACTAAACACAAAAATTTTACAGAGAGCCCGTTCACTAAGCACAATAACGCCTCATGATACCCCTGGGCGGGCATTAATACACATTAACACACACCCTGTCAGGTATTATTGCTTGTGTAATCTTTAAGAATGCTGCTGAGTCAGATGACTTGCTTGAGTAATCTACAAGAATTTGATGCAGTTCTTACAACAGGTTCACGGGTTTATATTAGGCAAATGACCATGAAAGTCTTTACAACCCAAGCCATGCAACCCTATACAGTTTTGTTTCAGAGTTGCTTGCACACCTATATGGTGGAGTTTGTTAGTAAAGAGGTAGCTAAGGGTTATGTGGGGTGGTATGTTAGTTGGGGATTATTTTACTTTGAGTCCACCTCTGTCCATCACATACATGGGGATCAGAACAGGGGTGAATTTGTGATTATGATCAAGGTCTCTTTTGAACAGGATCAAGGATGAGCACTGCTACACACACTGCAGGGATCTGTTGAGAGACATATTGGTCCCTCCATCAGGTTCTGTTTATGTCACAAAGTTCAGGTCCTTGGATCTAGTATTTCTGGTGCTATTTGTCTTATGGATGCACAAGAGATCTATCATAGTTGGATCTGAGGATGCCTTGTATGCTAAGCATTAATCACCTCTCAGTAACTTGCAGTAGACTGAATACTGAGAAAGAACCTTGAGGCAATCTGTGTAGGACAAGGATATTCATACCCTGGATTCTTCTGGCGAGTTACCTTTGAGGGTGTTGTGTCTCTTGCAAGTTCCTGGTTAGGTACATGCTAAAGGGGGGCATTGTACTCCGTGAAGGATTTGATAAGGACTGAGTAGAGTGGTACTGTTACTTGGACCTGGATGCCATGCCTTTGCTTATGAGTTGGATGACCTAGAATGATTTTCTTACTATCTTGGCCTACATGCTGGTGACATGCCATATGGCTGTCTACATATATTTCCAGATCCTTAACTATCAGGCAACTCTTTTATGGGTATTTTATGGGTATTTTATTGATGGAATAATTAGCTTAGGTGAACAATTTCCTAAAGGGCACATTACTGCATTTCTTACATTGAGTTTTAATCTGTGGCTTTTGCACCAGTCATTTGTTTGTGTTAGACTGTCTTGTAGGATGTTGGTGTGAGGGGATCTATGGTGGCTCCTAATTTAAATTCATCTGTGAACTTGGTGAGCCAGATGCCTTTGACATTTCTCTTAACTTTGACGAAGTCGTAGCCAAGCAAGACTGGGCCCAAAATGGAGACATGGGACACTTTGCTGATGACTGGTCTCTTGGTGGATGTGGTCTCGCCAATCCTGACTTCTTGGCTCCTATCTGTGAGCTACCTGGCAATCCGGAGAGTTGTGCAGGGAGTATTGTATTGAATACCTTGGCCTGGTCAAGGTAAGAACCGTTTCCCCCTCATCCAAAGCCATGGTGACCCTCTCAAAGAAGCTTACCAGGTTACGTAAGCAATATCTTCCCTTAACAAAGCCAAAATGGGATGATTTTAGTATCTGTAGGTTGCCAGTTTCCTTGCTGATCATTTCCATGATAATTCATTCCATGGCTTAGTATATTAGACTTGTCAGACTGATGGATATGTAGTTCCTTGGGTCAGTTGATAGTCCACTCTTATGAAGAAGGGTAACCATTGTGGCCCTCTATTCAATTGGCATGTGACCTGTTTTGAGGCTGAATGGTGCCTCAAGTGGTCCTGCTAGGTAATGTTTTAGGCTTTTTAGGATGCAACCTAGGATATTATCAGTATCCATTGAAACAGTGCTTTTAGTCTTTAAAAGCACCTTCAGAACCTGCGCCCTGTTGATTGTTTGGGGGCATATGCTGGAAGAGATTTCACAGGGAATAGTGGGAGGAGTGGGTGGGTGAAGTTGGAGCTAAATTCATTAGCTGGTAGATTTGCTATGTCACCATGGTCTGGAAAGGCTGTGCCAATTAACACCAGTTCTGCATAATGCTTTGTATCACATTTATGGTTCCTGGCATAGCTGATGAAGGCTTTGTGATTGGCCTTAGCCTGGGAGGCTATCATGACCTTATAACTGGCCCTATTGGACTAATAGACCTCTTAATTTTTGTTTATTTGAATCAGTGAGCTCTTTTATCTGTGAAAGTTGCTCGTACGACAGGCTCAGTGCATTCATTTACATGTTTGTACAGGGTTTCTGTAAACAATTCTGCATAGCTGCGTTCTTGGGGTTTTGACAAACTAAGCTTATACTGCAAATATAAAAAGTTAAAAAATATATATTTTTTTAGCTAAATTACTAAATGAATACATTTAAATTTATTTATTTATTATTTATTTGCAGTTGGTTTACCAGGATAGTCCATTGGGCCAAATAACCCGTTTTCAATGGAGTCCTGGGGAGAAAAGCTCCAGAACTAAGTATGTTACAAAAAGTGGTTCATACTAGTTATACAAACACTATAACAAATTACAAATTGTATAATAATCCAAAGTATTTTGACACCAGAAAACAATTTCAAGTAAACACAGAAGAAATAACTATGAAAGAACATTAGATAAAATGAATAGATTATAGATTGTAAAGAATAATGTATGAAAAATTTTGAGTTTGTATCATATTCAAAATACTGAATCAAGTTTCTGAAAAATAACAGACATTTATGAAGGAAGCACTTAGGAGGTGAGGCCTAGTGCAGTTTTCCCTATAAAATGAAATGATAATGTATATTAGTTATGAGTAAATAATCAGGAAAAATGCAAGAGGAATCAAGGCAAAGAAGGAAGATGGCAATTGCAAGTAAATTAGCTATGTGGGGTGGGAGCAAGAGCATTCCCACTTGGATACTAGGTGGGAATGAAGAGATCTTTTAAAAATAAAGTGGTTGGGAGTGGTGCGGATGGATGATGGTAGAGAGTTCCAAAGGCGTGCAAGGACAAAAGATAGAAGATTTTTCCTTGGTGGACGAGCGGGTTTATAGATTTCTAATAGATTTTGATTGTTGGACCTCAATATTCTATCCGGAAGGTGCATTTTAAAAGCTGATGAAAGGGAGGGACAGAGAGAGGAGTTGAAAATGAGTTTGTGAGCAAGAGTTAGTTGAGTGTATGTGAGATAGTTAGGAAGCTCTAGCCATTTTAGTATATGGAGAGAGGAACAGTGGTGTGAGGAGGACTTGTGGTTGGTAGCAAACTTGGCGATTTTGTTATAGCAAGAGGAAAGTTGGGTTTTTAGGGAGGACTGTAGATTAGTTAGGAGTGGGGCTCCGTAGAGAAGGGAGGGGATAAGAAATGAAGTAGAGAGAGTGATTTTGGCAGCAGGTGTGAGGTATTTATTTTGCCGGTACAGCATACCAAGTTTTTGGTGGGTTTTTTTGATATTTAGCTGTAGGTGAGAGTTAAATTTGAGTTGGTTATCAATTTGGACCCCAAGTATCATTTTGGGATTCAAGTCAAGATGAAATAAAGTTCTCTTTATAATTAAATAGATCCATGAGAGAAAAAAAAAACAAAGGTCTATCTTGACCATAATGTTTACTTTTATGTATAAAATGTTTACAAACTCTATAGACTTGGAGGACTTAAATGAAGTGCATTTGTGCTTACTATACCCATTTCAGTATTTGATTAGTAATTTTGACTTAAGATCTAAGTAAAAGTTGATATGTTTAGGGGCAAAAATGTCCTCTAGTCTTGTCGCTTCTTTTGCAGTGATGATCAAATCTTTAGCTCAGTTAGTTATGCAGAATGCCATTATACAAGAGTGCAATATTAGCACATTAGTATTTATTGCTGACGATCTCTTATTTATGAAAATTTCTCAAGAAATTCTTCTTTTTTATTGGAAATACTATCTAATTTATTTAATGTTACTGGGATGGCCAGTTCACTAAGTCACTCTACTTATTACATTCTGTTCCTGTTTGAATCCTTTCCCAGAGTACATTTATGCCTGTTGAAGTTCATCACACTCTGGCAGGAGGTTGTGAAGTCCGTTTCTTGCATGTTACTTGTATAAAAATGATGATACTTCAAGGACCACATACTGTATAGATAGTTTAAAAAGCTCCCTGTTCACAGTGATACAAAAAAGCCATACTATTCTGTTTGAGTTTATGTAGTCCTTATCAAATGAAAGGATTATCTTGGAAAATATAAAGCTTATTGCTAGAGGATGATTTGTTTTGTCAGATTTCTATTTTATGCAGAACCAGCCATGTTAAGACCATTTTTCAGTAGGTTTGTAGCCTTGTGGAAGTTTTATGTGGTTCATCATATTAGTTTTGAGACGGAGCATATTGAGGTGAAGAATTATTTGGTACAAAGCCTACACCTTCCCACAAGTAATACTACATGCTCTACTCTTCATTTTCATATCTGACAAACTATTAAATAGTGGCCCTTCATTTTACTGCCCATAAACTAAACTCACCATAATTTTTGCTGACTAAAAGTATATAGTTATGCATGTTTCAGGAGCATTTCAGATGAAATAGGACTTGGAGTAAACAATATTTGGAGAACATTAAATAACTAAGTATTGTGAAATACAGTACAGTTAACTTGAAAAGTCTCAGCTTCTAGTTTTCCATTGAAAGTAGTGTTATAATTGAATGTTTTATACACTTATGCCTTTAACTGCAGAAATAAAAAAATATTTTTCACTGGTTCAGTGCTTTAACCTATGATGTATATCAGTATAAACAGGGTGTCACTTTATTTTGAAGCAAATTAAATGGACAAGCAAGTTAATTGGTAGAAGTCTTGTTAGTCATACTTAATTTAACTTTTTGAATATGGATGTATATCTCTCTCGAAGGCTGATTGGCCAAATTGCTAAGAAGAAATACTGTTGCATTAAAAGCAAAATGTGTTGAATGTTCTACTGTTGGTTTTTGGAACTTTTTTGGCCTACTTGTGTCTTTTTCTCTGTTTCAGTGAATCCTCCTCTTGACCACTGCCTGTCTTGTTCCAGGTCTGCTCTTTAGTCCTCACAGCAAAGCAATAATGAGATAGGGTTGTTTTTGGTAAAGAACCGCAACTTATCATAGAGTCCTAGATTGTTACTATGATGACAAACTGGGGGGGGCTTTCTAAGTCTATCCAAGTTTTCCTGAAATAATAATGTCCTGTATCCAAACAAGACATTGAGGGCCAGGCATTTATAAGCTACCTCTATCCATAAGGGGCACCAGTGTCAGACTTCCCTTTACCCTATCCAGTTAACAGATTGCATTCTAAAGTGCAATGTGTGTGTGCATGTCACCAACTCACCGCCTTCTACAGCCAGTCTGCCTGACCTCCTCACATATTTCTTTTGCCTACCTGTACTAAAATCCAGTCAAGAAGTCCACCTTCCCCCAAAAAGGGTAAGCCATCACCTCTCACCCCTTAAGCTGACTTGCCCAGTGTTTGAGCTTGTTACTGAAACTTGTGTCACCCTCAGGACTACATTCCACTGTCACAGGTGCAGCATGCCTTTTTCAATGGAAAATGCATAAGATTTTTTTATTGAATGTACACTGTTACTAAATGCTAATTATTGCACTCATTTCGAAGCTGACATTGTTGCAAAATATGAGCTGAACTGGATGTCTTAAATGCTGCATGCCACAGTATCTATCTTGAGAATGAGATCACACAAGTTATTTGTTATGTACAGAGTATAACCTTCTCTGTGAGCAACACTATCTATCACTTAATTATTTTTAATGTTTAAAGGTTCCCATTTAAGTTGTTATATTGGATAATTTATTTATGCCTGTTCATCATTTTTCCAGTGAAGTACTTATTTGTTGGCTGTGTATACACTAGCAAATATAAACATGCTAGGACTTCTTTATAGTGTAGATGTATGTTCTAAAGTAATTGAATATTTGCATGTGGGTGCCCTAAATGATGCTTATAAACTTCATTTGAGAGTTTGCTTCACTGTTCTGCTCTGCCATGTCCACTTCATTTCTAATATTTTACAAATTTATTTTTTTTCCTTCTGCTTGACTCAGCATAATACTCAAAAGCTTACTTGATAAATGTGTGCACACAATAAATATTTATTATAATGAAGTTATTTGTTTATTGCTTCTTGCCTCATACCTGGCAAAATATACCTGGAGTGCTTGCAAAATTAAGAACTTTCTGAGTAGTAGTTAGGTGGTTCATAAATGGCTATTTAGATTTTTTTAACATTGCTGTATTTATGGGTGGGTAATCTACAGTATTGATCTTAAGCATGGATTGTAAAATCTCTAAATTGTGAACGTTATACAAATACTCATCTGCCATAGTTGCATGAATACTTTATTTTGTATTCCTTGCTGGGGAACACTTGTTTTGGTAGGAATGTACATTCATAGCATTGTTTGAGACAACGCAAGTAGTATTTTTTTTTATTGTATAAAAAGCCATGATTTGGATGTTAGAAACAAGACGGCCAGGGTTTCTCAATGTCAAGTATTTTAGATTCATGGTATCATAGCAACGAGCCTTAGATCTTTTGCAAATACAGTGCCTTTAACAGTCATTTCCAGGCCATATGTTTTATGAAAAATGTGACTTTAATGCTTTTTTATCTTTTTAATAAATGACTAGTTAATTTCCACATAAATCTTTTCAGAATTCATCTTGAAGAAGATAGTTAAGCACAGAGTAACGTCTTGGTGTAAATGTAGCAAGAATGTTTATGTATTGTGTTTCAGTTGTCAGGATCATGAAGAACTTCGCTGGTATAGTCTTTCAAAACATCTTTTTACTTTTCTTTACTTTTTTTTTTTTTTTTTGAGAACTGCAGGTGATACTGCTACAATGCTCCAGACTTGCAGCATCCTGATGCCGTTTACTTTATAAGAGATGTACATTACACTAAAACTTTCCAGCCTACTTATCTTATAGTGTGTACCGGTTTTACAGTTTTATGTAGCCTCAAACAATTTTTCCTAATGATGCAAATCAACATGCTGTTTAATGGCATTATAATGTTTACAGTTAGAAAAGAGTCACTGAAACCCTAAGTGAAAGATATACAGAATAAAATATGAACCATTGCTAGTTGAATGTACTGGTGAAATCCAAAATATGTAGATACCGATGTATTTATTTTTTTTTTATAATTTCTTCAGCTATATTGCATCTGTATGTTTAACATATGTGACTGACTTTATGGAATGGTGTTCTAGCATGTTGAAATACTCTGTTCTATAGTTTATTAGCTTTTGTATAATGCTGAGCTTTCTGTGCAAGATTCTTCATTTGGATACCATTAATGAGGATGCATTTTCTACCACATGTGGTATTCCAATTCAAGCTTTTGCACATTTTAGACTGACTAAATTTGTCAGATTTTATCTTGTGAAATGGTAGTAACTTCTCATTATCCGTAGAATAAAACTGAAGCCTCCCTTTTGAGCTGGCAGAACATTATTTCCTTTATCTTTGCATTTAAAAGCCTGCACTATTAACTGTCCTTAATCTAGGCCTGATGTCTTTATTTCACATCTTTTAAAGTAATATTTTACATAGCAGACAGCCATGCAGGTATTATTCTCCTGTGCACAGCTGCTTGTAGACTGAGATCACTTTACTTCTTATGCTCTGTTTGTATACCATTACTGCTGTTTTTCTTTTAGAGAATTTATATTGCGGTTTGATATACATTCCTGAAGGAAAGGCATTTATTTTTTGTATGTGCATCAGGTTTTTAAATCCATGGTTTAATATTGCTTTTGTGAGTTCATCTCTCATACCAGCCGGCAGGGTGAAATAAAATGTACCATATATTACTCATTACTGTGACTTTCAAACATTGAGTTTTCATTTCAGTTGACATAACTCATAGCACTTAAAACTTGAAAATAGAGCATTGCTGCGATGCACAGAACAGTACTTGCAGTTCTTAAACTGATCATAGACATGACTTGCATGCAACATTATTATATGTTTTAGAATTCACTTTACTTCCCAGAATCATAGTATTAATATTTAATACCAAATAAACTTCTGGGAATTTATAATGCTGTGATGCAAGTCCACATACACAGAAAAATAAGGCACAGAAATGCAGTTCCTGTGTGCTGAATCAAACTTAATTTGCACAAGCCTTTCTCTGCTTTAGTTGATTTGCAGTTGATTGTCTTCTGTCTTCCGTATGTCCAGTGTGCATCTATTTACACAGATTTACTTCTTCACATGTTGGATATTGTATTTACTGTAGATTAAAGTATTCTGTATTGATCTGGCCTTCTAGCTGCAGTGTTTCCCTAGAGCTGTGTGTCTTCATCACTGTGGGAAAGGTTACTTACTGAAGAGCTCAGCATTATAATTCTGACTCGTGACATTTCTTCTGACAACAGTAACAGTCAAGTGCTGTCAGTATATTGCCACTAGTCTTGTCATGAAATGGGCTGTATTTAGTGCCTTCTCAGTCAAACTTGTATATAAAACCAGTTTTATCTCAAGGCTTTTGTCTCAACATCTGTAAAAGTTCACAAAGACAATGTTATCCTAGATTGTCATCCTTTTATTGTGTGAATATTTGTGTGTGCATATATATATATATATATATATATATATATATATATACACACACACACACACACATATGTATATGTGAGTGTCTGTGTCTATGTGTATATATATATATATATATATATATATATATATATGTGTGTGTATAATTTATATGTGTGTGCGCTCATGTGTATACATTTGTGAATGTCTACATGTACACATGAGAAACTAATAGAGGAAATGATAGCTGTATACTTCATTTTGTGATGCAGGAAACACAAGCATAGGCTAGAGATTTGTGTTTAAAGCTCCATTTGTAAGTCTGCTCAATTACAACTTTGAAAATAAATCTGCAATAGGATGCCCCCAAGGCTTAGATCATTATAGCCCAATGTGTACATGAGGCCAAAGGCTTGTAGATGCTGGCTTTCCTTAACATGCACATATTGCAGAGTATCTTCACTACAGATTCTTGACACCGATATGATGATGGAGAGTGTTTAGCATAATAGCCAAGTTCTTTACCTCAGAGATGTAGGTGCAGGGTTTGATCTGACATCTGATTATTGGCTAAGTTTATCACAGTCTAAGGCTACTGTTTACTTATAACCTGTGAATATTTAACTATTCAGATGTCCACATTTAGTGCTAGTTCTAACTCTGGAATGAAACTGTATGATGTTATAGTGACGGAGATGAAATAGTGCTTAAATTGTCTAAGCTTTGTTAAAAATTATTGCAAGGAAAACATTTCAGCAGTGTTTGGTTTTGATGAGGGATCAAAATGTAAAGGCCTAATTCCATTCTGAAACCTGTTTCATTTCTCCAGTTTAGCTTGTTGAATTGTTTTTTTTTTTACTTTTCTATTTTTCTTTCTCTGTCTCTCTCTCTCTCTCTGTCATACACACACACACGCACACACACACGCACACACACACACACACACACACACACACACAAAGGCGTAGATGACATTTTAGTCCTCTTCTCTCTCTCTAGACAATTGTTTTAATTTTAGATATTATTAAATATTCTATTCTACTTACATTTTGAGGTTTGGGTGTGTTGAGGAGTACAGAAATGTATTTCACCAAAGAAAGTTTCATTGACTGAGGTAAGCCAAACTTGTGCTTATCAGAAGACGCATGTTAATTCAGGGTGTTTGATAAACTTGTTATTGCAGGGTTTGGTTGTGGAAGTCTGTAGTGTTTAGTTGCAGCCCCCCCACTCAAAAACTGATATTAAGCTGTCATGGTCTCAGATTTTTTTTTTAATTTAGTTTGAGTTTGTCCCCCTTAAAACAGCCACTGACAAGACCACAGGAATTCTAACTGTAGTCTCCATGTGACAAGCTAGCTGACCTTTTCCTACCTACTAGCTTGCACTGTGTGCGTGTGTGTTGGGGAGAACAGACCAGTAGAGCTTCTCAAACAGGATGAAATGGGCAGTAAGGTTGTTACTCAGTCAGGGGTACCTAGCTCCCACCCTTGTGAAACAAATGGGTTGTTTGGGTGCATGTTGCAAGTCATCAGGAAGGGCTCCTCTTAGGTGGAAAGAGAGAAAAATCAGATGTGTATCACGAAAAGGTGATCTGTTTAAATTTGTAGTCTTGTCTTTTTTATTAGAAATGTGTTTGATGCTTTAGAACATGTGGAATTACAACTTTGGATGTAAAATATGTGAGTTGTTTGATTATTTGTTTGTTTATTTATTCGTATTTTCAAATGTCTGTCAAGTTAGCAGTTGCAGCCTATTTTCAATGGATGCCTTGGAAGTAAAGCAACAGCAGTACTCTGTGCTAAAACGCAATGAGAAAAGCATAGTACAAGTCCATATTCCATGTAACACTTTCATTGTGTTCCTGTCTTGTATGTAATTATAAAAGGACTACAAGTTTGTTAGTAGAGAACTCACAGATATACATTTGTAAGGAGAAGGATTGTATGCATAGTTAAGATTTGTATAATATTGTTATATGCTATCACCAAGTCCTTTGCAAAAGTACCATTCTGATGAGCAGTTATGGTAAAACTGAAGATGTTCTTCATATAGGCCACTGTTGCAGTAGTATTTACTTCTGAATAGGTCTTCCAGAGAAGGCTTGATATCCTGCCAGATGCCTGGCCCTTTGGGACATCAAAACATCTTCTTTATAAACGCTGATATCCACCCATTCCATTTTGGATCATTCCAAACACATTTCACAACAGTGTACTTATCATATTGTAGCATGTAATGCCCACTGTAGTTTAGCCTGCTCGGAAACTCGGTCCATGTAGGTACTCAACTGGGGAAAATGTTCTTGTTTCTTTTTAATGCTTAGTTGGATGAATAAGTCATATATTGTACTGTTTAGAGAGATTAGATGACAGATTATATCCTTGGATGCATCTGTGCCTAAGAAAGAAGGTTTGGATAAATAAGACATGGAATGTATTGCTTTGAGGGGCTTGATGACAGATTATATGTTAGGATATATCTGTTTCTAAGAAAGGCTTGTAATTGTGTGGTATAAAAACTGCAGATAAATATTTTGTGTTTTTGTCTAGGGCCTGAGTACAATGTAAAACATTGTAGTCTATGCCAGCCATTTACTCTTAAAATGGTTAAAAGAAATTCTATGTATATAAAACTATTTTAGAAAGGAGGATGCTTGAGGTGTTGACTCATTGTGTCTTTCAGTGCTTTCCTGACCTTAAATGGCACTCCAAAGAAATGGTTAGAAAAGTGATAGTTAGGGACTTTAGAGATTCGACTACTGTGTCTGATGCCCCTTCAGCTCAAGGATGTGGGTCTCAAAAATGCACTTTAACAACCCTTCAGGCCAAGGCCCTTCCAGCATTTAAGGCTTCTGGTGAAGTGTTTTGGAGGCTACCTACCTGCTGATCAAGCTATACCTCACCAAACCAAGGGCCCATGTATAGAGCTCAGATTAGATGCCCCGACTTGGGCATCTGTCACCAAAGCCCTTTTCATTGTTTCAGTAAGAGAGGATTTAAATCCTTGTTTTAGGTATGGAGGAAATTCCTGATCCAGACATATGGATATCCAGGAATCCTGTACCCAGACCAAGACCAAGACCAACACCTCCAGGGCAACAACCTCAACCAAAAACAACACAAGTATAAACATAAGACACTTGTCCTTAGCTTCCTTCTATACCATGGGTCTCAGGTAACGGATAAGTCCTCACTCTCCTCTATCACCCCTGGGTGTACCCCAGGAGTTGGTCTCCTTGCCCGAAGGATTCCTTTTTGTTCTGTAGGTCCTGCAGTCATGTTCAAATCAACCTTCAGTGTCTAGATTATCCTCTGTTAAGACAGAAAGTGAATGACCCACACTAATGGGCAATGATGATGACTTCAGAGATTGAGGAAAAGATTTAATCTTCATTTTCAAATGCCTTCTCCCAGATTATGACACTAAAACAGATGACACTATGTTCTCTGATCGACCCATAAAAGGAGCGTCATTTGGAGAGGCACTTTACAGAATGAGTGTTCACGTATAGACTCTGAGAGGTATTAGGTGCCCAGATAATGTATTTTGGTCTAGATGCTTCTAAACCTGTGATTTTTCTTCCAGTTTTGGGTTTCCTAAATGTTACATGTTGCTGCAATCTTGCGTAGTGGCTTCTCTTTAAATATCACATTGACAAAATTTTGCTAACCATAAATTCTGTACTTAAAGTTGATTCTTTAAAGTCCATGTTTAATGCTACTTTTAGAATATTTTATATGAGGCAGTTGTAGCTTTTTGTGCTTAAATCTGAACATATGCTAAATCTATGTAGGCAACATCTGTGACTTCTTCTGCAATCATATTGTCCACTATTCCTTTGTTCTTTTTTTAAGTCTCCTTTCATTTTACAGTGGACCTGTAGCCATTTCCATTTCTGGTTTACAATTACCATTGTTTCCTTTAGCCTAACTCTGTGCCTCATGGGTTGGTGATGTGCATGCCACCTAAGTATGACATAGAGTGTTGGCCTTGATGCTGCTTATGGACTCCTGCTCATACAGCAGTTACAGTGCACATGTGCTGTTCAGTGTGGTACGTTTCACATTATAATCTGTCTTGCTGCTGCTCTGTTTCACTTTCACTGCTTGGAGTCATTTGGCAACAAGTCAGACTTGTCTCCATTCTCCCCAAGGTAGAGTAGTCAGTCTCTGCTAATCCTACCTTCAGCTGGCCTTTGGTCAACTGGTGCCCTAGGCAAAAGGGCTCAACAGCACCCCCCCCCCCCACCAGCACACGGTGCCCCCATCCTGGTCTGCCTACACCATACAGATTTCTTTTTTCTTCATTTTCTCACAGTTTGTTTTACTTTACATTTTTTTTCCTGTATTGATTTCTTTACTACACAAAAATAAAATAAATACTGGAAAAGCACCCCAGTTAGAGAGGTGCCCTAGGGGGGCCACCTTAGTTGGCTTATGCCTAAGGCCGTCTATGCCTACCTTCCTTCACAGGCTTCTCCAGTGGCCCGGTCACTATTAAGAGTTAGGCTGTCTTAGATGTAATACTTGTTTTTATCCATATATGACTGAACCAGCCTAAAAATTGAAAAGCAGCTTTATCATTTTTTATGCCTTTTAAAGAAAAGTAAAAGTAAACTTGAGCTGCACTTTGAGTAATTAACTAACAAGCAAACAGAATAAGTAATACTGGATGAAATTAAAAAGCAAAAAAAAGTAATTGTAAGAAAGTGAAGAATGCTGTTAAATTAGTTAAATGTTGAACAGATTAATGATAAAAAAAATAGGCTAATCACTTGGGAAGTTCCTTAAAACTGCTAGAAATGTAAGCACCTCTGGGATGTATTGTTTTTGCACAGTGAAAATTTTGTATGTTTATCAGTTTTCATTTGACTGGATAAATTTTCTGTGTGTTAACTGTACTATACAAATATTGCATTGTATTCCAGCATGTTCATTTTTAATGGTTCATTTTCAAAGTGCACACAGTCTTTCTTCTTGGAGAAGGACATAATCACCCTTTCATTCTACTAACATAGTTTGAGGGTTTTAGATAGCAATTCAGACTGCAGAGTTGTTGCAGTTCTCCAACATTTAAATGTTTTGCTTTTTAGGAACCTGTTAGTAAGTACAATATATATGTGATGTTCAAATATATATGACTGATTTACAATACTAGTTTCAAAATTTTCTGTCTGTCTGAGTCCCTTACTCTGAACAACTCCCTAAAATACAAAATAAATGCATCTGAGAAATCCCCAAGTTTTTATTCAAAAAGCTAATGTTACTTACAGAATGAAGTGGTAACTCAAACCGGGTTATGGTTTTCAGGGATTGGTCTGTGACAGTGCCATTTTGACCATTTCAGTGATGATCACATTACAGTTTACCATGCTTATACTAAGTTTAGTGTCATTGCCCTGAAAATTCAAATGAAACATTTAATTTCAAAAATGTCTTCATATATATATCCAAGTATCTGCTGAAAGGGCAGGAAATGGAGAACAATTAGCAGCATCAATAAAAGTAAGATATATTACTTCCTGTTGATGCTAAAGTCGGTAAATGTTTCAATGAAATATGTTACTGGGACATTTAGTACTACAGGACATGCTGTTCATTTAATATTGTTGTTTGAAGTAAATGATTGTGCATTTAGAAAAGCACATGCATGATTGTATGATGCATTACTAATGATCATAAAAAATTTATTAATTTGTGGAAGAGGTGGTGAAGCAGAGATAAAATACTCTGATTCAAAAAATAGGAGATGTAGAGCACTTATAAAACAGCACTACAAAAAAGGCATGACATAGAATCTTCTGAGTTTGGAAATTTACTATCAAAATAGTAAAATGTAGTAGTAGTGAGGATGACTCAATAACCCATTTCTGATAGTGCATATTTAGTTCAGATTGCAAAGCATGCTTAATCATTACACAACTTGCATGATGAAATGTGGTAGGAGAATTGTAGGTGTATTAAACTGCACAAGAAGGGATATTGCTCGTAAGATTAAAGGTGGTAGTACTGCAGTAACACATCAATCCTCAAATAAGGAATAATTTCTACTTGATGAGAAAGCAATGTTGAGTAATGTAGCACAGTGGCAGTCCAGGGAAATTCACCACAAATATGACTGATGTAATGGGTGGCTATGTTTCAGTATTTTAAGTGCCTAATGGATGCAACTATGATGCAAGAAACACATTTTTTCTTGAGAGAGGTTCTCAGTCTCTGTTGCTATAAACCCTCCTTATACCACAAAAAAAGTACTTGAGCCTCCTCTGGATATGAGAAGTGACTTTAAGGCTGATCAGAGAAGTCATGTACTGCACTGTAACCTTCCCATGCAAAGTCATGTGAAATACCTAATAGCTGGCTTAACCCAGTATTCTAGTACTGTTAAAATATAGTGGGGGAAAAAACACATGGATAATTGTTGTACCTTTGCGTTTACCTGGTCGTGCATACAGAGTGCCATATAGTTATTTTTAAATACATAGTATTTTCAAACTTGCATGGATCCTCACTGAAACAGACACAAGCATCCCTGTGGAGGCCAGTCTACCAATCTGAGCATTAGTGAAAAGTTTGTTTTACTTTAAATAGTGCTTCTGTAATGGTGTGTGTGTGTTTGTGTGTGCATTTATACAACTAGGAGAAGGGGGTCAACAAAAGGGAGGTGAATATTTCATCACAAAATACTCTAGATGGTTAAACAGCTTCTTTCTTTTGTAATTGCTTAACAGCTATGGTGGCAGGCAGTCATTCAGATGAGGTAAAAGTTGATGCACTCTGAAGATGATGTAATGACTGGAGTAGGTAGAATAACTAAGCCTACTTCCAAAACAAATGTGTTTTCTGCATTCTCATGTAAATGTGTTCTCTTGCCAGGTATGACGGATGACAGCAACATAAGAGGACTTTGTGTGCATGTCACACTCCACTTTTGCTAGAATGATATAAAATTCACAGTGACTGATGACCTTTTGCATTTTACCCTGCAGTACCTTTGTGAACTTCAGTGCATCCCTCTCTCAGCTTAAGGTTTACGTTCAGCTGAATTTTCAGTTTTAGTGTAAGCGCTGGAGAAATAGCATAATGTGCATGCCCCCTTATTCTGTCAAACTCCATGCATCCTAATTGCCCAACCTCACAATGTTAGCTGACCTGGAAATAGTAACATGTGAAAGGAAAGTTACAGAGCTGCAGTAGTATTTAATTAAACCCAGTTTCTCTCTAAAGCATTTTGTTTTAACCTAAAGAAAGTATGCTAACCTTGATTGCCTATAAATGTGTGTTAAAAAGTCAAGAACTCTAGCTATATCTGCATTCCTAGAATGTAGTCATTTCAGACTTGCATTATATTGATTGATTTGTTAGGTAGAACATTAGGCAGTCTGCAGTTTGAAAATAAATTGTTAGTTTAATCCTTTATCACTGCTTAATGAGAAGACGCCACCCTTTTTACTAAATGAAAGCCATCTCTTTGTGTCTGTGTCTGTACTATATTTCTGTGTAATAATTTTAGGTAAATGCATTTCATTTTTATTGCTAAAAATTAGAAACTTAGTAACATGCTTTGCCATCCCCTAGTTTGTTAGGAAGTCATACTCCAGAAACCACTGAAAATCCTTTTGCAATCAGTTTTAGTTACATTGTGAAAAAAAAAAAGATTTGTCAAAGCAGTGAGTATAGACCATCTATTAAATCATGCCCTCTATGCATTTTTTAAGAGTCGAAATAGCAGCATGTCACACACACACAGCATTAAAGCAAATGTCCTTTCCAGTGTAGTATTCCATCCATGGAGTGACATACATAGACTCTTCCACTGGCATGCGCACACAAGCACACAAATACTGAGTGATGCATTGTCTATCTGTACTATAGGAGAGTACAGTGCTTATTAGTTTTAGTTTACCAAGTGTTAGAAATCAACACATCTCATTGTGAACATCAAACTGGAATGTAATAATGTATCATTCTACTGTCACTGCAATAACAGAATAGTGTGCATTTACCTTAGTCAAATATCTTTACTAGTTTTAATTTAACAACAGACCAATGATTTGTTTTTATTCTGTAATAATTTTGTCTGACTTCCATCTGTTGAATTATTAAATTTAGATGATCCTTCTCACATACTGACAAGGATGATACGTGTGTGCCTTATAAAAGAGCTTAACATGATTGGAGTTATGCGGTGGTTAGTTGAATAATTTAAACTATTGCTTTGTATCACGAGTAAGCAAGTATTACCCCTGAGAACTTACTTGTAGTGAATTGTTTATCCACAGAGTATGAATATTATTGCTTTCTTAAAATGTAATATATGTGGGCTTTGATAGTAGCGGATTCATTTTGAATTCCTAGCAGATAGTGCCTATCCAAATGAAGAGAGGGGGCTTCATCTCCCATGGGCAAAGCCTTTGTGAGTCACTATGGCAAACAGATAATTGCAGCTGGACACATTGTTTCCACATTGTAAGCCTTAAAGCCGAACACATTTGCTTTGGCTATAAACAAGGTGAATTCAAGCAAATCCAGATAGCTTGTGATGGATTTTACAACACTGCTGAATTTTACTGAAAGCTGTATTAATTTACAGGGTAGAATAAAGGTTTTGTAGCTGGTATGTTTTCATGATGTATTTGTATGAGGTAAGGCAAGCAAGCCTTGTGAATGAATGGAACACATTAACTTGACCAAGCTAATAAAACCCATTATTTCCTTTTGTTGCTTTGTACCTGAGGCTTGCACGGCACATCACTTGCATCTCCAGTGCCATTTTTCATCATACTTTATATAGTCACTTCTTTTCAGATGCATTTCTCTGTCAGGCGATGTGCATAGAAAATTAAAGTTTCTGAAAGCAGGCTGAAGCTGAGAAGCAGCAGTATTGAAAGTCTTAATTATTTTGCTAAACAGAGGTGAAAAGGGTACTCTGCACTTGCATTAATATACCAGCTGACATAGCATTCTTTTTTTTTTTTTTTTAAATCTAGTGTTTAGTAGTAATATTTTTCTTTCTCAGTTTGAGTTTTTCAGAAAGTTCCTGTCTTACTCTGTATCTTTCCAGTGTTTGGGTTACTGTATCATATTACATATTTGTGCTGTACTGATTTGTGTATAATTAACAGTGAATGAAATTACTTCTAGAATGCTTATATTAGTGACCTTTTATAAGAAGATGGACGGCTTAACTGCACATCAGCATTTTTCCAGAGTTTTATGGTCTGTCAATCATCAGGAGTTAAATGCCGCAACAGCATAACGCTAGAAACACAGATACTCTTCTGGTTTATAATTCTGTTCCCATGTGTACAGTTAATTAGAACTGATGCATTGACTTGTTCTTTGAGTGATAATACATACATGAAAGGGCTCTTACGCATTAATTTTTTGACAAATATTTTCACAATAATATTTAGCTATCCTTTATGGGCTCTTCTTAAAAATCCCTGGGAAATGTACTTCATATGCTAAAATGTGTAATTATATAACTGTATTGATATGCAAGGTTTCTTACCTTTAAGTAAATTAGAAAGATAAATCCATTGACTATAGAATTCCTTCCCGATGCATTTTCATCTATATTCAGTTCTTCAGCAAGCTTGCTTTGAAATGATCCTACATTGTAGTACATCTGTTGCAAAATATCATGGAAAATCTTCCCTGCTTTGAGACGTGGTCAGCACCTTTCCAGATATCAGTAAGACATTTGCTCAGCTTTGGCCAACAGAGCATTCGCTGAAGAAAGGCATGCTCACATCCAGTCTCCTTATTTGCTGCAATTGTCTTAAGCGAGATCTCTCAGCTGCTGGGAAAGTCGGCAGCTTCTCTCAGCTACAGCTGGCAACCTCCTGCATCAGCAGTAAAATCTCACCTCCTTATCTTGTCAGTGAAGGCCATCTCAGCAGTGGGTATAATACATGCTAGTTGTTAGGTAAACTGAATCCCAGTGTTTTAGAAAACCAGTAGAAAATATTTTATGTAGGTTTTTGCACAGATGTCGTACATTTTAAAGCTCACATATGGAAGTGAGGCATTCATTGGATGGCTGAGAAGTGAATTGCAGGCTTTCCACTAGGGAGAGTTCAAGCCTTTACCAATGCAGATAGACTGATAAGGAACTTGTTGAATATGACACTCAGCCCTTCATAATATAAATTCTCGTATGCTGCTCGTCAAGTAAAATGGACTAATAAAAACTGTTCACTTGATACATTCTTTGTAATTGCCCTCTCATCCTTGTCAGTCTGTTAACCTCTAAGGCACTCTGTTAGTATAAGTAAAGCTTCAAGTTAGGCTTAATTATTTCCCCTGCTGAGAGCAGATCTGCTGTGTTACAGGTTGGATTAGAGGTGTTTAGAATTTAATGCAGCTTCGTGAAGCAAACCAACTTTAAATTAAGGCTTTTCTTTCTGTTGCTGATAATTTGATGCATGCTTCACATTTTTTAAACAAGTGTTTTCTGCGGCTGGATCAAAGATCCATTTATCATCTCTGTGTGTTTTATTTTATTTTAATATGTATGCAGGTTTTTTATATGAAATGGTAGAAATGTCATGAAATATACAGTTGGGTATTTTTATATTAAGTGATGGAAGATATTTTAACATTTTGTATGAACTTCACCTTTGAAAAATGTGTCTGTAAAACTGCTTACGTATATGTCTGTGTTTCTGTGTGTGTGTCTAGATATTTATTTATCTATACACACACATTTGCACACACAGCTGTGTAGAGACATTGGCATATATGTGCACACATGCATATTGCGTGTCTGTGTGTGTGCATGTATATATATATATATATATATATATATATATATATATATATATATATATATATTTATATGTGTGTGTATGTGTGTATATATATATATATATATATATATATATATATATATATATATATAAAGGTAAATATTTGTGTGCTTAAACATATGCTTTATATACAGACTAACATTTTTTACACAAGTTTGATCATTTGTTATAATTATCATGTGTAAAACTGTGTCTCAAGACAGTTTTCTTATTTGAAAATTAAAATAAGTTTCGGTTTTACTATTTTTTTTCCTGCTTGAATTAATATTTATGACTTTGATATGTGTAGGTCATACTTTCTTTCCACTCTACTTAAGGCATTTACACATACCCTAGCCTGTACACATTATTGAGTTTAAGTCGTTTCTGCATTATGACATGCAATTTACATACGTAATTGTTTTTTTTTTTGAGAAGCTATGGTTACTACAATTTGTGGTCGGATCGAGGAAATGTTTTTGCAGCATGTGTATTAGTAAAATCAAATGTCTGCCCTGAATAATAATGCTGAAACACAAGGTAATTTATTACAACATGGGTCTTGGGTCATGCAGTTTAACAGTACAGCAGTTAACATCCTACATTTTTACCCTCTTACAGTTATACTTATTCAGCATGTCATAATTCTTTTTCTTTAACCCATCCCTCATCATTTTTGTCAGGTTCACAATTTTACATCTCTCTCTTGCTGCTTTGCTGATAATCATCTTTATTTAAAGATAACTTCTTAGGGCAACTAAAGTTACATTTTACTTTGGCAAGCTCCATTTCTGACTTGTGAACAGAGAGACTTAACTACTAGCTAAAATGAAAATGAAGGAACATTAACTTGCATTAGGCTTAATGCAGAGGTTTCACAGGAACTGTACTATTGCATGTATTGTTATTTTTGTATGAAAACAAACTTCAAATAAGTTAAAAACTATTTTGCAAAAGTTAAAAAATGTGCAAGTCATTCAGTGTATCAGAAGTCTGTTAAGAATTCTTAAATTTAATAAATATGTATTGCATTTCCATTGCATCTTTATTAAATATAATGTTTCATTTGCATTTTGCAACTTTAAAATGGCAAACATTTCCAAGTATTTGTGAAGTAGAATGTATAACATTTAACATGGAGACTGCATGATGACCTGTCATTGGTAGCATGAAGTTGCATTTCTTAGTGTTTGGTTTTCTGCTCTAACATCAAAGGGACTATAGCTATTAAAACTGATGCAGAAACATAACATACCCCACCTGCTGGTGACAGGTTATTCTTTGTTTTTATAATATTGGGGATATACTTGAAATGTGGAGAAAATCTGAACTCCGTTTGTATCTATTGATTTACAGGTGCATATCTGTTGATTACAACAAGGTTCAAGTGTGCACTTTTTAATAGGGCTGAAGTCCTACAAGTACGAGTTTAGTATTGTGCTCTTGCAGAGTAAACAAGGAAGTACAACACACAGTGTACAATTTAGATGGCTAGCATTCTCCACCATTAGAATTCATGAGTTCCAACGGTAACAGTACTGTTACATGATAGCAAAAAGGAGAGCAGCGTTTAGGTCTCATTATTCCATTCTGCTTTTCTGCAGGCAGTCTGATATAACATTATTGCTCATGAAGATCACCTTCATTTGGTGTAGAAGCTTATTTCATTCTATCTCTCTCTTTTTTTTTTATCATCTGTTTGCTTAGGCCCATATTCTGTCATGTGACTTAATACTTTCCTTGTGGGATAACCGGTCACCTCTCAGTCTGTACACACTTATCTAAGCTTCCTGTTATTAAGGGGGAAAACATTCCTTTGTCAGGGATTGTCTTAAGTGTACTGTCTGTTAAACCAAGGTGTTTAAAATGTAATAAATTGTGCAGCTGTCTTTTTTTAAATGTTGGTCATTACCACCTGGGTGAGAAAATACCTTTCAGTCATTCTTTAGCCATAATGAGGACAAGGCTCAGTGCTTGTCAGTTGGAAGTTATGGATTTTGCATTCTGATTTGGCTTGCAGAAACTAATCCTTACAACTGCAGGATGTGGTCAGTTTTATACACCCAGAATTTCAAGCATCTGCACCGCAGTCCATTACATACAAGGGGGATTTAGGTATTTGTCACAGTGGTTATGCATTTTGTTTTTAAGTCCTTGAAAGCCATTGAGGGAAGTGCAGTATTTCATACATGTAGCTTTATTTTTCATGCCTTTTGATCTACTGTGCTCTTAAATTTGAAAGACAGTGTATCATATCAATACTGCAGTAATTAGCATATTTTCTCCTTATGTAGTAGCTTCATTGTATGTGTATTTATTGCTTTGTATTTAAATATGTTAATTTGTGAATGGGGTAGGTATGCCAAACTGTTTAGTTAGAGCAGCACATTGTGAATATAAACATTATGGTACATTAACATACTATTTTTAGCAGAGTTATGGCTAGTGCTTACATTTGCCTTGGCCTTTTCTCTGGTGTAGGATTTACTGCCTATTGTGTTTTGACATCCTGTAGCTGGGCTGGTAATGAAAAAAGTTGGGAATTCAATATATACATTTTTCTGTCTTGCAGTCATATCATATGTTATGAGATGACGTGATACTTTATTAGACTATGTTTATATGTTATATAGTGTTCTAAAAGCATAAATGGCATGCATGTCTGATGGTTTACAGATGCTATTTGAATGCATTCTTATCAGAACACATGTTTAATCTACTTAATTTATTGTTATCCAGCCACTGCAGCATTGGTATCTTGTGATACTGTTTTGAATTCTAAATGCGTCTGCAAAATAACTGATGATGTTGGACACTGAAGGCCATACTGATACTGTGCAGAAAGATTAAGCAGCAGCCTCCTTACTAATCATATAGAAGACTTTAGGCAACATTAATACAGCTTATAAAATTTGCAAGAAAAAAGTGTGTGAATGATTTGAGTGGGCCAGTAAAACAAAAAACAAAAAAAAACCTCATGCAATACATGAATGCTTCTTGATGTCTGAGAACTCATGAATTCAAGAAATAGCACAGTGCTGGATTTTGATGTTCTGACCGTCTTCTCTGAATAAAGTAGACTAGTTATTGCATGGAAATGGCATTTGTCTTATAGCTTTTGTTATCCAGTAAAAGCCAGATGTGGAGAAAGCATATGCCAAGGTCTCAGTAAAGCTGATTTGGGCAGTCCTGTGGTAATTTAAACTCCCAAAAACATTGGTAGAATTATTTAGTGGAAGCCACTGGTGTTTATACTGGTGATGGACTACATTAGCAAACAGGTCATAGGGGCCAGATCAGCAAAGTAGCTGCATCCAGATGATGTGGCACTACAGGCAGATTGAGTAAGAACTTCAACAAAGGATACAGGAGTGGAATGCAAAACTGAAGACAGATGGGATAAAACTGAGTACAAATAAGACTGTTGTAATGGAAGTAAATGGTGAAGTTCAGAAGCTGAGAATTGAGCTATAATGGAAAATATTGGGACAGGTCAACAGCTTCAAGTTTCTGGGAGGGTTGGTTGAAGAGATGGGAAGTCTGAATGAGGAGATCAAAGCTAGAATCAGAGCGGCTGCAACCAACTAGCACAGTGTGTCAGATAAGAGTACATGACAGAAGAATGCCAATGAAGCTGAAAAGTAAGGTGTACAAACAGTGCTGCAATCAGTACCACTGGAAGGTACAGAAACCTGGGCAGTAAAGGCACATCAGTTGAGGAAGTTAGTGATGACTGAGAGGAAGTGCCTGAGACAAGTGGTATGATGCACACTGTGGCACAGATATAAAATTGAAGACTTGAGAACAGAAGCCAAAGTAGCTGCAATTGCAGAAAAGGTTAAAGAGAAAAGATTATGGTGGTTTGGGCACATGTGCAGAAAAGCATAAAACAATATGGTGAAGATGATTTGAGAAAGTCAGGAAGAATGCAAGAAGAAACAAGGGCATCCAGCAAAGAGGTGGATAAATTGTGAGAGAAGACTTGTGACATTCATGTATGAGTGTTGAAGAATGCAGGAGAATGGCATTGAATAGAGAGATAGCGAAAGTTGACAAGACACCCCAACGTCATGTAGAAAATGGAAAAAAGGGGAACTGATGATGATGATCCAGGAATGGCCATGTGAGATCTCATTCTTGGTTGCAGTCCAGTTATGAGTCAGAAGACAAACTTGCATGGAATTTCTATCAAACACAGTTACCATTGAGCCTCATGAAAGAAAAGTGCAATGCTATGCATGTCAGCATATTAAGGAAATGCAGGTTTGGTTGTAAAGTTCATTTACTATGTGACAGGGCTGCAAGTTAAAATGAAGCTAGTTAAAGACAATGTAAATAAATTACAACAGAGATGAGTGGGTGATTATGAGAGAGAGAAGAAATCAAAGCAAAGCAGAAGCTTAATAGACAGAGACAAAGGCTAAAGAACTAGTGTCAAATGCTTCTTTAGCAGATGGTGACCCTAAAGCTGCAAGGACAAAGAGGGTCAGTGCCAGCATTGCACATCTTGGGGTGAGAAATGAGCAGTGGTAATCTCTGACACTGTAAAGGAACCTTACTTGAGAAGATATACAGAATGGCTTTTGAAAAGGAAGCAGTGCTGGGTTTATTGTACACAGACAAGGAAAACCATGCAGCCTTGGAATGAGCCATCTCCTAGGCAATAGTGGAAATTCTTTTGGATAAGAAAAAGAGGCAAGATTAATTTTTTGAGTAATGTAAAGTGCCTTTTGACTTGAAGTAGCCGATTATTTAGGGCCATGATGGTGGTGGGAAAGATAAGTAATATGTCGGCAGTCCATTTCTCTAGTCATCTCTATTTGTTAGTTTAATGTGTAGTAGTGTTCTATGAGAAGCAAGAGTGGTTTATCACAATTCAGTGGCAGAAGATTCAGTGGCATTACCAATTGTATTTAGACTCATTCATTGTTGCAGCAGTAGCAGCTCTGCCTTAGAGACCACAGTGTGCACATGATTACAGTTTACTTTATCATATAAAGCAAGTGAGCTACCAGAGTTAGCCTATCTATAAAGTATTGTATCTAGTATATATCTGCTGCTTCTGATCTTATCCTTACTCATATCTCTGACAGTCATAAAGGCCCTGATCATTTTAACTCATGACTACTATTTGGGTAACTGATTCCACCTGTGATACTCCATGTCTTTGGAAAAAAACTTTCTCATATCAGTGAGTAAATTGAGTTCTTTCAGCTGGTCATGCTGTTTCTTGCTTATCTTCTCTTCCTTACTAGGGCAGTCTCTTCTCATTTACCTATTATATATCAACATCATGTTCCTTTTGTCTGTAGTCTAATTGCACAAGAAAAGTCGAATTGTCTCAACCTTTCATTACATGTAATGCCCTATATATTCACACTCCTCCTTGTCTACTTTCTGTTGAACTTTTATCTTCTTTTCAGGCCTTTGGATCTGCATCAAGTTCTTTAGCTAAGGTATAAATCAAGCATAATATTGTGAAATTGTAATCCTCCTATCTTTTGAAGCTAATCACTATTTAATTTTTAGTTACTGCCACCCATTCACACCGAAATTACTGATTATTTTTTCCATGAATAATACCCGGAGCCTTTAATTGCTCTGATTTCTTCAGCTTTGCTCCTTTAAGAATGTGTTTTACCTTGGAAACATCACTTACTGGGTGCTACACCATTGCCTCATAGATAATTAATAGGCTAAAGTCCCCAGGTGACCTTTTTAAGCCTTGCCATGTTTCCAAAATATGTAGGGCAAGTTTTGATGCCATAGTGTTATTTTAAGAAGTATATGTAGGATTGGGGATGGATGGTCAAGTTTTTCAGGCTGCCTCTGTCTACTAGAGACATAGGTGCAAAACCAGTTGTAAACTTCTGATTCCTCATTCACTGGTCCAAGTTGCGGTTCATTTGGGTTAGGTGAGAACTCTGCTTCACATAGATGAGAAGCTTGTTCAGAGAAGGGGTTGTTTCTGAGGTACATACCTGTCCCTATGACATGTCCTATTTATGTTACAGACTAAGTTTAGGTTTCTAGTTCAGGTAATTCTGATGATAGTTTGTTTTGCAGATGTACAGCAAGTCCATCAGAGATGAAATAGAGGATACTTGAATGACTTTATGTGAAAATGCCAGATTCTGAAGCAGGTTTCCAGACTACTTGCATCCCATTCAGGCCTACTTCAACTGTTGTTGCCATCCAGACCTTGATGTTCAAAATGAGACTGATTGAGATTTCCCTACTCTAAACTGGTCAGAAGAAAGTTCATTAAATGGGTGTTAATCCATACCTGACATTTGTATGGACCCCACTTGTCTCCTACTAACTTTCTTGGTGAGCCTCCATAATCATTACCTTCCATTTCCTGTTTTATAACCAACTCATCATTCATCTACTTACTTTGCTGCACACATTACTTTACTTTTTACCAAAAGCTGATGCTAATGAAATGAGTCACCCTTAACAGAAATCGGCATACCTAGCTGGTATTACCATAGAACTAAGAACATTTTGGGCCTTACTGTAGCAATTTTCAACTAACCAGCCATACCAAATAGAAAAGTTAACATACTTAAGTAGCAAAGTATGCAGGTGGTTAACATTTAAGCAGTTATTTTAATTTCTTAACATAAAAGTAATTTTAATTGCTTAAGAAATACTGAATGCAAAGTGAGGTGACTTGCATGGTTATCAGTCTTTTCCTTAACCTGAAGTTGTCTGATTCTTTCCCCTGGTATGACATTTTGTCTCACGTCGTAGGCCACTGCAGTGTGGATGGTTTATCTCCTATTTGCTTATTAGCCTAATTCCTCAATCCTAAATGCATATTGCATTTAATTTAACTTCTGTCCCAGGTTGTATGTACCCTATAAACTTTACTGGATGCATGCATTGCTTACCTTTAGGGCATAGTCATTAAGTGCATTTTCCCTGCCTTGTTGCACTGCAGTTTATCTTGTTTTTGTTGTAATGAGCAGTGAGACAGAAAATATGACAATTGCATTTTGCTTAAGTGTTTTGATTCTTCCTTTTTTTAGCTCCCACAGCTGACCATCAGCTTGCCCCTAGGTCCTATCCTCATTCACTGGATTTAACAGAAATGTCTTAGCCCCCATGTTCTTACCCTGACACATGTCCTGGTTCAGTAAGGAGTTTGAGGATCATGGTGAAGAGTCATACTGCTGCTAGAAATGGCTTGTTGTTGTATTTTAATTTTCTATACTCACAAGAACACTTGTGACATCCATGGATGTGGATGTTCATTGGAGTATGCTGACATATCCCACCTTTATTCTCTCTTTAACCTTGTGCATGTCTTGAGCCTCCACTGAAGATCACCTATGGGGTGCACACAAGCACCTGCTTCTATATCTAGAAGTGCACTTGTGACATCTGTGGATCAGATGTGCAGTGGATCACAGCATATTGTCCCACCTCCATGAGAACTCAGCCAATACCCCTACCTCCCTTTGAAATAAGCGGTTTACCTTTATAACAGCTCAACACAGTGGTGCGATTGCTCATATGAGTGAATTGGAACTACAAAAATGAAAACAGCGACAGTTTGAAATGTTTGAAAATCAGCAAATCGTAAAGCAGATTTGCTAATTTTCAAACATAAATGTTGACAAAAAAATTTAATGAAGTGTAAAGCAGGGGAGCAAGACTCCCTGCACCCCCCCCCCCATGTGGAGGGCACCCTCCCTACTTTAATATTCTAACTCCGAGATCGCACTACAGTGGGGAAAAGGACCATTTTCCAATCCCCACTATAGTGCAATCCGCCCCAAATTGTCAAATGTGCAATGAGCGAATGTCAGTGTGCATTCGCTCATTGCACATTTGAACCTTTTTCCGTTCGGTGTTTACAAACTTTGCAAACTGCCTTTCGGACAATTGCTGTTCACCCTTGTGCAATATGCACAGATAAAGGTAAACTGAAGTAAGCATCTCTATTGTGTTCCCAGTATCCACTGGAGATAAAGTGTAGGGTGCATATCAGTAGCAAACGTTGTTACTCAAACCCAAGATGCTGCTATGTCTGTATTGCTGTACAACCCACTCTGTCAAGTTTTGTGATTCTTTGTGATGTTTAGCATGATATTCTCTCTACTTTCATCCCAGGACCTGTTAAGCATATAGGAATAAGTTAATGTTGGTTTAATTTGCTTCATAAGGAATGTCAGTACAACTTATTACCTCACCATTTATGTAAGTTTTACTTGCTGATGTCAATTCATTTCATCATGGGCACACTAAGCATTCAAGATATATTTATATTTTTATTGGTAATCACTAGGTTCTACAGCTGTTTCTTATATTATTATTGTTACTAAGGCTTTTAATGCTAATAGCAAAATATACTAACTAGTTTGATTGCAGTAGACAGTCAGTTCCTGAAGAGTAACACACTCAGTGCTTGTTATGTTTGGGGCATGGCTACAACTTAGTCGTATGTATCTTAACTATGTATGTGCATTTTTTTATGTGCGATTATCTTAAGTTGTCACTGCTAAATGTCTTGGGTCATAGCTGAAATGGGTCTTCAGACCAGTGCATCTGCCTTGTTAACAAAGATAGGTAGACCAGTAGAGTTGCAGGCAGAGTGAATCTTATGAACTTCAGTTGAACGCTGTGTGCTAGACCAAATCATTTTTAAAGCTCTTTGTTATCAGATCTATACCCCAGTAAGCAGATATACATACCTAACTGAAAAACTCTTAAGATTTCCAGAAAAAAACAGTTTAAGAAGAATTTTTTTGATTATAACATACTAACTAGAAAAGATGGAAAGAGAAAAGAGAGTGAAAACTAAGAATGGAGCATTAGAATCCATTAAATAATGCTTTCATTGTGCAGGAATTGGGCAGTCAACAACAGGGACCCATGTTGGTCTTTCCATGGAATAATGTAAGAAAAATCCATCTCCTTTGTATTATATAAGAATTTTCCTCCTCATTTATGACTAAAATTAAATAAATATAACATCTTAATACTTATTCTTATTTCCCCAACTCAACCCCTCCCTACTAACACCCCACTTCCCTGTGGACAATACCTTCTGAGGGACTGTTTTGAACTATTTTGGATAAAAAAATGATCTGTCAGAGACACATGCAAGTGATGAAACTATCAAAATCAAATTGGATAATCCACTCTGTGTTCCAATGATCAAAGCCCAATAGTCAACACCCAGATACTCCACCATCACCGTCAATCATGACATCAGACAGGCTTTGTGACTCATGCGGAAAGGCATGATCTTTAAAACAACATTAAGGCAGATGGTTCTTCTACAATACTCATATTTTTTCGTTCATAAATGTACTCCTTGGCAGTTTAACATTCAATAGAGAATTGGGATATCTGAAAAGGTGTGATAAAAAGTGAACATGCCTAACAAAATGCCCATGACAGCTCTGAATTATTTAGCACATATGGTTACTTTCAAGTACTTTGTCGAAGACAGACTGAAATGTCACCAGTATAGCAATGCTGTTATCCAAAAAAAAAAAAAAAATCATCAAACAATAGGGCTACTTTACAAAGCCTCACTGATCACAGCAGGAAGGTAACTGCAGCATCCCTCTTACTTCCTTTGTGCCTCCCTCGCACTTCATGTGTCTACAATGGTCGCTTATCTTCATACTGTAGCAGTGAACAACTTAAGCAGTATAGTCATAAAATTAGTACATTTGCATCCCATCTCATAAAATGAATCCATCCCTGCACTCTCCTGTAGAACCTAAACTGGCCAGGGCTACCACACTAGGTATCATATACACAGCTCACAGTGGCAAACACAGTGCTGCACTTTGTCTCAAACAGCCTACACATCAGCAATGCCATAAGCCCCCAAAGGGACATTTCATCTAAAGAACAACAACTAATGAAATCCCAAAAAATCCAGCATCTCACATGAGGACTCCATATACTCAGTAAGCATAGTTAAAATACGGAACAACTTTCCCTTCACCATCAGATAATCACTTTGCTTTCAAGAGCAGCATCAAAGTATATCTATATTGTACTAGAATTTACAAATATTCTTAAACTACAGGATAAAAATCCCCAAATATTCAAAATTTCCTCCTCTTATTTAATAAATCATTTCTTCCCAACATGCTTTTTATGCCCTATTGAAGTGAGTTGATTGTAGTCTTAAAATAAGAAACACAGGCGTTATTTCATTAACTCCCAACTTGTTTACTCTTTTTACTGTGTAGCAATGCTCGTACATTTATACTGATCATTTTCTGCTTCACTGATGTTCTATATTGTTCTATAATGGGCACCAGTGTCTCTTCATAGAACATACTATATTTTATATCTTTGTGTGATACTTCTTATATATTCTGTTTTAAATAAATTCAGTATTTTGTATACTTTAAGAGTTTGATTAAAGTGTACTGTATTGTGCATTTATTTTATTTTACAATTTTACATTTGGTAACTGGGAAAGTCTGACTGGACACAAGTCCTTTTTCAGGGGAGGCCCAGGGAGGAAAGCTCCACATTTAGTAAGCAACACATCAAACAATAAAATGATGGCATGGAATATGATGGAGCATACACATACATTATACACTGTTACTAATACATTTACAAGTAAGGATAACACATGGTGAAATGAGCAGTGAGAGGATGTACAGAAAATTTGTAATATATAATATGCAAGAGAGATATAAAACATTTCAGTATATCGTATGTCAGAGAATCAAACTGTTTACATGACAGAGAAAAGTGTTAGCTGCACTAAGCAGCTGATGAGAGAGGTAAGGAGAAAGAATATCAACTTATAGATATAGTAGTAGAAAAAGGTGTTGATTGTGAAGGCTAAGGCTATGGACTAGCCAGGACTGGCATATGAACAGAGCCATGCATCAGCCAGGTGAGCTTGTAGAATAGTTTTGAATTGAGTTATGGCAGATGTATGTTTGTAGGTAGTGTGTACAGTTATTAGCTATATAATTAAAGAAGAGGGATTCACCAGCAATATTATTGGCTTTAGCAACATCTAGGAGGTCGAAATGTATTACTGGATCAGACAGTCCTATTGCTGGTCTAAAGATGAAGTTGATCTTGGAGTGCAGTGGTGTTATTGGGGTGCTGTAGAATTTTGTGGACTAGAGCAAGTTGGTTGTAGAGGAGGAGTTGAGGAAATGCTATCCAATTAAGCTGCTTTAGTGCTATGTACTGATGTGACCTGTATGGAGAATCTGTGGCAAACCTGGCAGTTTTGTTGTAACAGGACTCCAGTTTTGCTATGTCTGTTTTTCTAAGATTAGTGAGAATTGGAGATGCATATAGAAGTGCTTAGATGAGGTGTGAACATGAGATTGTGGCCTTAGTGTTTTTGTAAGAAAATGTTTATTTCTCTACAGAATGCCCATTTTTTGTTAACTTTCTTTATGGTATGGGCAATGTGGATGTCAAATTTTGTATTACAGTCTATTTCTACCCAGAGTAGTTTAGAATGAGTTACAAGAGCGAGAATTGTTTTTTATTCTTGGACATGATATTAAAAAGGAGAATGGTGATGTATATCTCGTAGACAGGAAAAGCAGGAGTATAGTTTTGTTAGGGTTTAGAATTACTTGGGGATTAGTAAGCCATGTATCGACAGAAAGAAAGGAAGCTTGTGTTAGTGAATGGAGTTTTTGAAGATAAGTAGCAGCACATATTTGTGTGGAGTCATCTACATATTGGATGACTGAAGCATGTAGAAGTAGGTTGTTAATAAAGAGGGAGAACAGTAGGGGTCCTAAGATGGAGCCTTTGGCAACTCCTAGAGTAACTGGAAGTAGGGATGAGGGTTCCTGCTTGCTGTTGACCCAATAAATGAGCCATGTAACCCGGAAATAGTGGATTCACTAAGATTTAGATTAGAGAGAACATTAATGAGTTTGCTGTGTCTGACCATGTCAAAGGCCTTAAAAAGGTCAAGAAAGATAGTAGATACAAATTTCCTGTTGTTTCTATACTTGTTTACTGTATTTGTGAATGACATTAGAACTGTAGTGGTGCTATGAAAAGGTCGGAAGCCGAGTTGTGTACTTGATAGAAGTTTATTAGTATTTAGATATTCCATGAGTTGTGTATGTATACATCTCTGTAGGATTTTGGATAGAGGAAAAAGAGTAGCAATGGAGCGATCATTTGTTATTTCTGTCAAATTGCCTTTTTTGTGAAGTGGAATAATATGAGAAATCTTCCAGATATCGGGGGCTATATTTTCAGGTGTGGATCTGTTAATAAGAATGACTACTGGGTGGCCTAATGCATCAGTGGCAATTCTCAGAAAATCAGCTGGTAGTTTATCTGCAGCTAATGTTGTAGACTTTAGCTTTTTAAATAGTTTTTTAATCTTGTCTATAGAGACTGGCTGTAGGATGAAGCTGTAGTTTTTATTATGTGACTTGGATCGTTAGATACATTATATGACTTAGATACATGTACTGTTTCTTGGAGTTCTTCTCTTCGGCCACCACTGAAACTGGGCAAAATATGTAGTTAGATTTTCCTGGGAAATGAAAGCAAACAAACAAGCAAAGCTCATTAATGAATCAGAAGCTATATTCTGCTCTAAATGATATTTATAAGAAAAGATAGAAAACTGTAATGCTATAGCTGGCAAGACTGGGGTCCACATTCTTAAATATGTGTAGGATGCTGTGGGTATCAAATTTTTTAGGGTAGATGGAGGGGAGAGAGGAGTCTGAGCTGAATTTATTTGTCTGAAAGTTAGCTTTATCTTCAGCCTCAGTGTACGTTACATTGATTGATCAGCTGAGTGTATTTCTACATTGTGCTTCTGAGGTTATGAACATAGCTAAGAAAGGCCTTGTGATTGTCTTTGGCGTTGGTGGCTATTTTAGCCTTAAACTTTGTTTTGTGGATTTAATTAAGATGCTGAGTTTGTTTATTTTAGTGATGAGGGATCCATCATTCTGGCCATTACTGTTCTTATGTTTGGTCAAAATTTACTTCCCTTTGTTATAAAGCTTATTGATATTATAGGTCCACCAATGAGTTTTTTTTCCCCCTTGGGTTTGCCCTTCTGTTTTTTCTGGGTACAACTGCATTTATGCAGCTGTTTACATGCTGGTATATTGTGGTGGTGTACATTTCCTTGCATAGAGTGGAGTTAACTGGGATTTGTGGAGATTTGAAGCTTGCTAGTACATCAGTAGGAGTAGCCAGTTCATCTTAAAAAAATTCCTAAAGGTACCTTAGGTGGAAGGGGTATGTGGTTTAATTTTTAATTTCAAATGAGATGGATTTGTCAGACCATACAAGTGACAAAAATATGCAAGGGATGGTGCAAGATTTCCCTCATATTAGGACAAGACCCAAGATGCTATTTCCGCTTATGGGTACTCTATAATTAATTGCTCTAGGGCATATGTATTGACAGAGTCCAGGAAACTCAGTGCTTGAGTTTAGTGATGGTGCAGGTTTCCCATTGTATAGTTTGATAGCTTAGATCACCCAGAAAAAAACTGTGTGATTCCAGTTCCTGTAGAATTTCTTGAGTTATAGGACATGAAGAAGCTCTAGTGCACCATGCTGCTTTACTAGCTCTGATGCAAGTCTCCTCTGAATGAAGAATGAGACACCTCCACTTTTTTTCCCTCTCCTGTGTAATAGTTGGTCTAAACATGTGGGAGGTGTTATATTCCTACACAGCTAATGTGCTCTCCACCATTTGAAATTGCATCTCATTTGCTACTCAGATGTCTGTCTTCCAGTATGAGTAGGGCTTGTATAGGGAGTAGACTTTCTTGTTTAGGCTACAAGCATTGATCAGTAATGCCTTCATGTTTTCCTTTGTGTCATTATGTTGGTAGGTTTATCAGGGTGACATTGCCTAAAAACAAAAAAAAAGAAAAAAAAAGTACTATGGGGTAGACAATGTCTTTCCCAATAATTAAAGGCCTACAGGGGACATAATCAGTCCATCTCTGGTAAAGTAGCATGGCCTGCTGATCGTATCCTCCTAGACTGACAAATGTTGGACTTCCTTTGAATGACGACATAATATTAGTCTGTTACTGAAGTAGATTATTTTTAGCTCATATTGTGGAACAATCCTGGTTGATGGCAGAATATTGCTAAATGCTAGACTCATACCTGCCTGGGGCACACATTTTAAAAGCTCCATCATGTCTGTCAATCTTCATATAATCCAGGGAGGTACATCTAATGTCATAAACACCACCATATACGATGACAGAGTCATACCTGTACTTGTTGTTCAAGGACTTGAGTGTGTATGATATGATGAAGCCTAGCACCAGACAGGCAACTAACCATCATACTTTTCTTGCTCAGCCTGGTAGTTTTCAATGCAGAGTGTTCCTCATGTGAGAGAGAGTTGAAAATGTGTCTTATTAGGATATGAGACTTGTGTAAGACTCCACTGTTGCATCACATAGAATGGAAAATAGTAAACTAAACATTCATGTAGGTAGTAAGGCTTTTTGGGTTCAGTGTCTTGATGTCATGTCTAGAGTTTTCAGCTCCAAGAACATTTCAAGAGGCTATCCCTATTAACAATAGCAAAAAAAAAAAAAAGTCACATCAAAGACAAATAATTGATACTGTATATGGTAAAGAAGTTATTTCCATTACTAAGGGATTGTTATTTACATTTAGTATAGAAAGTGTGACAATACACTTTAAATATTACTAGTGATTAAAAATACATGTTTTATCTTATCTGTGTTTCTCTCTCTCTTTTTCTTTCCTCCCAACAAAAGACTATCAGCTGTCAACAGTACGTCTCTTCATTGCCTGGTCTATACCACCCCTTTCACCTCATCCAGGCTGAGCCTGACCCAGAGTTGCGGCCATTGAGGAGATTAAGGATAGTAGTGTGGCATCATATTGCTCTTGGATAGTTTGCCCTAATCTCTTAATCCCTTGGTAGACTCTTGAGCTTCACAATTGTCCTCAGGATGTGAATACATGCTTCTGTGCATAAGCAACCTCTCAGCAAGGCTACACAGTTAATTTGCAGTACAGAGCTCACCATGCTCTTAACTCTGCTGTTGTTATCCTGAGTTACTCCCTTCCCCCAGCACGAGTGAGCCACTGTTGATTGCTGTATTCCATCCTTCCCTGAATCTATGCTGGTAATACAATCCAGTTTGCCTCTGGTATAATGTGGCTTTGGGTTGCTAGTGTGGTTCTCCTTCTATATGAAATATGGTACTAGGCCTCCATTTTCTTTGTTTTGAATTGGGTATTTAATAAATCTGCAACATAGGACAGAGTACTGCATTTAAGTCTCATGACATTGAATCCCTTTTCTTGTGAAGTAGCATTTTAATTCCTAAAACAGAGGACGCTAGAAGAATTCCTACAAGGAAATCTTCCTTACACAGTTGGAAAAAAGATTTATCTGTTGTACTTGCTCTAAGGTCCTAATCTCATTGAACTATCAACTGTGATGGATCTTATGCAAATCTTTTTTATCCAAACTTGGCATATTTATCCATCACATTACATGTGCCTGCAATTTCTTCTTGTTCAAGTGCCTTTCTCAGCAGCAAACCATTCTAATAAGGTATTTCTGAAAGATACCTTGGCTATAAGACCATCTAGAAGAGCCATATTTCCTTCATAAGAATTAAGCTTCAGGAGGAGAAACCTTAACTGTGCCTCCCTTTGAACTTGCAGGTACACCAGCCATTAGGCATCTGCCTCGGAAACACTCTTTCATGTTTGTGTAACTTCACAGAGAAAAATCTCATAGTTAAATAACTTTTAAGAATGAAATGAATTCCTCTTCCATGGCCAGGATGGTCTCAGAGGTATCCCTTAGCTAGTTCTTTCAGTGGCCAGTTTTTAATGAAAATTGCTGTAATGAAGGGGGGATATGTATAGACAACTAATTTAGTACACACAGAAAACACACTTATTCAGGAAACCAGAGCAACATTTTTGTATTTTAAAAAAGGAAGGAAGACCTACTTGCAAATAGAATAGAATAACCCTTGTCAAAGCAGCTGGTGCTCAGTAGTGGTTCTTTCTATATTAAGTATGCTAAACCTTTCATAGGTAGGTACTAGGCTATTGGACCTACGGCCTATATAAGCCTAGCCAAAAAGGTACTCTGGCTTTCGCCACACAAGAAATGTATTTTCCTGTGCCCCTGTTGAGCAGAGCCACAGAGGTGATCCCCAGGGTGAATTTCCTAATTCCCATCCAATCATCAAGATTTTTCTTGAAGAGTGCTAATGAGGCGCTTTGTTTGCTATAGATAGGTAGTTTGTTCCAGAGTATGGGAAGTCTCAGGGACAGGAATCTATCCCTACAGCATGTTCTGTTTATTGTGTTGACAAGGTTTAGGTCCCCAGAGCATGTAGCTCAGAGGGACTGGGATTTCTTTAAGTGGGGCATGTGCAACAGCTCTGGGTTTGACAAAGCTTTGTATGTTAGGCAGAGATTGCCTCTGAGTAGGTGATATGCGATGGAGTAAAGCTGGAGTTTTTTGAGACGGTCTGCATAAGGCATCTGTTTGAGGCCGGTACTCCTCTTTGTGAGGTATTTCTGTGGTCTGTTCCAGTTGTTATAGATGTCTTGTGAGGTACATACCTAAAGGGGCATTGTACTCTATAATGGGTCTAATGAGTGGTGAGTAGAGGGGAACAGTGACCTCCTTTTTCCTGGATGAAAAGCCTTTTGTGACGAGGTGTGCCATGTAGAAGGATTTCCTGACTACTGTGGCAATGTGATTATCAAAGGAGAGACACCTGTGCCCCAAAGGTCTCTTATCACACTTTCGGTGATAAGTAGACTGCCACCTATGTGATGGTTCATGAGTACAGAGTTTTTACCAAAGAGGATGACAATGCACTTTTTGGCATTGAGCTTGAGGCCATGGCTTTGACACCGGGCATCTGTCTTAGTAAGGCCCTTTTGTAGGATGTCCACATCGTTAGGAGTTTCGATTATGGCTCTTACTTTGCAGTCATCTGTGAACTTCGTTAGCCAAAGACATTCTGTGTTAGCCTGTACTTCAGAAAAGTAGATACCAAACAGGAAAGGACCCAGGACTGAACCCTGTGGTATTCCACTTGTCACTGGTCTGAAGTCGGATTTGGAGTCTGCTACTTTCACAGTGTGGTTTCTGGCAGTGAGCCAGTTGGCAACCCATCTTGTGACATAGGGATTTAAACCTAGTTTAGTGAGTTTATCTACAATTCCAGAGTGGGGGATGGTGTCAGAAGCCTTGGCGAGATCTAGATAGGCTGTGCAAACCACCTTACCCTCATCTACGGCTTTGGTGACTGCTTCAAAGAAGTCTATCAGGTTTAGGAAACATGATCTGCCTTTTACAAACCCAAACTGGGTGGGGTCCAGAGTTTGGAGATTACCAATGTCGTCGTTTATAAGTTCCATGATGATATGTTGCATGGCCTTGCAGACCAGACTCATTAGGCTAATGGGGCGGTAGTTCCCAGGGTCCTTGGTGGCTCCTCCTTTATGGAATGGGATAACTGTCATGTGCCATTCAATGGGCACAAAGCCTGAGGTGAGGCTATGGTTAGTTAAACATGGTGCTTAGGTGGGGTGCCAGTTCATTCTGCAGTTCATGTAGAATGCAGTCTGGGATGTTGGCAGTTCTCGTGGATGCTGTGTTTGTGGCTTTGGAGAGTGTGGTTTTCACCTGTGCAGCCACGATTACAGGAACTTTGCATTCTTTCGGTATAGAGATGAGCCCTTTACAGGGTGAGAGGGGGTAAAATTAGCACTGAGCATATATGCCAGGATGTTGGCAATATCAGTTGGTTCTGCAGATTTAGTGCCATTGTGCTGTAACTCAGAGCAGATCTGAGTGTTGCCATACAGATTCTTGACATAGCTGTAGAATGCTTTGTGGTTTAGAATCAGTGGCGATTTTGTTTTTGTAACTAGCTTTGGAGGATTTTATGAGGGATCTCAGCTTCTTACTGAGGCTGACCAGGGAGTTCCTCCAATCATGGGACTTTACCCTTTTTTTGCAACCGTTTCTTTCTTTCTTTCTTTCTTTCTTTCTTTCTTTCTTTCTTCCTTCTGTTGCAGAGTTTGTTTATGGCAGGGGTCCACCAGATTGGTTTCCTTTTTTGGAGGATAGCATCTTGGTTCTGTTAGGCATAGCACGATCCATGCACTCGTGTAAGTGCTTATAAAGTGCATTTGTGTAGGATTTAGCAGTCGTACCTCTATTGTCAGTCTGCATGGGTGTTGTGAAGTTTGCCACTTCTGTCTTAAGCGTGAAGTTGGCTTTGGAGAAATTTTTACAGTGGTTTCCCTAATGGGGGGTGGGGCAGGATGTGGATGTCTAGGGTGATTAGCTCATGGTCGGATCTGACCAACGAGGAATTGACCTCTGGTGTGGAACACCAGTCACCCATGTTGGTAATGACTAGGTCTAAAGATATTGCTGCCCCTGGTGGGTATGTGGATAAGTTGATCCAAGACGTTGGAATTTATGAATTCCAGAAAATGTTGAGCAAAAGAGTTGGAACATGAGTAGTTTTCCAGTTTAGGGTGGGGTAGTTGAAATCGCCCATTATTAAGGTGTTGGGTTGTACCCTAATATTTTCCAGTGTATCAAGAAATGGAGTCGGAATCCTGGGGCATGGTGGGTGATCTGTAGCAAGTTACCATTTGGATTGTAGTCTTGCCCAGAGTTAGTTGCACTTGGATAATCTCGGATGCATTATGCTGAGCAACTAGCCTGGAGGTGTGGATATCCTTAATGAATATGAACACTCCTCTGCCTTTGGTGTTTCGGTCCAGGTTAGGTGGCTGAATGGTGTGGTATGAATTATAGCCTGGTAATGCAGGGGTGCTCTCTGGAGCCTTGAACCAGGTCGCTGTCACTGCACAGATGTTGATGTTCTCCATTTTAAGGAGTGCCTCGAGTGAATGCATTTTGAGGTTTAGACTTATAGCATTGAGTAGTGTTACCCTCAGATTTTGCTTGCTTATACCTGTTATGGTGATGAATTTGTCATTTGAACCTTGCCTAAAAAAGGCACTATAGGAGTGCCAAGAGCCTTAGCCTTTATCCGGAATCCCAAGGGTGACAGGTGCAGGCCATCTCTGGAAAGCATCGTGGTCTGTCGATCATGTCATCCCAGGCAGACAGATATTGGATCCCCTTAGAAAGACACCAGAAGCTTAGCCAATTGTTGAAGTCAGTCATTTTGTCCTTGTGGCATCATTCTGGGTAATGGCAGGATGCCACTTTGTGCTAGGGTCATACCTGCCTGGGCTACAAGATCGGAGAGCTCCTCCGTGTCTCTTTTCATGTAGTCCATAGAGGTACAATTCAGGTCATTCACCAACATGGACAATGACAGAGTCATATTTGTACTTGTGGAGTGACCTGAGTGTGTGCATTATGTGGCGGATCCTGGCACCTGACAGGCAGCTGATAGTAACTTTCTCCTTGTTTAGCATGGTGAGTGGAACATCAGTGTGCCTGACTATAGAATCACCTATGACTAGAGTGTTGGGTACATTGTTATGCCTTATGGTCTGTGGTTGAGTGGCACACTGAGTTTGTGGGCTATGTGTCATTTGGGTTGTGTTGGGGGTGGCGGAGGTTGCTTGCGTTTCTGCTTTGGAGATCTCTGTTGCTTGAGCAGATTTTTACTGAGAGCCTCTGTGAGTGTAGGTGTGTCTTTTGTGTTTCTGTGTATGTGTTTTGGTGGTGTAGGTTTTTGAGGAACTATGTGATGAGTGTGGTGTGGTGCAGTTGTTTACCTTCTCCTCTCGACTGTCTAGTCCAGTCTTGGGTGAAGAGAGCTTTGCTTCCAGCTGGCTATACAAGTGCATCTCTCACAGGTTGTAGTGTTGGGTGGTAAGAGAAGAGGGTTGTCTGTGTACATGAGGCAATTGCTGCATTGCCCCAAGATGACCAGTTTCATCAGGTAGACAGGAGAAAACACTGGGAGCTGACCCTTAGACATGCCTGGAATAGGTGCTTATTTATTAAGTACTAAAAACTGTTTTCCTCTAGACAAGTGAGGAAAGTTGAGTGCTGTAGTAATTTGTAGCTTATGTAGTGTTTGCAACAACTTCTAAACAAGTGCTAATCTCAAAGAAACAGATTTGAGTGCTAAAGCAAAAAAAAACTGGCTAGTTCTAAGTGAAAATTTGAAGAGCACACTTTATGGCACCGGGAATAGTATAACCCTAGTTAAGCGGCGATGCATAAAGCATAGTTTTTTTTTTTAAATGTAACAATAGCAAATGAGCAAACTGATTTAAACAAATTAACCAATAAAAAGCTAAAAACTGAGCCCTGTTTCAACAGTCTTTGATCAGACAAGTTCTAACTGCACACTCCTGCCACTAGGGTGCAGGGGAACCTTCTCCAAAAAAAGATGGTCTGGATTAGTGCTCAAGTTATACAAACTAAGCTAGATTCAGCAGGTCTGAATTTAGTCTATGCCACAGCAAACAAGGCATACCAATTTCAGAAAGAAACAGTTCAAATAAGCGGGCACAATAAGCCCTTAGCCAGAAACTCCCAACTCAGAAGGGCAGAATCTACCCTCTCCTCCCACAAGAGTAAAGACCACACCTTCTTAATGTAAAATAACTGGCCCGAAGCCCAAATTCTTAAATCAGAACTAATACACTTTTAGAATAACTGACACTAAGCCTTCAATCAGCAACTCACAACTTAGAAGGATGTAAGCTACCTGCCCTGCCACAACAGTGCAGACCACAAACCTTCTTAATGTAAAGCAACTGGTCTGAAGTCCAGCTGCTTCAACCAAAGGCTTAGAATAACAGTTACAATTTAATCAGGCTACTAACAAGCAGTAGTAAATGCAGCAGAATAAAAGCAATTAAGTACTTTTAAGAACAAGCAGCGAAAGCAAAATAAAGTAATAAAGTAGGAAGAAACACAAATATGGTAAAAGCAGATGAATAAAGTGCAATGTTTTTATATAACAAGAGGAAACAAGCAAACTGATTTAAACAAATTACCCAATTAACCAGTAAAAAATCTCAAAACTGAAGCCTGTTCCAGCAGTCTTCAGACAAGTTCTGCACACTCCTGCCACGGGGGTGCAGGGGAACCTTCTCCCAAAAAGATGGCCTGGATTAGTTCTCAATTTATACAAACCAAGCTAGATTCAAGATGCCTGAATCTAGTATATGCTACAGCAAACAAGGTGCACCAATTTTGAGAAAGAAACAGTTCGGATAAGGAGGCGCACAATAAGCCTTTAACCAGAAATTCCCATCTCATAAGGGCAGAATCTAGCCTCTCCTCCCACAAGAGTGCAGACCACAAACCTTCTTTATGACAAATAACTGGCCTGAAGCCAAAATGCTTTAACCAGAACTAATACACTTTTAGAATAACAGACACTGAGCCTTCAGTCAGCAATTCCCAACTTAGAAGGATGTAAGCTACCTGTCCTGCCACAACAGTGCAGACCACAAACCTTCTTAATGTAAAACAACTGGTCTGGAGCCCAAGTGCTTAAACCAAAAGGCTTAGAGTAACAGTTACAATTTAATCACGCTACTACCAAGCAGTAATAAATGGAGCAGAATAAATACAATTGAGTTCATTTAAGAAGTGGCAAAAGCAAAATAAAATGTGCAATTTTTTTTTATTTTTATTTTTTTTTAGTAAAGTGCAAGGAGAGAGGAAGAAGGAGCAGAAGAAAAATTTAAGGTTAAGAACGTAAGTGGGTTGGCCTTCTCAAATGTTCTCTCTGTATTACGTAGATTGAACACCAGACTGGGAGGGGTGTCCTAGATCAAATTTACAGTAGGGGAGGGCAACTGCAAAGCCACCAACTATAACAACACTGCAAGAATAGGGTGGGGGGGACTGTTTCAGGACAGATGAGAAACTGAAAACAATGCCAGAAAATATATAAAATAATTCAGTCAGGCAAAATTAAGACAATGCAGAACTCTGAAAGGTTAAAATGCCAGGAGATATACTTATCAATCAGCAATATATTTCCAGATTGTTTGAGAATTACACTTCAGCCAGAACACCAGCAGTTTCTAACAGTGTATATTCCAAGAAACTGTTAAGAGCATTTTCTAGTAGGGCAGCAGCTACTTCGGTAGTATATTTTAGACATTTATTTGCAAAATATTTCCTTGGAGCTACTATATGAAATATTCTGTAGGGAAAATGAGCTTTAGTAGACTGTTACCTGCAAATCAGAACCACCTTGCCAAAGAAATTGAAAAGAAAGCAATAAATCACCTATTAGGTTGACAGATGAGATCAGACAGGAGGCCCCATGGACTATGATGTTTGCAGATGACATTGTGTTATTTAGTGAGAGTAGGGACCAGGTTGAGGAGACCCTGGAGAGGTGGAGATATGCTTTAGAGAGGAGAGGAATGAAGGTCAGCAGGGCTAAAATGGAATATATGTGTGTAAATGTGAGGGAGGGTAGAGGAATGTGGAAGAGAGGTGAAGAAGAGAGTACAGGCAGGGTGGAGAAGAGTGTCAGGAGTGATTTGTGACAGACGGGTACCAGTAAGAGTGAAAGGGAAGGTCTACAAGAGGGTAGTGAGACCAGCTATGTTATATGGGCTGGTGACGGTGGCATTGACAAAAAGGCAGGAGTCAGAGCTGGATGTGGCAGAGTTAAATATGTTAAGATTTGCACTGGGAGTGACTAGGATGGACAGGATTAGGAATCAGTATATTAGAGGGTCAGCTCAGGTTGGACAGTTTGGAGACAAAGCAAGAGAGGCGAGATTGCGTTGGTTTGGACATGTGCTGAGTATATTGGGAAAAGGATGCTAAGGATGGAGCTGCCAGGTAAGAGGAAAAGAGGAAGGCCTAAGATGAGGTTTATGGATGTGGTGAGAGAAGACATGTAGGCGGTTGGTGTGGCATGATGCAGAGGACAGGAAGAAATGGAAACACGTGATCCGCTGTGGCGACCCCTAACGGGAACAGCCGAAAGAAGATGATGAGACATATATGCAATTGAATGATTTTGACATGCAGGCTAAAGGCATTTTCTACTCAATCCTTTACTGAGACGGGAATAAAATACCGCCTCTGTTGGATCACACTCTAATCAGACTTGCTTGTATAATTTTAAGTTTGTAAATGGTGTATTGATGACTTAGTTCACATAGTCTGAAATAATGAACTTTTTGGTGCATAGCTTGATAATGTATATTGCACTTTCCATCTTACATGCTTTTCATATCGAATTCTATGCTTCTGTATGTTATATTATTATAAAAGAAATGCAGTGAGAATTTTTTTTTTTATAAGACTTGGAGGCAGATATATGTAATGAAATACTGAATTGTATCTACTGTGTAAAACTGTACATGGAAGGCTTATATTCACCTTTGCAATTAATCATTGTGTTACTGCTGTATTATAAATATCGCTGTGCATTTTAATGCTTATTCTTCTGTTGTGGCTGAAGAGGGTCCTTCTTCCAGCCTACCCAAATATAATACATAAATATCTAAATAAATAAATAAATAAACAAATGCATGTATAGACATGCACCAGCCATAAGTTGGAGGCACAGTGTTGAGGCAATACAAAGTTAGCAAAGCCGTGCTTCAAGGAGCTGTCCACCTCCAAGAAAAAATGTAAGCTGCCGTGCATTTTTCCCAAATGTTAAGATTTATTGTTAGTGATTCTTCTGAATAAGGATACTGCACTTATATAATCTTAGAGAAATAGGTAATTACTAGTTATGCAGTCCAGGAGACTTTAAGGAACCTAACCCAGATTCCCAGTAGCTGCAAAGCACTGTCTGCCTAAGTAAAGAATTCCTTGTTCCTTCCCTTGCTTGTGGATGGGAAATTGTCACCTGTTCTATTTACAGTTCTGTGAGGTGTGATTCACTGAGTCAGTATCACTGCAAACTGCTTTTGTTTGACATAAACATTGCCCTTTTCCTCACACTATGCAAATGTGGACTTAATACATACAAGTTGGTGGCACTACTTTGACAGTTGCAGAGTGTAATAATCAGTGTTTTAGATTTGATGAATTGGCCCTTGCTGAATTCTCCATTGCTGAGTTTACATGAATTCTCTTTACAAATGATTTCTCATTTTTAAATCCTTTATACTAATTATTTATATATATTTTTATTTTTGTTGAGCACTGGGTATTCATCTATGTAAGTGTGTTATTTGAATGAGGTCACAGTTAATGAAAGCCTGCAGCTCATAGTTCAACAGTGGTCATGAAGAGCATGTGTATCATATCATGCTGTTGTCAGTTTAGTCCAAAAGGAAATGTGTTTTTCTGGAATAGAACAGTTTTCCTGAAGTTCCTGACTTTTCCATAACTGAATTAGTGTATATAAATAAAGAGGGATTCACATTGGTGTTTCCCACTGCAAAGATAAAGTTTTGTAATCTATTTTTTCTGAGCTGTGCATTTTTTTTTTTTTTTTTTTGTGCTTCGAGTTTGATTTGTAGTGTTTGGTTTTGGTATCTGTTAGTTGTTTTGTTTTGTATGGGGTAGTTTAATTTTGTGTGTTTCTTTTTAAACATAATTACTTTATCTGCCTCATGCACACTTCAGTGCTTTTGGGGGGGGGGGGGCAGTAGTTTGTAAAAGTTCTGGCTATGTATATGGATGCTTCATACCACCTGCATCATTACCATTTAAGGTGTGAGATAACCATCGATTCTCCCAGGAATGAATGAGACAGCTTAAGAAATGTGGCAGGCATATTAGAAACAGAATATAGGTCAACACAAATGTTATGGTTCACAGTTGCAGAAATCCTTTCTTAGAGGTTTTTGCTATGATTAATGTTGCATAACTGCAGTTTCAAGACATTCTAGCATTATCACAATGTATTAACTCATAGTAACTTACCCTGCAAAGTATATATCCAGTTTAACTGCTAGTGTATGTCAAGATTTGTTAACCTATTTTTTTAAATAAGTAAGAGATTAGTGGTAACAGTGAAAAGGAAATGAGGATAGATGGTGTTGCGAGTTAAAAACTATCTTAATTTATGTACAAGTTTTAAAGTTGTATAACTTTGATGGCGCATTAAAGCCCTCCTCCACACTGTGGGCTTTACCCACCCTTCTCCTTTACCTAATTTAAATACCTCCAACCTTGTCATACCTTAGGATAAAAATGGTATCACTTGTTTGAACATGATGTCTTTGAACAAGTGTGTCTTTACTACTCTGGCCCTCAGCTGGCAGTCTCAGTACTATCATACCAAAATTGGAAACATTTCTAATTTTAGATTACTTCCATTAAAGCAGCAAGTTACAGGCATCTATGATCTCTGGATCTTGATGCTGTCCCACTGAAGGCACTTTATTACCATGCTGTTCTGCAAATAACTTTCTATAAAAAAAACAAAAAAAAAAACAAATAAGCTCCTAGTACCTCAGATCATGTTTAATCGGTGAAAAATTGACTGGAAATTTCTTTATGGTGGTAAGATCACTGATGTACAGCAGTTTTTCTTATCGGCATTCATTTTCTATAGTAATTCATTCTTAAGATGTATCCGTTATTGCATTCATATGAAATAATAGCTGATGGGCATGGTTCATACATTGTCTTCCCTTTGTGGCACACTAATCTGTGACAGCAAGGAAAGTGAGATGCTCTACAATCTTTACAATGCTGCAATGTATAATTTCTGTCACTGGGTAAGTTATTTGAAAATCAGATGGGTTGTAACATTCCTTAACATTAAAATTGATATTTAATGGTTATTTCTGCCTAAGATGTAGTTATTCCAGTTTGCACTGGCTAACATAATTATAATCAAGTCTACCTTTTTTAAACTCATTAAAGAGAGACCACATCTTATAGTAGTTAAGCTGCAGTAGAAGCAAAACAGCTCCCTGGTATTTTAATATACATGGATTCTTGCACTTCTCCTACCTTTTTACAAGCATTTTTGTATATTAATATTGATGCAATAACTAGTATTTTAATGTAATCTGACATAGAGGTAGCGGGAGCCGGGGAAATGTTATGGCTAGGCTTGTATAGGCCCTAGGGCTGATAGCCTAGTACCAACCTATGAACCTATATTCGAATGCTTCGGTTTTAAATATATACATGGAGATTAATTGTTACATCACTCTTTGTGTCAGTCTTGTAAGTTTCAGAATGTCTTTGAGCATTTCATATTATTCACATAATGTATGCAGTTCATAAACAGCAAAATCCCACATTTAAATTAGAAGAAATCTGGTTACCCAAGTGACCTGCTTTGTTTCCAGTAAATTACACACAAAAAGAGTATATACCACTTCACAGACAAAGATGAATAAATTAATGAGGATTCTGCTTGCAGATAGCTTTTAACACACACGTACGTTTTATAATCTTAGTAGTTGTGTGGGCAGATGACCTACGGAGATCTTTGCAGTTTATTTTCCAAGCAGAGACACTGCTACATCAAGGGTATTGATGTCTTGGTATTGGTCATTTTAATGAGTCACTTGTCAGATTTCCACAGATATGTACTCTGGTGAATTGTGGGTGTCTGTTCATCAGTTAATCATCTGTGAGAAATACCATCATTAGCAGGCCTGTTAAAGTTGTTTTTATACTGCTGTCTTTTCAGACATGTTAAGCCACTGTCATTACACGAGAATTCTGCTTCATTTTAACAGACTTATTAGCAGCCCTTTCTTGTTTGGAAACTGTTTTATTCCAGAGTATACAACATGGGGTAAGAATTGCATTTATTTTGGAGTTAGTTATTTATTTGGCATTTGATTACCGGAAAACTAGAAAAGTCTGACTGGGTAGAAACCCATTTTCAGCAGATGTCCAGGGAGAAAATCATTACAAAACATTTTAAGAACAATTTTACAATCTTCAAAAGCAAAACAAAAATATCTGCAGTTTAAATAATTATAACAAATTAGACATAAAATCATTGATTAAGAATCAATACATGGTATATGACAATCATTTAATATTTAGAGAAATTTTAGACAGTTTGTAGAGAAATTAAAGGTAAATTGGTCTAATACAAGTAGGAATCGTAATATGAAGTGAGGGAAAAACAAGCTTAATGTATATTTAGAGAAAAAGCCAGGGAAGACAATTAGATAGCAAAAGGGAAGTAATAAGAGAAGGGAGAGTGAGGATGTATAAGGAATGAAAAGGTACTTGTTCACATTTAGGGATATAGTTTCTCCTGGTTTTGAGCAATAACAAAGCCAGATTTTAGCTAGAAAGTCTTTCAGAGTGGTTTAGAAAGATGGGAGAGAGGGTATAGACCTGATGGATAAAAGTAAGGAGTTCCAGGCCTTAGCAACCTTGTACAAGTACACACAATTCCCACCAGATTTGCTAGGTTTGTATTCAGTAGTTTTTGGCAACTGGATTGCTATGACCTTCTAGAAACATAGTTGTGTAGAAAGTTTTTAGTGGTGTAGAGGCAGATTGATGCTTGATAATTTTGTAGGTGGTAAGAAGTTATGTATATCTTAGTTGATGTGGCAGTTATAACCAATTTACACTTTTCAGTGCTATACACTGGTAGGTTCTGAAAGGGGTACATGCTGCAAATTTAGCATCTTTGTTATAGCATTGTTCAAGTTTTAATTTTGTGAAGCCTGGAGGTTAGGAAGGGAGCACCATAAAGATGAGTGGGAGGAGATAAGTAGTGGCAAGTGTAGTTTTAGTCGCATTGGTGTGAGAGTCTTTGGCTCTATAAAGCATCCCTAGTTTTTGATGAGTTTTTCTTATGCAGTTTTGTATACGGAGGTCGAATGTAAGATTGTCATCCACCATCACCCCTAATAGTTTGCTATGAGAAGTGACTTTAATGATTGTATTATCAAGAGAGAGGACTTTAAATTTTGTTTTTTCATGACAGAGGGATTTTGGGGGAAAAGTATTAGTTCGTCTTTCTTGGGTTGAGCATGTGTTAGGAGCCATGCTTCAGGGGCTGTTAAAGCATCCAGAGTAATTTTTTGGAGGTGTACCATGTCATCAGATGTGCAAATGAACTGTTAACTATATATAAACATGTATAGACCAAGTTCTTATAAAGAAGGTATTGCACTATAATATGTACCATATTTTAAACGTAAAGTTAGCAGCAAACATAACTTATGAGCACTGATATGCGTGCACACTTGGATGCTAACCTCAATTTGCATCAACTTCTGTTGACATTCAGTGGAATCTGATGTATTGCCCCCAAATACCCACTAAACACAGCTGCCACTTTGCAAAGATGACTAGGAGGCACAACTCTCAACTTCTTTGCTCAAGTTCTGTAGAACTCCAAAAGTAATGGCAGAATAAATTCTGTAAATCGGGAAGAATTTGTAAATATTGCTCTAATTCACTTGAAAAGTTAATAGAGTAAGTTTTGTATCAACAAGCATTTTTCTCAACAATAAGACATATGTAGTTCTAGTGTCTGACATTATTGACTGAACCAAACATTTTACAAAGGTCAGGACAAACACCTGATACAAAATCAGGGGCAGTCAAGGTGTGCTTGGAACCTTGGTCAGTTAAGTGACTTCCAAAGTATTCCAAACTAAGAAATGTACCAGCTCAGAATACAAAAAAAAAATGTTTATTAGTATTAAACAACATGGATAAGTGCTTTCATTTATTTATTTATTTTATTTTACATTTCCTGACCGGGTTTGTCCGACTGAGCTTAGTAGCTCTTTTTCAGCGGAGGCCCAGGGAGAAGAGCTCCAACTAAGTATACAAGAAAAATTGACATACTCAATTTACAAAATAAGCAGAGTTATAACATAGAACAAGCAATTGAAACATGTATACAGTGTCAAATTACATACAGGCATACAGTATTTATTAAACAGCATAATAACACACAGTAGACTAAATCATCTAATAGGTTTGAACAGTGTGGGACATCTGGTAGGATTAATGGATAACTTTGCCTAAGGAAGACAAATATAGTGAAAAGTCCATTGACTTTGTAGGTGTTCTCTGGTAGCAGCTCTAAAAATTTTCTGTTTATACAACCTAACTTCGAGTGGGAGGCTGTTCAAAACTTTGGTGGGGTTATAGCTGTAGAGGTTACATCCAAATTTAGTGTTTGGTTTATAAGTTAGTAGGAGGTCTTGGGTGGGGAGAGGTCTAGCAGGAGAATAATGGGAGATTAGAGTTGAGAGTGTGAGGCAGTAGGAAGGTTGGTAGAGGATGCAGTGGATAACCTGGTGCTGGGAGAGAAGGAGCAGATGTGGTAGTTCAAGCCAGTTTAGCTGTATCAGAGAGAGGCAGTGATGGGACTTATAAGTTTGCTGGGCTGCAAATTTAGCTGTCTTGTAGGTAGATTCAAGTTTGTTAAGGAGAGTAGAGTTAAGACTTGTGAAAATCTGAGAACTATACAGTAGAGTAGGTAATAAGTAGGCATGAGAAAGAGTTATCGTAGCTTCCATGGAGAGAGATTTTTTGTTATGATATAGGAGACCTAGTTTCTGGTTAGTTTTCCAGATGCAGCTGTTGACATGTAAGTCGAATTTGAGCTGATCGTCATTAATAACTCCTAGTAGCTTTGTGTTGGATTCAGCCTCACTTAAGGTGTTCTTTAGAGACTGTATTGAGAAGGAGGATTTGATATGATTAAGGTTTTTTGGTAGAAAAAGTAGTCAATTGTTTTTCTTGGGGTTAAGTATTAGCTGATTTTTCAGAGAGCCAGTGTCCGACAGAGTTAAAGGTAGACTGTGTGGCAGAGACGTGCTGAATGGGGAGTCAGCAATAGTGATGACAGAGTCATCTACATATTGGACTAACGATGATAGAGGACAGGAGGAGTAGAGAGAATTGGCAAAGATATTAAAAAGTAGTGGTCTAAGGATGGAACCTTGTGAGACACCCATTTTAACTGGAAGAAGCAAAGAGTGAGCAGAAAGCCATTTCACTGCTTGGAGTCAGTAAGAGAGGTAGCTAGAAAACCATGCTACGGTCACTGAGGAGAAGCTGAGAAGTTAATTTTTGAGTAGAAGAGGCTGGGACATGGTGTCAAAAGCCTTAGAAAGGTCTAAGGATAGACGGGAGATAAGTTTGTGGTTTTCTCTAGCAAGGGATATGGTATTTAGGAAGGATAGTAGGGCAGTGATGGTGCTATGAGTTGGTGTAAGCAGATTTTCCTGATTTAAATAGTGCACAACTTGTTTATGAATGCATTTTTCAAGAATTTTGGAGAGTGGTGGCAGGATAGCAATAGGTCTGAAGTTGGTGATGTCTGTGGGGTTACCTCCTTTGTGTATGGGTATGGTGTACAATTGCTTCCAGATGGTTGGCACTTTAGTATCTGAGATACAGCGGTTGATTAGGATAGAGACAGGAAGAGCAAGAGAGTAAGCAGCTATATGAAGAAATAGAGAGGGGATATTGCCAACAGGGGGAGACTGAGCAGCCAAGTGCTCCGGATTGTGTGGAATGCTCCGCATTTGCGATAGATTAAGTCCACTGTTCTGCTGCTCCACAATGAGCAGCCATTGCTCCGCTTTGTGACTTTTGACTGACTTGTATATCACAGTTACAGCCAAACGATATTGCAATATACAAGCCAGTCAAGTCATTTACATCTTTAAGAAAGCAAGTGGACTTTTTGTGCCTGACAGTGCAGTTCTCCCTCCCCTTACGGGCTCAGTACTGCCCTCCCTGCTGCTTATGTTCCATTCAGAAAACCTGTGCTCAGATGACCAAGGGAACACCCCTTTTTTACTGCATACTCAGATATCCGGGGACTAGTTTTATTGGATGTGAGCGAGCATCTTAGACTAATGAGCATAATTTCAACATGTTAAGTTTTGCTTCTAAGAAATGGAAGCAGTGTTAACAACATCACTGGACTCATTGCAGATTTACTGTAGCCACTAAGGTTTGGTTCTTCACAGCTATCCCGAGTCAAAACTATGTTTGCATACTACAAATCTCAGCATGTTTTTCTTATTTTCACAGGGAAGCTTGAATGGTTTGAATGATGAACCTATGGCAGAAAGCAGGATGCGCTATCAGGGCAAACACTTGTAGTGGGGAATCATGCAGGCAGATTTAATGCAGTCCGGACCCCCCCCAATCATTCTTTAAAATGAGGTCATATAATCTGCCTATGCTCCTTACAAACTCAGTGAATTTCTTGTTGTAGACAGAAGGGGGGGGGGGATTTGCATTTTAAAGGGACAGAAGTAGTAGCCCCAGTAATTGGAATCTTAACTCCACTAAAGACACTTACCCATCTGTCTTACCAGTCACAGGGAGTGGTGTACAAGAATTGGCCACCTTCACATATTTTGAATAAATATCTCAAAATAAGAAAACATGCCCTGGCTGAGACTGGGAAACCCTTTGAGCAGGGTGGCCCTTTGACCGCAGGGTCTGCCGTTGCCTAAAACAATTGAATTCTTTCGAGCTGCCTTTTTAACTGGGGAAAATGTGGAGGGGTTGGAAAAGCAGGTGCTGAACAGAATTTTTTTAATAATTACATTTGAATACCTTTATGTAACTATTTGTTACTGAGTATATTGCATTTTATCAATGGTTTCTGCTGACTTTGTTTTATTTGATGTGTCCTATTGAATTTTTAAAATATACAGTATTCAATCACTTAGTACTTCTGGCAGAAAGCCAGGTCCCATGGAAATGGTGTGTTTTCGTGCAGTGTGAAAATAGGGTGTTCCACATTTTGACTGTTTGTCACACATTGCTAGGGTCTGTGTTCCGCATTGGCCTCTTAAGAGGTTGAGACCTATGGAGGGAGAGCAGGGTTTTATATTAGAGAGCAGGGATTTGAAGTAGCTGGAGGGTACAGGTTTAAGTGAGAATTTGTTAGTAGTATCTAAGTTATGTACAGATTCTGTATAATTAGAAATATTGCTTTGTGTGGATGGGTTGGAATTTGGGTTAAGTAGTTTGGATATGGAGTCGATGAAGTAAGTGTTGAAGGTGGAGGCAGTATCCTCAGGAGTTTGATCTGGATATTGTTTAGGAGAGCTGGGATTACTGGTGTGTAGAATTTGGTTTATTGAGTTCCAAAATTATTTTGGATTGGATCTCAGGGCAGAAGGGTGGGGGTTATAGTAGAAGTCTCACTTGTCTTTATTTAGGTGTTTTTTGGACTGATTTCTAAGTTCTTTAAATATTTGCAGATCAGCAAGGAGCTTTGTTTTTGTCCATATTTTCCATGCTTTATCTCTCTTTTTTTATTAGAGTGCGGGTGGCATTGGATAGCCAAGGAGAAATATTAGACTTTACCCAGTAGGGGGGCTAGAGAGTTAAGAATATTAAGGAAGACTGAGTTAAAAGACTGGACAGCATCATTCAGGGGTAGATGATGGAGAAAGTTCCAATTTATTTCAGAAAGGAGAGATTTAAAAGTTTCAGGGTGGAAGTTAGATAATTTTCTGCAGGTTATGCATCTGTGTGGTTTGATATGGTGGGGAAAGTATCTGAGGACATTTATAGGGGAGTGGTCACTAAGGGAGTTGGAAAGAGTCTTAAGGTTGTGATATTTGGAGGGATGGGAGACTAGTATCCAGTCTAATAGGGTGCTAGTTGCTAGTAAGTTGTTTGTGCGTAGGCTCAGAAATGAGTTGTGTAAAGCTGTACAGATTTATGTGCTGAGAGGCGTGAGGTGAGGAGAAGATTAGCCAGCTGATATTAACATCACCAAGAAATGACAGTTTCATTAGCGATGTGTTGAGAGAAGTATGAGAGTACTTTCATCTGAAAATTTATCAGACTTAATAAGAACAAAATTCTCATACAACTTTGCCATTATATAATCAAACCAACCAATCAAAACACAATCCCCTAATTAAGTCATTCATTTAAATAAAACATTAAATTAATTAAAAAATACAGCAAGAAAATAACATTACTTAAAATACAGGTCTTATTAGAATACAGTCATATTAACACAACTGTACGACTGATGTGATACTTATAGCTTAGCTGCTCATATCTTTAGGACACTGTTGATACTTATGTTGTCATTTAACCCTGGGGGTCTTGCCGCATCAAGTCTTAATTGCCAGTATAATTCTTTATACTCTAGTCTGGCTTCCCAAGGTCCCCCCTTGAGTCTTGTTTCACTTGTTCCAAAATAAAAAAAAAGTGTATTTACAATCAACACATTCCCTAGAGTGTCTAAAAAGAGCATTCGTGTCCTTCCTATGTGTAACATCATAGTTGTGTTCATATGTATGCTTCCTAATAGCTCTCTCTGTCTTTCCTACATAAAAACTTGAGCATGTAATACAGATAAACAAGTAGACCACACCTTTACTGTTACAATTAAAATGCCCTTTTGGTTTAAAACGAAACCCATAGTCTCCAGGTACATCTCATTTTTATCAGCCATAAATCTACACTGGTTACATTAACCACACCTGTAGGTGTCATCCCTCTTGTTTTGAATGTTCATTCTAGATACATTACCAGCCTCCGGAATTTCCTTTAAATTCCTATTTCTTCTCCTGACAAATGCTGGAGGACCCTATATTTTTCTACTAACATCTGGGTTAAAACGTAGCACATTCCACTATTTTTTAATAATATTTTCTACATCAGTAGAGTTGGCAGAAAAAATATACACAAATGCCAAGTCTTGTTTGTTGGTGTTAACCATGTTTGGAATCTGTCCTGTTTCTCTCTTACCCAGAAGTGGGGAATATTTCTGTTCTCTCTCCTTGCATACCTCGTCTGCTAATCTGTCTATTGGGGTGTTAGGGTAACATCTTTCCATAAACAAACTCTTCACAAATATTATTTCATTCTCAAAGTCTTCTTGTTTAGTGGTCATTCTAGATGCCCTAATCATTTGTGCCTTCACAATCCTCTTCTTTTGGTAATATGTGTGTTCACTTAAATAGTGTACATAAGTGTTGGAATATGTATCCTTCCGATAAATTCTAGAATGAAATTTATTATTCTCAAAATCTTTATACAAGTGGACTTCTAAATAATTAATAACCTCTCTTGAATGTCCACTGGTAAATGTCAAAACATTTGTAGTTCTTATGTATTTAAAGAAAATTCTTCCAACTCTCCAACATAAGCAGTTAAGTTATAAGTATCGCATCAATCGTCCAGTTGTGTTAATATGACTGTATCCTAAAAGACCTGTATTTTAAGTTATGTTATTTTCTAGCTGTATTTTTTAATTAATTTACTGTTTTGTTTAAATGAATGAATTCGGGGATTGTGTTTTGATTGGTTGGTTTGATTATAAAAGGGCAAAGTTGTATATGAATTTTGTTCTGATGAAGTCTGACAAATTTTCAGATGAAAGCGCTTAACCTTGTTGTTTAATACTAATAAACTAGTTTTTTGTATTCTGAGTCAGTACATTTCTTAGTTTAGAATGATGCTTTTGTTTTTGGTTTTACTTGACTTCCAAAGTATGTCAGTCAAGTTTATGAGCAAGGCCTTTTTGTGTGCTAGATATGCATTTTACTTCCAACTTGCCACCTTAATTGATGATTAGTGATTGCATTACCTGCTGCTTAACTTGATTCAAGCATTTCATCTCATAAAAAAACTGAATGTGTAAAATAAATAGGAATTCTTTATTTGCATTTTGTTACTGAGAATGTTTGCCCATTTTCACTGTTGAGACAAGTTCATGTCTGGTTCTGGTAGGCTTGGCAGTGCAGTAGGATGAGGAATGAAAGAATGTACAGCATAAGACTCCCTTTCCTTTTGCATTTGGAAACTAGCAGATAGTAGTGGAGTGTTTGCAACTGCTCAGAGTAAGGACCCACAATCCCGTCAGTTTAAGGTGTCATACAGTAAATTAAGACACCAGACAGGGTTAGACATGTTCATGTGATGTTTTATACCTCTTCTGATAAGAAAGACAAACTAGGGCAGTGGTTCTCAGATGGGTGAGTCCCGCTGTTCTGTGGATACCTAGGCTTATTTCAGAGAAGGCCCAAGAAGGTTTGGAAGTGCTGCATGCTTGCAGTATTAATTCTTCATTACTAATTTTTTATATGTCTGACTATAGAAGGTATTCAGTCAATGTAAATAGCATGGCTAGTTAAAAGCAAGCTTCCAGAATTAATGAAAATTAAGCTTAGTTTGTTTTAGAACTGTTAAAAATGTCATACTAGAAAAGACACGGGCTTCATTACAAACAGTCTCATCCTTTTTTCTTAGTATCTGTTGTGCACTGGATTCTGTTTGGAATGCCTTGTAATCTTTATTATTTATAAATAGTTCTGTGGTCCATGCTGCTATGCTGTGAACAACAATGTGATGTATTTAGCATGTTGATAATAGTAATCTGTAGTCACTGTGGTGAGTTTAGTGAAGATTAAATAGGGCAAAAGTTTATCCATATTCGGTTGGAAATGAGACCAGTCTGGTGTTAATATTGTGATTTGCATCTTATCTTAATTTCCTACCTTAGACATATAGCATTATGGGAATATTCCTTCTGTGACAGTCTCTCCACCCCCATGCCTGTAATCAAGGAGCCTCATTCCTCACCACTGACACCAGTGAGAGATGGTCACTTCTTCTTCTTTCGGCTTTTCCAGGTTAGGGATCACTACAGCGGATCATCTGTCTGCTCATGAATGGCAGTGGGGTTTTTACAGTGTCTAGTTGCCAGCCCAGCATCCAACCTTCCACAGAAGGCACACACATGCATACACTCATGCCTAGGGCCAATTTAGAGTGTCCAATCCACCTACAGCATGTCTTTGGGATGTGGGAGGAAACCGGAGCACCCAGAGGAAACCCACATGACCACAGGGAGGGCATGCAGACTCACACAGAAGGCACCCCAGCCGAGGATCGAACTGGACAACCTCTTGCTGTGAGGTGGTAATGCTAACCACTGCACCACCGTGGCCGCCCTAGTGAAAGACAGCCACTAAAAACAGGAATAGTTTTGCACAGTATTTTCAAATGCAGCTCTCTGCATCAAACACGATTTCCCCCAAGAGCACACAGGGAACACACTTCATTCCTGGAACTATATTCTCTCTCCAGATCCCATACAAGACTCTCTTTGGAGCACTGTGTTCCAAGTAGCTAACACACCCACACTTGGGTGTTTGATTTGCACACTTACCCATTCACTCACTCACTTGCGTGCTCACACACACTCACTCTCCTGGAAAGGGCTGGCACAAATCTGCTAGCATTGCCCCCTTTTGCCCAGACACTAAAGTAACTGAACTGCCACCAGTCAACAACTCACAGGCTTTTACAAGAATATCCAATTATACTGAGTAAAATCAATACTAATATAAATGGTCAAGTGTAACCAAAGCAGCCAGGATTTTCAGAGTGGCCAAGGCATCACTAAAATAAGTGCAAGTACTCTCAAGATGTTAAAAGTATTCTCAAAAAGACCAGCTACAATGAAAGGTCTAAAAATATTTAATAATTAATAATAAAGTAAAAAACATGAGAATACGAAATATCTAAGTACAGTAAATATCAGAGTTTCAATCACAAGAGAAATAAAAATAACAGTTGGACAGATTCAAACAGATGTATAAAAACAATACTCAACTAATCTCACTATATTTTCTGACTGTCTGAAGAATAACTGTTCACTAGCTAACTTAATTAATACAGCAAGCAAGATTAGATGATGAAATGCTTACTTCCACAAGGTAAGCTGATGAGCTTCTATCAGACTGAACTGTACAACTACTAACTCAACTGAACTGACTGTGGTACAGTACACATTCAGAGCTTTGCTAAGATCTGTAGCAGTACCTGAAAGGTATAGAACAATTTCAAAAACATCTACTCTTCACATCCAGAATTCTTTGTTTAATCATATACATTTAATCATTTATAGTAACACTCTTGATACATTTTAACACAAGCATGTGTACAAGTCAGTGTGATAGTCAAATGACAAAATTATTTGCAAAGCTCCAGCTAACTATGCTGGCATATGTTACACATGCATTGCCCTACTGTCCTTGGCACAGATGGCAATACCTCACATCATCACACCTTCATAAATGCAAAGGTGATTTATGACTGTATTTTTAAGTCACAAAATTTTATGGTGTTATCCCATTCCATCCACCCACAACCCCTTTTTCCTATATTTGGACATGGGGTCAGGGTCACTTCAACAGTAACTATTATCTAGAGTCATGATTTACACTGCTGGGAGGATAGCCCTGCCATTATCTTCCATACATGCACTCACAACTATGGCCAATTTGGCGTGTCCAGTCCAACTACTGCATGTCTTTGGAATGTCAGAGGAAACTGAAGCTCCCAGTGGAAACCCATGTAAACACAGAGATGACATGCAGACTCCACAAAGAAGACACTTCATCAAAGAATCAAAATGGGAAACCACCTGCTGTGAGGTGATAATGCTATCCACTGTGCCACCTGGTGTATTGTTTTAATGTTTGAAAAAGTAGTATAGCTACTGATTTGCAAAATAAGCAGTTGCAGTATAAAGTGTATGTTGTTACTACTGACTATGCAGTGTCATGAAATCCATTTATTGGAAGAAGGGGGTTGGCTGTAAGGCTGTACGTTTCCAGTGCAAGTGCATTTCAGATTTATGCTGCAAGGCATTGTACACTGCACTGCTGCATACCTCTCAACCTTTTAGTGCAAGAAATGTGGACAAAGCCTAAAGTAATGGGAGACAATGACCCAAACAGGGGGACAGATTTTAAATATTGCTCTTATAAACTTAGAAAGTTGCTAGAATAGCAAGATTTGTTAGCATGCATTTTCAGATGGATATGAAGTCAAAATTGAAATATATGTCCTTATTTAGTTTGGATTTAGTGACTTCAGTATTCAGTAATTTGCCAGAAAACCACAAATTTTATAAGGAACAGACCAGAAATATGAGGCAAAAATCTGGACATTCTGTATAACTCTGCATAGCTGAGAGGTGTGTATTGTTGACAGACTGTATAATTAAAAAAAAAAAGAATGAACATTTTAAGGTCCTGCTTAGTAGTGAAAGTTTCGTATTTCATGTTTACTGCATGCGATTTGGACTTTAATCTAAGCTGCTGATTAAGCTAATTTTTGAAGTAGAAGCCATGTAACTATGATACATAACCCACAGCAAACATAGACTTGATATTCCATTGGTTTCAGCATCTTACTTCCATTGATTGCATCATGTCTTTACTGCAAGCTGATAAGAATGTTAAAACAGTGCTACAAACTGTGTGCATTATACCGAAAGTGGGTAGATAGTTCAACATTTTCCCATTACTGGCGTTTGACATTTAGCCCTCGAACATGAAAGCTTGATGATACCCAGCACAAACAGACTAAAATGCAGTCTTTTAGAAATATGTTTTGGTAGGCATAGTTCAAATCATATTGATATTTCCCAGTGTGTTTTTTCCTGAAAGTACTGCTGAAATAATTAGATACATGATTCCAGCTGTGGTGCTGTACTGCATACTGCTAATGCTTACCTAGCGGTGTTAAGTCTGTATAAAATGCTCATTGTATTGTTTAGATTTTTGCATTCAGCTTGGAGAATTTACACATGTGTGTCTCTAGTGATTGTGTAATCTACTGTTTGAAACTGTACCTCTGAACCTGTACTGTTAAGTTGACACTCCATACTTTTTTTCCTTTATTCATTCCATTCTCTTTTGTCCCACTTTTTGTTGTATCTTTTTGTTCATAACCCAATTTTTTTTGAATTGTTTGAATTCTCATGTTTGCCTCTCAGTAATTAATTGCATGGCACTGGAAAGCAGTTAGGTTTGCAGGACTGCTTATCTTTTGGCTTCTAATTTAAAGGAATACTCTTCTTCATTTAATGGAGATTGCAGCAAAATTGATCTTTTTGATGTTATCTGATGAAATCAAAAGTGAAGAGTCTTTGTGTATAGTACTGCTTTTTTTTTTTAAAATTACTGCTTAATTGCTTTTGCAGTCATGCCTGTACCCTTAGGCTGATAAACCTAGCATTGTCTACATGGCACCCTAGTAAGATTGAATAAGTGAATCGTTGTGCTTCAGTGATGATCACTGATATGTTTGTGGAGCAAGTTGGAAAGAGTTCAGATATTGCCATCCATAATAGATCAGGGATAATTTCAGCTGCAAATATGAAAAGAAGTCATAAATACAGTTAAGTAGAAAATGAGAGAAAGCAGTCAGTATAAAAATCAAACTTGGGCACTAAGCAGATGTTTAGGATAAAACCTTACTAGTATGTCTTAATCAAATAGCATAGTAATCAGTAACACAAGAGTTATTTTATCAGTAGTTGCAGAGCAGTGTATGGAGGAGAGAAGGAATGAGCTAATAAGTTAAAAAATAAGTTAAATAATAGGAAGGAGAAAAAAATGCTTCACTGACAAAAGTCAATTTGATACTCAGGACTCCTAGATCAAGAAAGCAGACATGCATTGTTGTAAGGTGTGGTTTGTTTTAAGATGGAAAAATAAATTAAAACTCGCTACTTGGAAGAGTTTACATTTACTTTTTACTGTAGCCTGAATGGCAAAATGGTTCAGGGTTTGATCCTGACCTCCAATCAATGCCTCTATAGTTTGCATATTATCCTTGTGCATCTGTGGGGGTTCCTCCCATCTCCAAAAATGTTTTTTGTGTTTCCACCTCAAACCCAGCCAAAATACTGAATGAAGTTATGGGCAGCAGCACAGACTTCTGCAAAACTCTTCTATGATAAGCACTGACTGAACAACCAATTTTTGCTTTGACTGTGATATATACTATCCTCTAAGAAGGAGAACATTGGTCATTGAGTGTATACCATGTCAGGTCTAGTCACATGACAGTGTAAATATTGGCTCTAGATAGTGATGAGTAATGTCATCAAAAAAGGGGCATTGGTATTTGCCAGAGGTAAGTGAGTTAAGGATCTGGCCTACTCAGACCTCTTGCCAGGGACCCGTGTAATGGTGGGAGAGGTTAATGTGCCTCAATTTGTTAAGGTGTGCACAGCATGAAGTCCAGCAGCTCTGGGTCAGTGAGATACTGTTGCCCAGCCTGGGTTACCAGGGATAACTTTATGTGAAAACTGGACATAAAACCTGCTAACCAAGAACTAAGGATTGCTGCACTGAATATAGGTTCACTAACAACATGTAGCTTGGAAGTGCTTGACATGAGGTGAGGAGGAGACTGGACATCCTGGGTATTCAGGAGAGAAGGTGAAGGATGATGCAGCAAGGTCACTTGACTTGGGATCTTGATTCTGTTACTCAGGGGGATGAAATAAGAGAAAAGATGTGTGCATTGTGGTGAGGAAAAGCCCACTGAAGATAGTGAGGGATGTCATCAGAATTAGTAGTAGACTCATGGCAAGTCAGATTGCAGTGTAAAGAATGAGCAGTATTCATAATTTCTGCCTATACCCCTCAGCAGAGTTGTGATGCTGGGGAAGAATTGCATTTGTGCAGTAGTTGCAGTGTCTACTAAATAAAGCAGGACAACTTGAGTTTTTGTTCGTAAAGGGGAACCTGCATCTTTCTGCTAGTTTGGAGAAGCTTTCGTCTGAATGTAACTTAGACTTATTTAGAATCACAAAACAACACAATACAAAATAAATTTAAATAGCTCACTTTAAAAATCACATGAAGAACTTCATCCAATCAAAAACAAATTGACACAATTAATATTCTTAAAAACGTGTACAAGAAATAAATATATTTCTTAATAAACGTAACCATTAAAAATACATAAAAAATACAAAAACATTTAAATAATTATGTACATGGAAAAAAACATAAAGAAGTCTAAAGGTACATTCAGATGAAAGCTCTTAATTGTGTACTGAAAAACTTTACCGATCGCCACCGTGTTCCTTGCTGCTTTCCAACCTCTGGATATAGCATATTTTTTAATGGGTTGTGGTGCTTGGTTTTATGATAGCAACTCAAAGCAGCATGTGCGAAGAGTACAGAACAGAGGTGTGGCAGAGCCAGATAGAGAGGCAAGTGGAATCATGGCTGGTTCAGCCAGGTGCCAGTCTCACAAATCACTGCCCCGCTAAAAAAAAAAAAGGACTTCTGGAAAATTTGTAGGATGCTTCCAGCAGACAGTGCCCAATCCACACTACAGCCTCCCAATAGCAAAAAAAAAAAAAAAATCCCATTCCTTTTACTGGCACAACAACTGGGCTACAGTTTATACCTTTCATGTTTTACTTTAACAGAGAAACTTTTTTTTAATTGTTACAAACTGTTTGCTACAGTTTATATCCTGTACAGAGTACAGCAGCGCTCAGGTTTTACTATAAATACATCAATTCCTTATGCTGAAATGGTAAACTGCCAGCCACAATATAGCAAGAAGCTGCTACACTTAGACCACTCATGGAGTGCTACAGTGTTCAGGTTTGACTGCAAATTCAAATACCAGCTTTTAAAACCTAGTATTGCACTTAGAGTGATTGGGATGATGGATGGCCAGTTGGATCACTCCCTCTAACACTTTGTGCCCAGGGCAGATGCCACTTTTGCCACACCCTAGCTAACTTACTGGAAATAAGGTACATAAGGAAATATGGTAGTGGAATGCAGAATTCCAAGAAGTAAAAAATAAATAAAAAATGAAAAGAGCACAATAAAAGGTGGGAAATAGAAAAGATGAACCTGGCTAAGAAGGAATACTGGTTGTGTAACAACAAGACTAAGACAGCAGTCACAACAGCATACCTGTACCATCCTCTGGAAAGTGACTCAGCAGATGGCACAAAGAAACTCTATTAGATTGCAAGGGAAAGAAGATGTTCTTTGGACGTGATTCATAAGGGATGCCAGAAACCACCTGCTCATTAGCCCACAGTACATCAAAATTAGATGGAAGACGTAAGAAAGATACTAAGAAAAATGTAGTCAGGGAAAACAGTAGGCTCAGATGAGGTCACAGCAGATATGATCAAGATGTTGGGTGAATTAGGGGAAAAATGCCTCCTGACGGTACTCACAGCAGTATGGAAAGAAGGTAGTATTTCAAATTACTGCAGAATTAGCATTCTGTTGCCAGTGTGCACCAGATGGTGTGTTTATAAATGTGGGCAGTATGGAGATATCAAACTCGCATTACTCTGCATGAAAGTGGTGGAGGTGGTAACTGATAAATTTGCAGAGTAGTAGAAGTTAGATGGAAAATAACCAGTTTGAATTTAGATCAGGATGCAGCACACCTCACCTGATGATTCCAGTGAGACAAACAGTGGAGAATTTGTTTGATAAGAGGAGACAGTCCAACTGGGCATTTCTAGACTTGGAGAAAGCGTTTGTTAAGATTTCAAGAGAGCTAGTTTGAGCAATCTTTTGATGGTTTAAAGTCCCGGAAACATTGGTAGAATAGTTTAGGCTACATATAAGGGCCAAATGACACAAGTACAATGTGTTCTGACTTCTAGAAGCGTTCAAGTGGGAGTGAATTGGGTTTCAACTCTAAGTCCATTGTGGTTCATACAGATATTGTACTACATTATATTAGCAAATTTGTTGGCGGGGACAGCTGAACAAAGCTGCTGTATGCAGAGAATGTGATATTACAAGCAGACTCTGAACAGGAGCGTCGTCAAGTAAGGGAATGGAATGCAAAACTGAAGGCACATGAACTGAGACAGAGTAAAGACAAGAAACTTGTCACGACATCAAATAGGATAAATAAGTTGAAATTCAGATAGAATAAAAAGTAGTGGAAAAGGTTAAGAGTCAAGTATCTGGGAAGGGTGCTTGGGGAGAAGGTTGGTCTAAATGAGGAGGTCAAAATTAGTTTCATAGGGGCTGCATCCAACTGGCACAGAGTGTCTGGTATAGTTTGTGACATACGAATGCCAAGAAAATACAGTAAGGTTTATGAAGCACTTGTGCGACCAATATTTCTATATGATACAGAAACCTTGGCAGTCAATGGTAGATCATGTAAGGAATCTAGAGGTGATGGAGATGAAGGGTCTGATACAGGTGTTAGGATGCACACTTTTAGGCAGGTGCAGATAAAGGAATTATGACACTGGAGTAGTAATCAAAATTGTTCCAGTTGCAGAAAAGTTCAAACAGAACATACTACAGTGGTTTAGGCACATGTACAGGAAAGAAGAAAACAATTTGCTGAAGAAGATTTGTGAGTTACAAGTAATTGACAAGAGGAAATGAGGTCATCCAGCAAAGAGATGGGTAGTTTGTGTAAGAGAAGACCTGCAACAGTCAAATATGACTGTCAAAGAAAGTAGGAAAATGCCACTAAATAACACCCTGACCCTGTGTTGAAATTTGGTAAAAATGGAGTTAATGATGACAGTGTGAAACGGTGTGTAGGAATAACACTCTAGGAGAGTAAGATGGCCATATGTTTTGGATTTTGATTTCTTCAGTAGCTGGTTAGGGCTCTGTCTGATTCCTACTCATAACTATCACACATCATTTAGATAGATTAACAGTATGGATGTTTCATGTATCCATGAGCCTTGTTTGGCTCCAGGGATTTTGAGTGGATTCTTTATCATGTACTGTAAGCCAACAGGGTTCTTATCAGAAGAGTGAATGCTTAAATTAGCAAATGCTCTTATATCAAACTTTAAACTGCGAAACCTGAAAATGTCGAAGGCACAGAACATTTTTTCCCAGGGAAAAAAAATCGATGAGCTGTTCTTCAGACTTTGCTGTTTTCTACACAATGGTGCGATCTCAGAGTTGGTATATTTAAGTTGGGGGGGGTGTGGGTAACAACCCACCCCCCCACCCCACTTAATTTTGCCTGTACATTGTTTTTTTTTTTTTCTTTGCATCAGCGATTTTTTTCCCCCGATCTGTGCCTTCGACATTTTAAGGTTTTGTGTTTTTAAGTTTGATAAAAGAGCGTTCACTATTTTTAGCATTCGATCTTGTGATATAGACACGGCCAACACTGGTCATTGCTGGTAAACTAGTTTTATCACTGCTGTTATCCATTTATAAGTATTAGCTTTCCAAGTAATGTGATGGAATTAGTAACTATCTTACTGTAAACATAATATGAAATACATTTTATTTTTTAGTATGAACTATCTTACTTGGAAATTGCAATTATAGCATCATAGGAGATTACTTGGCTCTGGAGCCGGAGATCATTTTAAGCCTAGCAGTTTCAATCCAATGTAATACAGTAGAGGTACAATTCAATACCCAAGATTGCATTTAGTGATGACTGCCCATATCCAGGAGGGTTGTGGGTGCTCTCCCCGGTAAAAATTTACTGTCTCCCATCCACTCATCCAGGTTCCTTTTGAACAGTGTCATAGAGGTGCTCTGTTTCACATGAACTGGTAGCCTGTTCCAAAGACATGGCAGTCACTGGGAGATAAATCTGTCCCTCCAGCATGTTCTGTTTAAGTCACAGGCCATATTTAAGTCCCTGGAATGGGTAGCCCTAGACCAATTTGATTTACAGATGTGCAGCAAGTTCATTGGGTTTGGATCTTGGGTTGCTCTGTAAGCCAGGCATAAATCTCCCCTAAGAAGTCTATATGATATGGAGTATAGTGACAGGGATTTTAGTTGGTCCATGTAAAGCACATGCTTGAGGCCCTTGATCATCTTCGTTAGAAACCTCTGAGGTGTCTCTAATTGCTGTAGATGCTTAGTATGCTACATACCAAATGGGGCATTATACTCAATTACTGGATGGATAAGTGTTGAGTATAGGGGGGTTATAACTTCTTTTGCTGTTGAGATGATGCCTTTACTAATCAAGTGAGCTACATGGAAAGCTTTCATTACAGTGGTAGACAAGCGGTGGTCGAAGTTAAGGTTGCGATCAACCTGTGATCCCAAGTCCCTTACCACTTCATGGGTACTTAGGGTATTATTGATTTGACAGTGTGAAGGGACATTATGATGAAGGGAATTATGATGCATTTCTTTGCATTCAGTTTGAGACCATAACTAATACACCAGTCATTGGTCTGTCTAAGACCATCCTGGCGTATACTGACATTATTTAGGGATTCACTGATTGCACCTAGTTTGCAGTCATCTGCAAAGTTGGTCAGCCTCAATTCTTTAGTTTTGACCTATACCAAACAGTAGGGGGCCCAGCACTGACTCCTGTGGCACCCCACTGATAAGAGGTCTGCTGGTTATCATTTATATATCCAAATAATATGCAACACAGATTTCATACCATAAGGTAGGGGAGAGAAAGTATACATACTATATTCTAGAAAAGTAGTGGAATGTCTCGCATGCATCTCCTTGGCATTTCTCATTATTCTGTGTGCTAATTAATAACAGATGCACATTGTGGTAATGACTTGGTACCTTAAGGATATTACTGTCTCACCAATGCAATATGCAGTCTAGGAAATTAAAGCTTAATTGTTAGCTTTCTTTAGCTGTTTGCTTGCTGTGAAAACTGCTAGCGTCTCTTAATGATTTGAAACTTAAATACATTATCTTTTCTGACAGAAGTACTATTTTATGGTGGAATGATTAATAGATACTTCATATCCAGGCAGTATTTGCAACGTTTGGACAGAAGGACAGTACAGCATTTTGAAATGCTGTAGAGATATAGACAGCATATTTACCAAGAACCTTAAAGAAATTAAAATAAGATGTCAGTAATGTTTTAACTTGTTTTGGAGACTATTTTTGTTAGATATTATCAGCAACATTGCATATTAAATTTGAAGAGGCATCACTGTTTAGTACTTGGAACTGGGCTAACTGGTTAGAGTTTCAAAATCTGTTAAAAAAAAAAAAAATAGCCAAATAGTCTTTGACCACAAGCAACTATTAATTTGGAACAGTCAGTTTCTCATTTATGTACTCACTTGATGTAAGCTGCTGTATGATCGTTGCTCCTTGAACATAATCTTTCCCAGATCCATAGCTAGCTCATATGGCACCCATTAGGTTGAGGAGCCAAAAAAAAAAATCCCTTCTCCAAATGCCCTAACCCCTCACAGTTTCCAATCTGGTGGTGCTTCCCTCCCAAGGAGGAGAGCCATCCATCTCTTGCATTTACACAAGGAGCATTAAATTGAAGGAAAGAAAATCGGCCAGTTGTGCCACCTTCGCCTCACCCTAGTTATGCAGCGGTTCTTGCTTGATGTCCAGCTCTGTGGTACAGTGGGATAATACCCTAATTATGACCCAGAAGACCCAAATATGACTAGAGGATTGGGTGCTGTTAAAGCTGGGAAGGGGAGGATGAGAATTAACATGCAATTACTGACTGACCGATCATCAGACAAGGAAATAATGATTTTGGACTGCCTGTCACCAAAGTGCTGCTTTAGGTTTCCTGGGTGCTAAATATGGTCAGGACCAAGGACATGCAGCTTATCACCATCACCCTGTCCCTGTCACTACTCATTTTTTACAGTGTGCGTATAACTCTCTGGACACTTCTTCCAGGGCTATGAATGCTGGTATTATTTTGAGGGGGTTCTCAGTGCTGCATTCTCATTTCCTCCAAGGTGGTAATTAAAAATGCGATTTTAAGTTCCCTTTGGATAGTTTTTTTAGTTTGTGGCCTGTCTGCTGCAGAGGTGATCAAAAAGTGTGATGAAACAGGTAAGATGATCCAGGGAGTCTCTAAATTTTTTTCAGTGGCCCCCTCTTTTCCATTTTTACTAAGGCAAAATGACAAGGGGGGGGTCTAAAAAGAAGCCCCAAACCTCCCAAAACTATGGGCAGTCCAGAAGTTTGAATGACTGTTCAACAGACCTTGTGACCCATTTCCACCCTGTCCCCTATCTTCTTCCAAAAACTTTGAATCTCCAACTGTCTTTGGCAACAGATAATTTTATACAAATGTATTCCGAAAATCATTCATCAAGGTTACCGATGGCAGTAGGAGGAAATTCCTCCTTCCTAGATGGTCATTCCTCATCCTACAAATCAAACTTGTTTGTTTCCACTGGTTATTCATCATATACTGTCCGAAATAGTGATAGAAGCAGTCTCTCCTTCTGGTTGGCTTTTGTTCAAGAATGTTCTTGGTGCCAAAGGAGGAAAGAAAAAAATGCTTGAAGACCAGCTCTGGATCTTTCTTTCCTAAACTTATTTGTGATAGTGTCCAGATTCACAATGTTGTCACTTCACAACCTGATCCTCTTCCAAATTTCCTGATAACACTAAACTTAAAAAAAATGCTGATAATCAAATCCCTATACCTCCAGGCTTTTCTTGAAGGTTGTGTGTATCTGGATCCCATTATCAGTTCTCTACCTTATCCTTTCGGTTGTCCACTGCACAGGAATGTTGACAAAATGTCTGCTACAGCTGTAGCTTACTGCAGGCTACAGTGTATCCACATTTTTCAATATTTAGATTACTTAAATCTCTGCTGTAAATTTTGTTGATTATTTCACAAACTGAAAATCCAATAAAACATTTTAAGAAAATATGTAGATGAACTTGCTTATCTTTACCGAGTATTTCTCAAAGTGTCAGGAATTTGTCTTGGGTGAGAGATCTCTTACTCAGGTTGGGATTCTCAGAAGTTTCAAAAGTCTTTCTGGACTCCATACAAGAGTGTGTTCCTGGGATGTCAACTAGATGCCTCAAAGAGCTTTTTTTACCACTAGAAAAATAGATCTATATCTAGATCGATTTCTAAAGTTTTTCAGTCAGACTTCAAACACTGTGAGGAATACCTCAGGATTTGGTGTCAAATCTCTTCTATGATTCTCATGATACTCATATCAAGACTCCCCATGAAAAAAAAATTACAGTGGCGTCTGAAGTCTCTCTGGTCCCAGCTTCAACACCCTTTGTCTTTTCAAATCTAATTGCTGGGGTTGTCAGAAGTGAAATCTTGGTGGAGGCAACAAAAATCCTTAAATTCTTGTTTCCCCTTTTCACATCCTTTTCCAAAGCAGTCAGTCACCATAAATGTTTCAGACGTTGCTTGTGAAGGAGTTTTAAGAGGGTTAAAAGTGCTGGCTTTGTGGGGCACTAAGTACCGATGCAAGCACATAAATATCAAAGAGGTGCTTGCCCTGATCAAGACACTCAACTCTTTAAATCATCTTTAGTCACCAGGACATCTTCAAGTTGTTACTGACAACACCAGAGTCACGTGGTACATAAACAAGTGGGGGGGGGGGACCAGGTCATACCCCCTTTGCAGGCCAGCCATGTTAGCTTGGATATAGCTTCACAGCACAATCTCACTGTACAAGTATCCTACATTCTGTCAGAGCAAAATTTTCGGAAGATAAGCTGAGCAGGATCAAGGTAGACCCTCAAGAATGGAAACTAGATGAGGGTGTCTTCCAAGATTTAATCCATATGTGGGAAGTTTTGCAAGTAGACCTTTTTATCTCCTATCTGAATGATCAGCTGTCAAGATTCTGTTCCAGGACACCATGCAAGAAGGCTTGGAAGGCAGATGCCTTTTCTTTTCCTTGAGCATGTATGTTAATGTATGCTTTTCCCACTTTCCACTACTATGCAGGGAAATTCTGAAGATTCAGGAGGAATCCTTCAAGATCATTGGGGTGACTCATGTCTAGCCCAGGCAACTGTGGTTCTTCCTTTTGGAAATGGCCAGGGGCAATTTCCACAAGCTTCTTCACAGGCTGGATCTTCTTACCCAAGAACAGGGGTGTTTGATACACACCCAACATCAGTCAACTTCAGTCGACTGCCTGGTTGATAGGGACTTTATTCCTTTTAGGCACCTGTCTACTCAGTGTCTGCAGCAGATTCTAACTGAGGCAAAAAAGCCTACTACTAGAAAATTATATATTGACACATGGAAAATGTTTTCTCGTTGTTGCCAGCAACATAAACAGTACCCATTCAGGGATAGTTGTTCTCGGGTTTTACAATATTTCTTATTCTTTTATCAAGGGTCATTTACTGGACATTCCTGCATTCCTTCCAGTGGATCCTCCTCTTTACAATGCAGTTTCATATCAAAATGCTTCTGAAAGAGGTTTTGCTCAAGAGGCTTTCAAGTAAATTAATGGTCCCTCCTTATGATCTTAATTTTGTGTTAGAGAAGCTAACGCTTGTTCCATTTGAACCAGCTAACCTGGCTGACTTGAGGTTCTTAACATGGAAACTGTTTTTATGATTTCTCTGTCCTCTGGAAGAAGAATATCTGAGTTGTAAGCTCATATGGTGAGTCAATCCTATCTTATTTTCCACAGAGTCAGGCTTTCTTTTATGCCTAAAATGATATCCAAGTAGACTTTAATCCAAATTGTCCATTTCCACATTTTTTTTCCTTAACCTAAAAATGAGGGAGAAGGGATACTCCATACCTTGGATGTACATAGACAACTCAGGTGCTATCTTGATGGAGCCAAATCTTTCATGTCTTCAGATCGATTGCTTATTTCTTGTGAGAGTAAGAAGGGACAATCTGTATCAAAACAGACTAATAAATTATTGTGTAAGAGTATTGTCTACTTTATTCTCTCAAAAGCTGAAAAGGGCAAATAGAAATAGCACGACATGTAAAGAGCGAATAGCGAATATGTCGAATGAATGAAACTGCGAAAAGGGAAGTGGCGAATCGTCATAGTTGGCCTATCTGCAGTATAGCTCCGTAAGGTAAGTGTGCGATAGTTACGGACCTTAGGCTTAGGGTGTGGGTTAAGGTAAGTGAATAGGTAGTTAATGTAGGTAAGGTTTAGGGTAGGATTTTGTTAAGTGTATGTGTGTGGAATATTTAGTTTTTTTGGGTATAGCTCCGCAGGGGAAGTGTGCGTTAGTTACGGACCTTAAGGTTAGGGAGGGGTTAAGGATAGTGCATAGATAGTTGTTTATGTGGGGTTTAGTGTAGGGTTAGCAGTAGGGTTTTGATGCTTTAATTTAGGGTTAGAAGTAGGGTTTTGGTTAGTGTATGTGTTTTTTTTATTGTGTTTGGGTAGGTAGTGTGTTGTGGGCGGTGGGTTGGCCGACTATGACGGTTCGAGGTTTTAAATTTCGTGGTTTAGTACGTTTGTATTCTCGGTTCGCTCTTTGTGTCGCGCTATTTGTATTCACCTTTTTAAGCTTTCAAGAGAATAAAATAAACCCAGATTATTATCTTTTGTTATAATTACCATAACAAGACTATTCTAGGCAGGGACATGGCCACTCTACCAGGGGTTTGGCTTCATCTGTAGCTTTTTGGAGAGGGCTGGATGCTAGAACTATTCTAGATGCTGCTACTTGGTTGACTCTGCATACTTTTACAAAGCAGTATAAGCTTGAGTCTTTCTCTGGGTCCAGGTCAGGCAAAAAAGGACCATTCTCCTGGAACTGCTGGAATCTTCTCCCTCCACCTTCCAAATGTAGTAAGCCTGGGTTAATCTAACCAATATAGCTAAGGCTACTGCAGTAGTGATCAATATGATGAACATCATACAGTTATGTATTTACTACAACAGTAGATGTTTGAATGATCACTGCTGCTGTAGCTGCTCCCTCCCTGCACCCCCTTGTTTTTTGTCTGTTTTTTATGCCACAGTGTGCACTTGTATTTTTTCTTCCTGGCTTTGTCCTTTCAATGCTCATCCTTCCTCTCTCTACTGGCATGAAAGCTCTGAAGGGCTTGGTGACTAGATTTTTCTTTTAGTCAGCCAGTCAGTATATGGAAGGTGCTCTGAAGCTTTAGAAGCTTGGCAGGATATAACCCACATAGGTAAGGCTGCTGTAGCAGTGATCATTTGAACATTATCTGTTATAGTAAGTATACTTACACAACTGTACCTTCTAATTCTTTGCTGTACTCCTTTAAAATATGCCTTCTCTCTTCTTGATGTTCTCTGGAACTCTGCTTTCAATCTAACTTATTTTCTCTTATCTCCATTGTCATTATGCTCTCCTCTTTTTCTCAGCTATTTTAAAGCCACCAGTGACAGATGTGTTGCTTTCTTAATCTTCTTTCTGTCCTCCACTTGGACAGTATCTCACATTTGTTTCTAAAGTTCTTCTGGTTCTCTTCCCAGCGTATTTAATCCCTTTCATCATTGCTGTTTACCTTTTTTTCTAGTTGCCTGGAGGGGTTTCTGTTTTGTTTTTATTTGAATTTAATCTTTGTGATGAGAAGCTCATGCTCAGGCATACCTCTCAACTGTACAGATTTTTTGCAGAATGTCCAGATTTTTAGCTTGTTGTTTTTTTATCCTGGCAAATCACTGGAATGATGTCAGGATTGAAGTCACTAAATAATGACATACATTTGAGTTTCAGACTTGAAATCCTTCAGAAAATGTATATTAAAACATATACTGTTAATGTAGCATCTTTCTAAGTTTATAAGAGCAATATTTAAAAATATTTCCCTATTTGTACCCCCATTTTGTCAAGTTTTGTCCAGATTTTTTGCGTTAACAGGTTGAGAGGTATGTGCTCAGGCTATTTTTTGCTGCCTGAAAAGAGCACTTTCATCAATGATGGCAAAACTTATCAGCCTGGGTTTTATATCAACCATTCAGAGATATCCGTGTAAAAATCTACCTTTTAGGCTATTGGAGAGTGTTTGCTTTGCCCAGTGGTTTAATCTTAGAATTCCACTTTATTTTATCTAGCAAAGCCAGACTTGTCTATTTTTCCAACTGTTCTTTGATTACCAGTTTTACTTTTCCTCTCCTCTATGATTAGCATAATATCTTTTCTGGTGCTTTATCCAGATAATAATGCACAGTGTCATAAAGCTGGTCATCTTTATACTCTAGCAGGTGTGCCTCTGAGACTAATGAAGACTATTGTATTATTTGGTTGTAACCAAACACTGATCCTGATATCCTGTAATTGACTCTAAGGGCTACTCCATCCTATCTGCAAAATTCTGGTCCATGATAGAAGAGCTGATGAATATCAGATGTAAAAGTGACCCTTTCCACTTCACTAATTCCTGATATAACAGTATGTATTCTTGACATTGCATGCTTTAGTTTTTGCATTCCCTGTTAAATTGGGTATAATTCTTTGCAATGTTAGAGGTGTTTGTAGAGGCACTGGTTCTTGTAATGGAGCAGCAGAACAAACATGATTGGGTCTTTCATGGCTACACAAGCTAGAAACACATCACCTATGAGTAGCCATTAGGCAATTGAGTATAAGGAGAGTGATTCTAATTATTTGAGATAGTTGGAGGATTTAAGGCCAGTAATTTTCTTGGTTGGAAATCTTGGGGTGTTTCCATTAGAATGATATGTTTGTATTTGTTCATACTAAAAGAGGATTTGTATTTGATAATGGGTCTGATAATGGAAGAAAAGAGGAGTAGAATTGCTTCTTTTGCACTTGAAGATAGTGTAATTCACTTTAGCAGACAGAAGGATTTTTTTGACAGTAGTAGAATATAATCCGAGAGAGTGGCCCACTTAAGTACCCAGGTCTCTTATAGCCATACCTGTCTGAAGAAGAGTACCATTTTACAAACTTTTTTTTGGTCAAACATTATTATTGTTCACTTTTTTCATTTAACTCGAGACCATTTTCAGTATACCAGGTATATGTATAATCCAGCCCTTGGTGGAGCTGTTTATTATCACTGGATGGGCAGATAATCGTACAAAGCTTGCAGTCTTCAGCAAAGTTGCTCAGGCATACTTTTGTGGTATTGGGTTGGATGACTGCAACATTAATTCCTAACAGGAGAGAACCTAGCATGGAATCCATGTGGCTCTACACTCATCAATTTACATTCAGAGAGTATATACCATCAACTTTCACTACATGGGATATGTTGGATAGCATATTTGTAATCCAATAGACAATGTAGGGGTTTACATTGTGTGTCTAATTTTTCAGTAATTTTAGTGTGAGGAACAGTATCGAAAGCCAGGTCAAGATTAGCAGTGTGCACAGAATGGCCACTGTCTACAGCCTCTGTAACTTTTTCAAAGAAACTTACTAGGTTTGTTTGGCAAGACTTGCCCTTCATAAGACATTACTGAGTAGGGTCTAGTTCAGTTAAGTTACTTGTGTCTGCATGGATGAGTTCTGTTATGATATATTCCATGTTTTTGCATATTTGGCTGGTGAGACTGATGGGCTTTGTCAGGGATTCTATGACTTGTACCCAGGTGATTTCATGATAAACAAAAATTTCAGGGAACGTTGGGTTGCAGGTAGGTGAGGTAAAGCTACCACTAAATTTGTCTGTTAGTATATTCACTATATCCTTGTGGTCTGAGTGTGTGGTACTGTTTTGAAATGAGTTCAGTGCATTGTTGGATACTTTCCCTTAAGTTTATAACATAGCGGAAAAAGATTTGTAGTTTTTTTTTTTGTTTCTGTGTCCGCCTTGTGTTTGTACTCTGCTATACATTTCCTAATAGAGATCTTAAATTCCTTGTTGGCATGTTTCATCATGGTCTTGAAGTGGGGAATGGGATTTCTTGCTACTTTTATTTTCTTTCTTTTGTTGTGCAGTTTACAATTTAGTTATTTAGGAGTTCCACCAGTGGGATTTACTCCTGAATTTATTATTATATTTAGGCTGGATGGGTACTGTTTTTTTTTCTCTTCAGATAAGGCAAAAGACAGAGGTGAATGCAAAAGCCATACTTCATGACCTCTTAGAACCAGAAATCTGGACAAAGCCATGAATAATGAGGGAACGATGGCCCAAAAATAGGGATAATTTGTATGTATTGCTCTTACAAACTTAGAAAGTTGATAGAATGACATGTTTTACATTAACATGGATTTTCTGAAGTGTATGAAGTTTAAAACTTAAAATATCTGTCATTATTTTCTGATGTCAGAACCATGGACTAAAACTAACTGCTAAGAAATGCATAATAATAAACGTTGGGAAGCCAGCCATCCCTGGTAACTACTATATTGATGACACACCCTTAAGATCCAGTAGTAAGGGAATTGGGGAGACATGCAGACAGTAGTCTAGCATTTGACCATCACTTGTCTATGGTACAGAGGAAATCATTCTGCGCTATACAATTTATAAACAAAGGTATGGCATCTGCATCCAAGGAGGCCATTGTTCCACTGTATTCAGCACTCAGACCTATGTACCTAACCAGGCACATCCAACATTTAAAACATCCACAGAGGTTCCTCACTAAAATAATGTAGGGCTTAAATAACATGTCCTGTGCAGATTGCATCAAAGCCATTTCCTTGTATTTTTTTCTCTCTCAGGCTATTGAGGGGCAGTCTATGCCTGGAGTACAAGACCTCATTGAACCCCACTCTGTTGGAACTCCTGCATATTTACAAAATAAATATCATCAGAATTACCCTTTCCAAAGATTTAAAACTTCCTTGTGATATAAATATGATCTACTTCCTTCTCTGGAACAGCCCCCTCAGCCATGCAGAGTTCCACCCTAATCCAATTCAAGTGTACTTTAGACAACTAACAATATTAGTCAACAGAACTTAATTACCTAGAGACATTTTACAATTTTGAGTGGCTAGCCTTGACACAGCATACAGTCTGAGATCCATGGTCTCCAATCTTGAGGGTAGTGCACACCACAGTTGATGACCAAAGCAGTACATCTATAGAACTCTTTCCCCAATCAACATCATTCCTTGAGTGAGTATGAGGTTAAAATACTCTGCACATTTTTAGGAGGTGGGAGATACCCCACATAGACACAAGGAGAACATGCAAACTTCATACAGACATTGGCTAGAGGAAAGAATCCAAACCTTGTATCTTGTGCATGGGAGATGAAGACCTTAACCATTATGCCAACAAGTCTTCTAATTAAGATAGAAGGGAAAATAGTGGAACAGGTTAACAGCTTCACGAATTTGTGACTGATGGTTGAGGAGAAGGGAAGTCTGAATGACGAGGTCAGAGCTAGAATCAGAGGGGCTGCAGCCAACTGACACACTGCGTCAGTGGTTGTGTGTGACGGAAGAATGTCAGTGAAACTGAAAAGTAAGGTGCACAAATCAGTGGTGTAATCAGTAATACTGTATGGTACGGAAATCTGGGAGGTAAAGGCAGAGCAGATGAGGAAGCTAGAGGTGGTGGAGATGAAGTGCTTGAGATGGTTGGTAGGATACACACTGTAGGAGAGAGAAAAAAAAGAGGACATCAGGAGAGAGAAGCCAAAGTAATTACAGAGAAGGTTAAACAAAACCGATTACAGTGGTTTAGGCACATGTGCAGGAAAACACAGGATAATCTTATGGAGATGATTTGGGACACACAGGAAGGAGATAAGAGAAAATTAGGTCATCTAGCAAAGAGGTGGATGGATTGTGTGCGAGAGAAGACCTGTTACAGTCAGGCATGATTGTTGAAGATGACGGGAAAGTAACATTAAATAAAGAGAAAATGGTGACAGTTGACAAGATACCTTAAAGTCGTGTAGAAAATAGGAGAAAAGGGGATTTGATGATAATGATGACGACGACCCAGGAATGGCATTATAAGATCCCTTTCTTGGGTGCAGCCCAGTTAAGAGTCAAAAGACAAACTTGTATTGAAGAACATTGTTATCCACGTCTTTGGACTTTCTATTGATTAATTCTTACTTCACTGTTACTGTAGAAATTTGAGCATCTGACTACTATGTTTCTTTTAAGGGTATAGCAGGCTTTTGTGAGATCCTTTTTAAGTCTGTTAAAGCATGTGCTTGTAGAGTAGTTATTATCATTGACCCCCCCCCCCAAAACCCTGGATAATACCCACATGAGTCATGACTTCATTCACATTACTTATGAGCTGTTAACGTTCCATATTAGCTGTTTAGACTTGAGCAAGAAAACAAATGGAGCTGATCTGGTTGAACTACATTTTTTCTCCACTAGCATAAAAATTGTCAAATGCTATTTTTTCACCAGTACAAGAGTGAAGGGCATACCTAAGTGCAATTTGTTAGTGCTAACCACTGTACTCTTCCATAGGACTCTGTGTCACTAGATCTGCAGTATTTCCAAATGATGCAGATAACAGCCTTTTGCTGTGGTAGGTGGAGCTCCTACCACAGTATTATAGACTGACAACCTCATCAAGGAGATGAATTTATACTTGGTTGCTTAAAATGTGTGCAAAACAGAAACAAGTCTCTCTCTTTTTTTGAATGATCCAGCATAAAACATGGGGTGTTATGGTTAACATTCTGGAGTACCACCTAGCATACTCTACTGTTATTTGACCTTTACTGTTATGCTTCATGCAGGCAGAAAAGGACTGTATGTCTCTGCAGTAATTATTAGCATTTTGTTCTAATATCTTAAGCTTTCCATTTATTTTTTTAGTAGTAGTAGTAGTAGCTGCCATAATTTTCCTTTGTTTTATGCTCTTGCCCTTGGTTTTTAAAGTCAGAAAAAACTAATGGAACTAAACGCTGATTGCTGGTAGCTATGAAAATTGAATAGCTATGTTTTATAATTTAATCAGCATTGTGCATTCAGATACAGTGAAGCTTACGGGCTATTAAAGACTTCTTTTGGCAAGCCTGAGTATTTCAGTCTGGAGCATTATTATCTCTTGGCAAGTCATCAATAACATTAAATAGCCAGATGTAAGAGCTGATGAATCCGGCATGTTAAACTGCATGCAGATTATGTTGATTAACTGTAGGTTTGTGAAAGCTTTCTTTACACAATGTTAACATGCTGCAAGTGTTGAACTCCCTTCTTTGGGCTGGCACATTTGTTTCCATATTCTTTTTGGCAGAAGCCTCAAATAATTTTGAAATAAAATATGCTTGAAAATAGTCTAGCAGAATGTAAGGTGCATAATTTATTAAAACCATTTTCACAAGTAGGTAGCAAAATGTATGCTTCTATTTGATGCTCAGAGAAAAGTGAAAATTACAGCTCACACCACTTAAAAAAATTGTGATTACTTTGCTGCTAAAATGACAGTTCATGTCTGCGATTATGTTTACATCCCTACTCTTAACAGAAGGTATGTTTTTGAGGAGTTATGTTTAAAATGCTTTCAGAGCAGAATCCATTTTCTTGTTTCTAATTACCTTATGATTACTGAGCCAACACATCATCCCACGTTATACTAAACTGACATGAAAGGTTAAAGAATTATTCCACAGAAGACATCCCATTTGTAAGGAATAATTTTCATAATTGTTAATTATATTTCTAGATTCACACTATGTAGGTTTATTATTTGAATAATGCATCTCTGAACTCTTCATTGCATATTGCTGCAAAATTTATTCTGCTTTGCTTCACTTTCACTGGCATTACATAATACTGCCAGTGTCCTGAGGTCCTAGTTTTTATACTGAAGAATTAGATGGAAGGATATTTGACATATTCAAGGGGCACATTACTTTTATTTAACCCGAGTGATTGAACAGTGATTTGTTAGAGTTGGTGTAAATGCTATGATGGATGTGTAGGTAAATTAACTGTGATCAGTTGCAAAGTCAACAGGCTAAACAAGATATTTTGTGAAACACAAATGGAATATCTATAATTTATTTTAAATAGTGTATTAAAAAGGGTTTCTGATATACAAGAGTGATTCCTGAATCCTTGTTTTGCAGATCAATAAATGGTAAATATAACTTGCATTGTGATGAAACATCTTAATACAGATAATAAAAACTGGAGAGCCGTCGAGCGGAATGCACTCACTAGAAAAACACTTAACCAAAAACAAACAGTGACATTTGGAACCATGCATAAAGGCTTTTATTCCATAAAATCCACATGCGTTTTCGTCCCTTCATCCAGGACTTCATCAGATAAAATAACATAAAAACATGTTCACTTTTATATTAACCTCAAGGTTAATTAACCTATAATACCAATCTAATTTAGTTTAAATAAACCAATCCTTTTTCTTTCCTCATTAATATTTATTTCTTTTGTTAATTCCTTGTGAACCCTTTTAAAAACGTAAATTAATATACCTTGTATAATTTTAACCATTTTAAAACAGTTCATTTTAATGTATAGTTAGAACTTTTTCTTTATAATAGGGTTTTTAAATGGGTTCACAAGGAATTAACAAAAGAAATAAATATTAATGAGGAAAGAAAAAGGATTGGTTTATTTAAACTAAATTAGATTGGTATTATAGGTTAATTAACCTTGAGGTTAATATAAAAGTGAACATGTTTTTATGTTATTTTATCTGATGAAGTCCTGGATGAAGGGACGAAAACGCATGTGGATTTTATGGAATAAAAGCGTTTATGCATGGTTCCAAGTGTCACTGTTCGTTTTTGGTGAAGTGTTTTTCTAGTGAGTGCATTCCGCTTGACGGCTCTCCAGTTTTTGTTATTATTAGTTTCTTTTTAGTTGGACAGCCAAACAAGGTTAATATCTTAATACAGATGTTTTCTGCAGGGCAGTATCCCCCCCACTCCAAATACACACACTTTTTAAACTTGCATGTATAAATTCCACTGTCATACCACATTGAGGAAAAAGTGACCCACCCCCCATGAATAGTACACAGCACTCTCAGGAAATCACTTGTTCCTCTGATACTAAGCCTTGGGGGTATGGGGTGTAGGGGACCTAAGAAGGGCAAAATAAGGCAGCTCTGTTAACACAAATTGCTGATTTCCTCTTCATGCCTACATTTGTCCTTTTATGTCATATTAATGTGAATACTGCTTTTGCCTTTTATAACATTTTTTGCTTAACTGCGTATATAAAACACCAGAAACGTAAACCTTTGGTGTCCTTTTTTAAAGCATAGTTGATGTCTCATGACAGAGCCATAATCTCTCTTTGTGGTGAAAAATGATATTTGTATATATATATTTACATTTTATAAGACTAAGTGCACGTCGTACAGCAAATTTAAAACATGCCACAGTGAGCAGTAAATACATAAATGTAGAATATTATATCATCAAGGTAACCATATACATACTGTAAAGCATGTTGTGCCTCGTTATAGATTATATGTCTCGGCCTAATGCATTACTAACATTTACACTACTCCTATCCGAGTACTGAAGTTTGGTAAAGTCTGTATAGATCTCTCTGGACAGACCCTGTAGCTCTCCATGAATATTCCTTTACTTAGATTTTGCCTGCAAAGTTCATCCTGTCTCCTTGTAGGAGGTTTTAACAACATGCTGTTTGTAACTGAGTGAGCACTGCATGCTCGTCTCTTCAGTATGGGATTGAAGAAAACTAGTACATGCTTGCTTAGAAAACGTCATGGCAATTTGCATTGATTGATGCTTTTAAGCAGTGTTTACCTTGCTAGAAAAGTTTTCTTCAAACTTGTATTCCTTCACATGCTTCTTTATGTTGTCCTCAAGAATCTTAAGTAAACTCTGTGCTTCCACACTGCATCGTAGATGAGTTAAGTTCTGAAGAACTGACTGTATAACACTTAACTTGAGGATAACTTCCTAAAGAAATTGCTGTTTTGGGCGTCAAGTTATCCTGTGTTATACGACTTAGAAAAAGTTTAACAGTTTAAAAAAGTTCATACTAGAGACTGTATCATGAGCACAGTGTTGTAATGTGACATGAAAGCTGTGAACCCATCACCAGCTTGATTACTTAACCGTATCCTTACCACTTTCTGAAGTGTGTGTGATGGTAAGGTCCTCCAAAGTAGTTAACTCATTTTGCTTAATCCCTATCCTGTTTCCCTTATTTCCCAGTTTATTTTAGTTTTTCAAGGGTTTGTTTTAGGAAGGCAAAACCTCAGATGCAATATAGCAATCTTTTCTTATAGTCACTTAAGTATGCATTAAAAATGTGTACCAACTAAAGGAAAAATAAACGCTGCTTTAAAATAGTAAGCACTAGTCTGACATATCAAGTAGCATTTACATTTAAAATAACATAGCAGATCATTTCTTTGACAAAACACTAATGTTTTCAAGTACTTTGAATATGCTTGAATATTTGATTGTGGAAACCGTTTCTGCTGTGAGGCTGTCCCAGATCTCCTGGCTCCTGGACTGTCATAAAGCAGAATATTTTCCACTGCTTTTGCCTGTGATCTAATTTTTTTACTACACAATGTGCAGTTATTTTATTGTAGGAAAGAATGCACAAATAGTTAAACCTAGAGATTGTTTAAGAAATTGGCAACATGACAGCTCAGTCCAGTACCTGCAAGACTACAGCCAGACATCTGTCCACTTATCACTTAAAATTATCATCTTGAATAAGACATGGATGTGCTCAACTTTGCCATCACACATAATCAAGATGCAGAGATACTTAAGCTCATCATCTAAGAGCACAGCCCAGTCTTTTCAGGCACAGCACTGTGATCTTGAACTTAGAGAGGTGCTGATGTTTGAAATCCTGGATAGTTTAAAGCAAAAGGACAGCATCATTTGCAGATAGAGATGCCACTTAGAGGTCCCAAAACTGGACACCATGCCTGCCTTGACTGTGTCTGGATATCATAAAGATCATAAACGAGGTAAGTTATATCGCTGAAGTGTGAACCCCCCCCCCCCCACACACACACACACACACACATATACACACACACAAATTGAACTACATCAGCAGCATGTAAAAAAAAGCTAATATAATTTGCAGTATATTCATTTTGTGAAGAGCCATCATGGAATACTGACGCTGATTTCTCATAGTTTCACAGAATTTCCCTTAGTACATGCCAAGGCACATCATCATAAGCCATTTCCAAGTACATAAAATGTGTACGCTGATTAATAAACTTGTATGCCTTCTATTACAACTGTACAGATATAAAGAGCTGATCATGTTTCATGGTCAGGACAGAATTTAACTTGTTCTCTTTGAAGCTTTGATTCAACTCTCAGCTTTCCTCTCATATCCAGCATTCTAGCACAGGGCAGTTTCCCTTACCCCAACATTATGGCATAGGGCAGTTTCCCATACCCCAACATTCTGTCATACAGCAGTTTCCCTTGTCTCTTTTATCTCCCCGCTGCTTCCTTTTCAGATCTTGTATGTCTCCTTTTGCTATTTACATATGCCAGTCAAAAGAGGGGTATGGCAGGGAGGTGCTGATGTAAAGCCTGTTCAAGAAGGATAGAGGTACAACAGCAGTCAGGATTAACTCATTAACCTCATCTAACATTTAGCTTCAGTAGTAATTAGCAGAGCATTACCAGGGACATTCACTATGCACAAGTAATCCCAGAGTACCTTCTGCTGGTACACAGTATTTAATGTGGCACACACCAAGACTAGTTTGCAATGTAATGGACAGAACATGAGAGGATGCATTTAAAAAAATAGGTACATGAAATTCAAAAATGTGTAGCTAATATCACACACACACACAAGTTCAGTTCTGATTTGTTCCTCATCACAAATAACGATTAGCTACCTCCTGATTTAAAGTGTCAAATTCTGCAGTAAGAGCAAAGTGTACTTTTAATGAAGAACAAACATTATACCTTTGGTATATCATCTTCATTTGTTGGATCCTCGCATCTCTGTGGTGGCCATTCATCTCTCTTCTCTGCAGTTATTCCACAAAGTGAACAGCACCAGCAGCTGACATCACTTTACAGTTGTATGTGAGAATACAAACAACACCTCTCCCACTAACAGCATCACCGTCTGACATCACCTTACAGTTGTATGTGAGGAATGTAAATAACACCTATCCCAACAACAGCGCCACCATCTGACATCACCTTACAGCTGGATTTGAGGAATGTAAACAACACCTATCCCACCAACAGTACCATCATCTGACATCAACTTACAGCTGGATGTTTGGAATGTAAATAGCACCTATCACACCAGCAGTAACATCATCTCACATCAACTTACAGCTAAATGTTTGGAATGTAAATAGCACCTATTACACCAGCAGTACCATCATCTCACATCACCTTACAGCTGGATGTTTGTAATGCAAATAGCACCTATCACACCAGCAGCACCACCAGCTGACATCATCTTAAAGCTGAATGTTTGGAATGCAAATTGCACCTATCCTTCCAACCTGTTCACTTAGTTCTTTGTGTGTGTGTGCATATATATATATATATATATATATATATATATATATATATATATATATGAAATAGAGAGAGAGATAAATATAGATATACACAGTCACACGTACAGATATATAAATACACACATGTATACATACATATGTATATGAATGTACGATCTGTAGTTGAAAACTCACAACATCAAACTTAAACTGATCTACAAAGACCAAAAGTCAAAATATTGGAAAACACATAACAAAAGCATTTTATTGCAGTGGGACACCCCAATATGGGGGCAGCAACCCCTAAACCCCATGCTACTTATGTATAGCAACTCTGATATCACGCCGCATCAGGGAAAGGGCAAATTCCCAAATCCTGCTGCACCATGACATCCCAATACACAATGCTAACACTGTATGATCATAGAACTGTTCGATTGCTTGAGCTGGCATTACAAACATTTGACCAAAGAAGTAATACCCTTACTTCTATATATAAGGGTAAAAAGGTCATACAGACAAAACATTCAGTAAAAACCTAAAAAGAAAAACCCAGCCAAGCTAGAGTTTTCACTGTGTGATACTTTAAATTGTCTAACGAAAGCCCCTGGGATATTGGCAAATAACCCTTTAAGGACATCAAGTGTTTCAGCTTCATGGCTTCGTAATTGGCATGACTTTTTTTACTTTGTCTGTCATTGCATTCAGGCCAGTAAGGCCAAATCCTTAGCTACACACACACGCACACACACACACACTGTTCTCCCACATATGCGTGTGTGTGTGGATACCGACTTATGTTTGCGCAGTAGTGTGTGTGTGTGTGTGTGTGTGTGTGTGTGTGTGTGTGTGTATATATATATATATATATATATATATATATATATATATATATATATATATGGGTGTGTCTGTGTGTGTATATATATATATATATATATATATATATATATATATATAAAAACATTAATATTAATATATGCTTTTATATGCGTATGCACGCATATGGGCACATGTGGAAGATGTCAGTAGTGCAGAAAATATGTAGATATATATATATATATATATATATATATATATATATATATATATATAAAATTAAAAATAGAAAAATAAATATATATGTATATATATATATATATATATATTTAATGTGTTTGTGGGTGTATATATAAACTTCTGAGATCACTGTACCTTGGAGTAAAGGAACGTTCCAATATTACTGAAATGAGTACAGAACTAGATCCACGGTGGCGTTATTGCCTCACAGCAAGAGGTTGATTCTCAGCTGGAGTGCGGGAGTACCTTCTGTGTGGAGTCTGCATGACCTCCCTACGGTTGGGTGGGCATTCGAAAGACATGTGTAAATAGGCGAGCCTTCGTTGAAGGTTGAACGTTGAGCTGGCACCTCGGCGTTCGGGAAAATCCACTGTCAATCATTAGCGGACTGGAGTTCCCCTGTGGCGACCCCTAACCGGGAAAAGCCGAAAGACAAACAACAACTGAAATGAGTACAGAACTATACTGAGTTGCACTGTGGTAAATTGCTACCTTATCCAGTTTTTCATATTTCTGTCATTATCTCAGTGAGTGTGGCAGAGTGCTAGGTGAGGTTTCACTTTCCAGCTGGCATCTAGGTGGAGAAATTTACTGTAGAGAATTCATGTTACTAAACCAGTAGCCAAATTGTTAAATTTGTTGTCATTACATGCACAGTCATTCAGACTTCTGGCAGTCTGACAATGCACTAGCATCAGAAATAGACATAGAGATGGGAAGAAATACATGTGGTGCGTGATTCCAGATGAAAATTTCATCATTGAAGTTTCCCACTGCAGGAATTCTAGTTAAGGTGTATATCTCTTAGACATACAAGATACAGGGTTTGATTCTGTCCTCTGCAAAATTGTCCAGGCTTAAAATGATGTACAGAGTCAGTTAGAGTCATACTTTACCTTTGGTAGTGTTTGGTGTAATGGTTAAGTTTTTCACCTTATAGACACATTGCAGAGTTTGATTCTGATCTTGGATTATTTGCTAGGCTTCAAATTACCCTTAAAGGCAGTTAGCACAGAATTCACCAGTGGACCATTAAATAGTATTTTGTAAAACTTTGGCACCTGGCAGAGTTCTGTAAATTAACTTTTTGTATCCCCCTAGATCAAGGCAGGTTGAGAATTTGATGCAACTAGCTTTGAAAAAAACGTCTTGATGATGAGCTTCATAGATCGTCAAGTTAGGAAAAAAATGTAGCTGTGGTTAAAAGCGTATACTTTATCTAAAGAATTGTTGCTTACCCACAAGTATTCTTTAAATAACTGAAGAAGTTATTAATCTTCGATTATCAAGTAATGTTTCAGAATTGCTGCAAATGTCTTCAGCCACATAATATGCAATCATAGCATGTTTGTGTCATTTATTATTTTTATAGAGGATCTAAAACATTCCTGACGTCATCTGTTTTGTCATCTTTGCAAAAAATACACCATCTTTTCTGACATTAAATTTAGGAAAGTGCAATGCATCTTGCTGTATCCTTATCTTTTAAAGGAGTGGAGAACAGTGCAAAGAGTGTTTGAGATATGTGTGTGTATGTATATACATGATCTTTATTTCTAATAGCACGAACATGCTTCATAATTCTCTTATGCAATGCCCGTGTTGTCATCCCAACATAAAACACTAGGCAACCAAAGTTGTGCATTTCCGAGGGTGACTGGTCTGGATAATACCTTGTTGAGCTTTCTACTCACACTGTTCCAGATATTCAGGAACAAAACATTAGTAAACCACAAACTGTCTTTAGTGAGCTTCAAAAATCATTGACTTTACTGAAAGGGCAAGTCAAAAGCCTAAAAAGTGGTGCATCAAAAAATGTCCAAAATGCTGTTAAAAGACATGAGAGAACAGTTAGTGAAAATGAATGTAATTAAACTAAAGCATTGCCAATGAATGCACCAAATTTATTCAAAGATGTGGCTTTGTTTTTTTCTGATTAAAGGACTCCATTTTGTGAGACTGAATTTCAGGCAACAGTCGCTGTTTAGAAGGAGCGGCTGAAAAGTAAGTTAATTGAGCTTGAAAAACATTTGAGAAAGTATCATTTTTTAAAGTTGGAAAATTTAAACTTTGAACAATGCATAACTCTGTGTATTGTGCCTAAAGGTGTTAGATTTCTCAAGTTTCCTAATGGCATAAATGAAACCCACCCTTTGTATAGTGAGTTGGTGGAATTTTTTAACCAGCCAGGAATCTTGATTAAACATATTGAACGTAGTATGAATGAAATAAAAATGCCATTCAAGTTATGGATCCACAGATTCTGGTTAAACTGCAGTCTGTTGAAGAAATGAGCACTGAGTATGAATCTATTTTTGGTTCTCTTGAGAAATTTGAGAAAACGGTTATTGTACGCAAACAAAAAAAAAATACTCCGATACAGGGAAGCCTATGAATTAGGGAGAGCTTTCCCTTTAAAAGGGTTCTCTGCTAATGTTACTGAGAACTTTGCTTCAGAATCATCTTGTGTTGGCTGTTCCGACAGAGGGCATTTTTCCTCTTCAAGACAGAGAGAGGGAGTGAAGCTGTGAATACACGACCGGAAGGGGTCACCAGTTCGAGCGATGAGCCCTTTAGGAGGAGGAGAGTTTGCTGATATGTTTTAAGAAGTGCCATTATATCCTGCAAACGAGAATCAAATGGAGACTTTTAATTCAGTTTCAAAAAACGTAGGATCCCCATGGGAAAGGTTTCATATGCAATGGAATTGCACAAGAAACAGGAACTTGAGAAAGGACTGATTTTGAATTTTAATGAGAGTGAATATTTTAAGACATTTAATTTGTGTAGTTTTCTTCGTAATGATGTACATTTGAAAGTTCTGCAATTGGGCTTAAATTATGTACCTTCACGTAGAGCAAACACTGTTAATACAATAATTGATTTAAAGTGATTTACACGCAATCTCAATTTAAACTTTTTGTGTGGAAGTCTAAAATTAAGTGAAACTTGTTCTATCAAACCGTCCTGTTATAATCCAGGATTCGCAGTACTTTGAAGGCATTTGAAAAAAATTTTGAAAAGGACATAAGATGTTTGTTAAATAGGTAGTAAATATTATTATAATTGACATACTCTTGAAAGAAAAGCCTTGACTAAAATTAGGAATATGTATGGGTTAAGAGTTATGAAAGCAGACAAAGGAGGGGGATTGATGGTAATGGATCAGAAAGACTATATTATTCCAATAGTGAATATTTTAGGTGTAAATGATGAATATAAACAGGTTACTTGAAGTCGTATTAGCACTGGTTATAGGTTTATCAAAGCTAATTTATATGAGCTTTTGATGAGGCAGTCATTGGACTTAAGTTATATGACTTTGAGCATTTCCAATCTGAAAATTGGAGTTCTGTTTGGAATACCTAAAATACATAAGGATATCAATAACCCTCCTTTTCGACCCCTAGTGTCTGCACCAAATTCCATTACTGAAGGTATTTCCTAGTATATTAAATCCCTTGGTTCAACAGTTAACTTCTTATTTAAAAGATTCTTGGGATTTTTTTATTTCATAATATACATTTTCATAACAGTTTTCTTTGAGGATCAAGAACACCTTGTTATGTTTACTGTTGATACTTCCTTGTTTACTTGTATCCATTGGAATGAAGGAAGAGAATTTATTAGATTGTATATGGAAAAGTACATGACTTATTCAAATTCAGATATTTATTTTGTTCTTTGTTAGAAGTTTCTTTAAAACATAATTATTTTTTATTTAATGGAAAATACTTTCAACAGTTAAAGGGTGTCACAATGTGGTCTGCTGTAGCTCCAGCATTTGCCAACCTGGTGTTGGGGAAATGTATTATTACCCCATGTTTCTATGCTCGATCAAATATTTTTTAAGAGGTTTGCAGATTATTTATTTTTTTATTTAAAAGGCACTATACAAAAATGTATGTTTATGCAGAATCTTAATGCTAGTACTGTTTTTTTTTTTACATTTATTTTAGGTGATTTTGGTTTGACTGTTAACTTTTTAGTATTACTTTAGAATGGGATCTTATAAAACCTTGTTTTCATAGTAAAGTTTATAGAAAGAACATCTTTACTAATCAATACATTTTAATAGCCACCACCCGTATTTTATTAAGAAAAATATACCTTGGGGACAATTTATACGAGCATCAAGACCCAACTACAAGAGATGAGGTTTTGAAAGAAGAATTGTCCTTCATTATTTCACTTTTTTTTGCAGAGGAGGTATAAAAGGGAGATATTAGTATCTAGTGCTATAGAAATTTTAAATAAAAGGGCAAAACATTTTTTACCCCTATTGAAACAAAGTTTGGACAGTATTCCTGTTGTGCATTCAGTTAATACTTCTAAGAGTTTAGTTTGCAATTTAGATATGTCAGTTGATAGCCATGCCATTAGAAACGTTGATAATAACAACTGGCGGATCATCCAAGGTAATGTTGATTTAGTTCAGGTGTTAGGTGAGAGCCCCTCATTTGTTTATAAAAGGAATTATTGTTTAAAAACTTTATTAAACAATGACAATAGTAAAGCAGCTTATTGCACACTGACAATATAAAAGGGGTGTACAAATGTGTTTTTTGTACATCTTGTAGGCTTATTAACGAGGAGCCTCACTTAATGTTAGCACATTTAAATAAATTTTTTTTAGTACTGGGAAGTTTGATTGCAATTGCACAGGAATGATTTGTATTGGAGTATGCTCAGGTTGCCCAGCGTTTTATGCTAGGATGACAACACGGGCATTGCATAAGAGAATTATAGAGCATGTTTGTGCTATTAAAAATAAAGATCATGACAATGCTCTTTTTAGGCATAGCCTTACTTGTGAATTTTACGAAAACTTTTGTTTTATGTGCTCGAACAGGTTCCCAAAGATATGAGGAGTGGTGACTATAAAAATGATTTAGAAAAAAAGGGAAACTTCATGGAAAATAAAATTAATAGCTGATGAATATCCAGGGTTAAATGGACATATTAATATAAAATGATTTTTAAAAGAATGCAGGAGTGAAGTCAAACCTGGTAGTATTAGTAGTTAGTTAGTTTTTAGGATGTTATATAGTAATACATTATTTATTGGATTGGTTCTGTTATAGGCTGTGAGTTAATTGATTAATTAATTGAATGGAGTATAAAAAGTATTTAAAGTTTGTATTTATGGTAACTTGTTGTTCTGAAGAAGTCCTGGTGTATGAAAAGCAGAGACATATATAGTACGCTTAAAACATGGTATTTTTGCTCCTTTTGGTTTTTCCTTCTAGTTTGTGGTTGTTTTACAGTTATTTTTTTCTTTACCAAGTTTAGCATTTTTATTTTGTTATAGAAATATGAATTACCTTTGAAGAGCAATGTTACCTAGAAAACAGCTATAACACTTTTCCTTGATTGTACATGTTTATGTACATTTAGTACATTGTCATATTATTTAAATATTGGAAAAAAATGATATAAAAGGAATGAAATTAGATTTTCGTTTATATACTATAGAATTACTACTGAACCTAAAAAAAAATAAATAAATGTATATAATTGTTACAAGCATATCATGCAGCAGATATGCTGCTGTCATACAACTTTAATGAGCATTACTTTTTATTTTGCATATAGTTTTGTAAGACGTACATTCTCAATAAATAGTCATTGTATGAAGTTTCTATTTACAAAAGCAAATCATTGTGCTGAAATTAAATCTCTGAAAAGTCAACTTTGATCCAAGGTGAGGAGTCAGCACTGTCCCATTATTTATGGGGCTGTATTGTGACATCTCTGCCTTTCTAGCTTTGATGCCTAAAAAATGGAAATAGAATCTAGTATTCTTGCACAGCTGAAAATCAGCATGATTTATTGGTCCATACAAATGCATTCAACAAAAATGGAAAGGCATCTAATATACTACAGTATGGATAAAAAAAGCATCTGTGTCAAAAAGCCATGTTCAGCACTTGTAAAACAATTTGATAAGAGTATGAACTCAATCCCCAGATTGGATCATAGAAGGAATGGTTTTAACCAAGAATGTAGTGCAGTACCATGCGAACAATGCTGACACTGTCCAAAGCTTTGACATGCACACTTTTGTTCAAATGCTTTCATCTCTCATAGGAGACTTCATCCGAAACAGTGTGTCCGTTTACTTCACTTTCTTTTAAACCCTTTCAAGTTAAACTAAATATTTAAGGTAACAGCACTTGAATAAATGAGTTAAATTATTAACTTGTGAATAAATGTTAAAATACAGTTCTAAAATGCATACAGTCTTACAGGAAATCTTTAAAATATTCATTTATTGAACTATAAAACTAGAAAAAGCTCTCAAAATCTGATAAGTACGTTTTTAGCTGAGGAGCTAATCACAACCTAACCTGAACCTTATGAATACTGCAAATTGACAAAACGATAAAATGAATGTCGCGTAGAATTGCATGTTGTAAATTAAAATGAAACTAAATATTAAAAATAATGGGGGTATAAAATACCTTTACCCTTTTATAATTTTGCTGCCCAAAGTTTTAAAACTAGCTGTAAAGAAATATTTAACCAGTGGGCTGTTTCAGCATTCAATCTTAACTACCAAAACAGTTTTCTATACTCTATTAATTGCTCCCATTCCCCTCCCCTAGGACTTAATACCACAATGTCAACAGTGCCAAAAAAATGTTTGTGAAATTAGCACAACTATCATCATCGTGTAGCCAAATGACTGTTTTTTTTTTCTTTTTAATCTCATAATTATGCACACATTTCCAGTGTTTTCTCCATAAAATCTATTGCATCCTAAACACCTTGCCAAATCAACTATACCTGATGTACCACAATTCCCCAACTTAAAAAAAAAACACTTTTGAGCGCAACCTATTTTTCAAAGTAACATATCAGTCCTCAGTAATGAAATGACATTGTTTACCAAAAAAAAAAAACATTTAGTGGTCCCTCATTTTTCGTGATTTTTCAGTCCATTACTTTCTAGTATATGCTTAAAAAATTCCCAAGATTTTTTTTAAAAAAGAAGCTCCCTAGTCTGTACCAATAATTTCCCGCAAGTCATTCTTTCCTTCTAAAAACTTCCAATTTCTTCTCATAACATATTTTTTATATCTTTGGAAGTTTCATTGTACATCACTGCACAGGCTCTATCATAGCTCCTTTCTTCTCCTTTTAATGTTCAATGGTTCTTCCCTCTTTTTCTCTAATAATGGTCAGTACCTGTTCTGCCTCTCATTCATAACTTCTCCAATAATCTCCAAAGCAGGTTTTCTGGATAACCCCTGCCCTTAAATATCCGTCTTAATATATTCACTTCTGCAACCAAATCCTGTATATTGGAAGTCATTCTGGCAATTCTTATACTTTTCCCCTTGACTAAATTACATTTGAGTGAAAATGGATTTAACCTATTAAAACACAAGTACAAATTGCTAGAAGTCAGTTTTCTGTACATCTTAGATTTAAATCTGACCTCAGTATTGTCTACCTGGACATCCAAATAATTAACTGAAGCCTTATTAAAATTAAATGTGAATTTTAGAAAGTTATTGGATTTGTGGTCCTGTCCACAAAATAAAAATGTCTAAAAATCTTAAATCTTTTTTTTTCTATTACAGATTTTTTTTCAAACCCCTTTATTCAATTATCACTTGTGACATGAGTGGGAAGATGCCAAAAATGTATTGGTATTGCAAATTAGAGATTGCCTTCACTATCAGCAATTGATATCAGAGTATAGGCAAATAGAAAGAAATAGGACATTCCTAAATGAAAGACAAGCACTGATAGAGTTTTTAATAGAATCTAGAATAGAAGCAGCCATTAAACAAAAGGAATATTTAGTAGAGCATACAACATATTGCATGATAACTATCAGATTCAATTGGAAGTTAGAAAGGATTGGGAAGAGAGTTTGGATAAGCAATTCAAAAAGAATGGGAGGATATATGCATGTCTTCCAAATATGCAACAAAATGTAGAACATGCAAATGTTTACATAAATATTTTTATACCCCATGTAGACTCCAGAGAATTTTTCCTCAGGCAGACAGTAGGTGTTGGAGGTGTGAGGAGGGCGAAAGAGGTAATTGAGAACATATTTTCTGGGACTGTGGAAAGTTGGTGTTCTTTAAGGATTCTTTTTGGGATGCACTGTCAGAGATGCTGGGTGGGCATATTGGTCTGACAAAGGAGATGATTTTTCTCTACTATGATACAGAGTCGGAATTGCCTAGACATCGTAAGACCTTGCTGTCTAATAATGGTTGCTGCAAAAAAAAAATTACTAGAAAATGGAAATCAAAATCTAAACCAACTATACTGGAGGTAGTGAATATAGTAACAGAGATAAAACAACTGGAATTGAGATCTTTCAAAAAAGGCAGGGGCAAACTACACAAGAAAAATATCAATTGTGGTAACAGTACATACAAGGGAGGAATGAGGTCTAAAAGGTGGCAGGACTTAAATGAGGTATGTAATGTTTGAGTGAGAAAGATTGGGTAGATTATAAGTGATGCATAATGTTTGCAATTAGGAGTGTGTCAGTGTGGTTTGTTTTCATTTCTATAAATGTATGATTGCCTGTGTAGTAAGTGATGGTTTAATAAAGATGTTTCTTTTAAAAAAGTCTGGAATTGAATAATTTATGTAATACTGCTTAGTTTATACGAAATATAGCAGTATATGTGAAGTATAATGTTTGTTATGGTAGTATGGTTTTATTACTTTTATATGAATGTAAATTTGCCTATGTCACAAGTGATATAAATCTTAATATATTTCATATATCCACAAGGAGAATATCTTTAGTTTTTCCTAAAGCCAGTAACAAAATGTTGACATAAATAAGCACACAAGCTGTGCCCATTGCCATTCCTTTAACCTGTTGAAAACCCCCTTTGAAGAATATAAAATTATCTAGAACACTTTTAACAAGTTCTAAAAGCATTCTAATATTTTCACCACCTAAAAGATTTGCATTCTGTCAACATATCAAGAAACATACTCCTCCCTTGCTTCTTGAGAATAGAATTGGAGAGTTCCACCACATCTACTGTTAGAAAAACAGTGGTTCATTCCCAGTCTCTGGGGTCAACCTTTCCAAAAAGTCCCATGAGTCTTTTAGTAAAAGTTTTTTAAAATTAGATACTTTTCAACTTTTTGTCTTCAGACATTCAAAATGGCTG